>NC_056739.1:1673928589-1674283589 GCF_019279795.1 Protopterus annectens
AAAACTCATGTTAAGCAAGGGGAAAAAAGAAACACTTCTTGAGAGTTTTTTTATTTTGAATGCCAAGAAAATTACTTATCACCAAAGCATCAATTACCCTGTAAACCTATACACTGACAATATGGGTACATAAAACCGTTTTTCTTAAGTGTTTCTGATCCATACATCATTGCACCACAAAGCTGGCTTTTAAGCATTATGCAGAATGAAGCAGGGAATAAAATCAACACTGAAGCGGTCAGTAGGTGTAAACAGCAATAACAGTGAACATGACAGTTTTCATCCAAACAGTATACTTCAACTTCTGCTCATTCACCTGTTTGTCAAAGTCTAAGATGAATTTATTTCTCTCCTACATTGTTATGATTGCCACTATTATTTTCATTTGGCACCCTCGCAATGCTTCTTGTAGGTAGTTGGCCACAACACTCACATTCCTTCTTTAAAAAGTTAATTTTCACATATTCAGGAACCTAGTTCCCTGCCTCTTATTATGTTTTCAACCTATATTCCTGAATATTTTTTTTAACAATCAAATTTTCTCTATGCTGTTTAAGCCCTTACATTATATGACTGTATGGCATTTCAACACATCCACTCTTCTCCTATAGCATATGTAGATTAAAGGTTTTATACCATACTCCAAAAATGCGTCCTGTGCCATTTTCACACATTTCTGTGCATTCACTGAATCTGTGGCTTTGTTGATCAATGAGCTACACAAATTGACACACAAAAAATTGATGTGACGTGATTTGAATAGTTGTAAATCAATATATGTTCTTTGGCGTGGTGGTGTAGCAGTTAGCATTGTCACCTCCCAGCAAGAAGTTCTCTGGTTCAATTCTTGACTGGGGTGCCTTCTGTACAGAGTCTGTATGTCCTCCCTGCGACTGAGTGAGTTTTAAAAGACATGCATTAGGTGTGTGTGTGTTTGTGCCTTCTGTGAAGTTTGGGTGTCGGGCTGGCAACTCAACACTGTAAAAACTCCACTATCAATCAATCTGCAAACTGGTGACCCACTGTGGTGACCCCTAACAGGAGAAGCCAAAAGACAGTGCTTGCATCTATAGCCCCTTTTTCCCATTTTTTTGCATGTGGCTTTGAAGTGCTACATCAACTGTGACCATGATCTTTAGTCAATGCTCACACAACTGGGTGGCTAGCCTTGCTGTGCCATATCAATATACACACACATATATATATATATATATATATATATATATATATATATATATATATATATATTCCTTTTGACTTTTGTATCCTTCTTAATTCAATTTGGTATTCAGCCAGCCATTACTATTCTCATTAATAGTATTTTCCAGTCATGCACTTATCATTTGTCACCCTCATCCAAAAGTACATGTTTAGGCATATTTTAAAGCTTTACCTTCTTCACACTAAGTGTGGTTGGTCTTGATTTTTTTCACTGCATTTTATTGAAATCTAGATATGTAGGGACTGCTGAAGGTGCTTATTGCAAAATGGTGTTAATTTCATGATTTATTTTTTTCATATGCTAAGTTCAAGGTTTGGCTACTCTTTCAGTTAACATTTAAGTGTTGACCTTTCTGCAAAACAAAGTTACCTTAAAGTTAGTATACTCAGTAATCAAGGTGTGGAGATATTGGGAGGATTGTGTGTGTGTGTGTGTGGGGGGGGGGGGGGTGAAACATCCTGCATAACATTTGTTAATTTGTAGAGTATAGGTTTTATGCTTTTATTCTTTTGTTTGTTGCTTGTGTTGGGAGGTGTCTTTTCATTAATTGCTGTTTGCAGGTACAAATTGAATGAGTTACTCAAAAGTGCTCCATTATCATTTGTGGAGTTCACAGATGGAGTACCCTTTATTGTAATAGGGACACGGGATTTTACTCTGTAATATGCATGATTTAATAGAACTGTGGTGAGGACACGCAGAGTTTTGCATTATGAGGCACATGCAGTGTATTGTCATGCAGGACCTACTAACTCAGGTAAAGAAATGAAGGACAATGAAAAATATATTGCAGTCATATCTTGTAGCCGTATTTATATTGTAACTAAAAACAAAAAACAGTAGTGCAGCCCAAATAGACACCAATAGACTCTTTATTAAAACAAAAAAAACAAGAGCTAAGCACTTTCGTTCCTAATGGAACGTCTTTACAACTCTACTAAACAGTGTTTCAACTTTAAATATCCCAAAATAAAATCACATGATCCCCACATGAACCAATAAAATTATTTAAAATCAAGATGCTTCAAATTTAACACTGAATGTATAGTTAGTGCTTCATTTAAGCCAGGATAGTGAGTTGCATCATCTTATTTGCCACTTTAGCTCACGCATATCTAAATGTTCATCAACTACTCTATCTTGTAAGTCCTTAATAACTTTGTTAACAATTAAAAAAACAAATGAATGGTTAGGATAACATATCAAATGCCTATATAGTGCATTAGAGGTCTTACAATTTTTAATATCTAAACAGTGTTCTTAAATATAATCCCTTAGTCTTCTCAAGGTCTTCCCCACATAGAAGGCTGGATGCTGCTTAAACTGGGCAAGTTAAACTACATTAGTACTATTGCAATTATATCTACCCTTAATTTTTAGGTGATACTCCTAATAACTAATTCATTACCACTAAGAATGTAGGGGTATTGTGTACAATAGCCACATTTCTTTGTACCCATATTATTTATATTTGTACTAGATTGCTCACCCCTACAGCCTAATTCTAAACAGTTCCTCACCCATTTTTTCATTAACACTTGGATCTTCCTTAAATAACTTCCAGTTTTTTTCTAATCACATTACCAACAGCTTTACTATCCAAGGTATATGTAGATATAAAGGCTCTTCTGTTAATTAATGTTGAATTATCTTTCTTTGTAACCTGCTCCATAATTTCTCCACTACATAAAATGGGTTGATAGTAACCATTCTCCCTTTTCATAATTACTTCCCTTTTAATTTCTTCCGGAAATTCTATAGGGTAGCCTCTCCTTGTGAACATGGATATCACCACCTCACATTCACTTTTAAACAAATCTGTCTCAGATATCATTCTCGCTAACCTCACTAGCTGGCCCTTCACTACAGATTTGTTCTGGTGAATTGGATGCCAGCTAGAGAAGTGCAAATAAGTATTAGAGAATGTAGGCTTTCTGTAAATACTAGAAATTAATTTTCCTTTTTCATAATCTTTAGAGATTTCAACAACCAAATAATGAATCTTGTCCCTGTCAAAACATGATGGAAAAGTCAAAAAATCAACAGTGTTTTTTATGTAATACAAAAATTCTTCTAATTTACTAAGGGTGTCCTTCCATAAAATAAATATGTTATCCAAAAAATCGGGTGTATATAACCCAAAACGTTTTGTATCAACTATTTAGGACATATTGATCTTCCCATTCAGCCATGACATAATTCACAGACAATGGGACACAGGCAGCACCCATAGCCACCCCTGTTATTTGTCTAAAAAATGACCTTCAAAATGTAAAAAGTTGTTTCCCAAGACCAATTCCATTAGAAATGTCATGGCCGCTACCCTCCAATTTCCATTTGGAAATGTTTGTTTATTTGGTTCTCAAAATAATCCAGCCCTTCCTGATGGGGAATAACTGAAAATAAATTATGAACATCAATGGTCACAAAAATAAACTTAGGGTCAAAATCAACCCGATTCAGTTTACTCAAGAACTGCCAGGAATCCATGCATGCCTGATGTATCTTTTCCAAACCACCTTTTAAACGTGTCTAAGAATTTTTCTATAAAACATGTTTTTGACATTGCTCCATCAACAATCAGTCGAAATGGTGGGTTATTAATATCGGAATTAATTTATGGTATACCAAAAATTTGTGCTACCACTGGTTTGGGGTTAGACATAAATTTGAATTCCTTTTCTGAAATCTGCCACTGCATCACCATATCCTGTAGTATATGATCAATTTTTAAATATGCAACATTAATTTCATTCCTAGATACTTCCCTATAAGTATCTGTCATTAAAAGCTGACTTATACTATTCAAATAATCTACCTTTCCATAACCACAAGCCCACCCCCATTGGTTAGTTTCATAACTGTTATGTTCACATCTGTACATATATCAGATAAAATATCTTTCTCACATTTACTTAAATTACAAAATTCAGTCTGACATTCTTTCAACAATGCATTCCTGATGTCTATTTCACAGAATTTTTCAAATTGTACCAATTTTTGCATTGGGAGGCTAAAGGTGCTAGGTCTATACAAGCCACAATTATATCCAATGGCATTGTTAAACAAAATAGATAAGTTTAATTTCCGACTAAGTAACTTTAAATCAGTAATATTATGCACTAAATTAGCTGACCTTGCAGGTACAAATGACAATCCCTTCGATAACAAGTTAGCATGTAATTTTGTTAAAGTCTTATCGGAATAATTACAAATTTTAAAGTCTCCTTCATCATTCACAATAACACTATATGATGAAATAAATGTCTCACAGTCAGTTAACTCATTTATATGAGGTAATCCAGTTGTTATTAGCTCCTATTCCACTGATTCTGCTTCAGATTCACCCCTTCTCTCCAAAACTCTTCCTCTTGCCTCTCCATTCATGGTCCCATTCCTTGTTCTTCATGTGCTCGACCTACACATTTCTCCATTTCCTAAAGGGATCTGCCCATTTGTTTCACCGGTATTTTATGATGTTGCCTCCTGTAGCAATAGGTGGAACATCCTTTGTTGTCACCCGCCTATTGGTTCTGTCTATTCGGTTACCAAGGAAACTATGAGGTTTCGGATACACCATATTGTTTGAGTACATATATTGATTTACAACTATTCAAATCACGTCACATCAATTTTTTGTGTGTCAATTTGTGTAGCTCATTGATCAACTTTAATTTTTTTATTTTCCTATTTAATATAATATTGCATTGCTTTTCTGCATTGCCAAAGATGTTAAAATAATTAGTTTTGTAGGATTTAAACAGCAAACTTTTTCGAATTCTTTTATCAAGCTTGTCTATCTGTCTGGAAGGTTTGTCAAGCTCCACACCATTGTATTTAACCATTATTTTCATTAAATCACATCCAAGTCTATCAAGGACTTCATGTAATTTCCTAAGCATCTCAGGGTTGCCACCAGCTCTATTTGTAAAACACCAGAGCCTCAGTCCTTATGGGACACAATTCACCTGGATAGATTTGGTTAAATAAACATTCTCAAGTTGTAGTTTTTTTTTTTCTAAGAAAATAATGCTTTATCTAGTGAGTGTAACATTTCACTCAATGTTTGTGAATGTTCATTAGGTCTGGAGTACACTTCAGTATTAGAACTTATCTTAAATCAATTTGTTTTTCATTTGTCTAACTAACTAAACCCCCTTCCTTCTTCAGCACTGTTGGTGGTACTCACTTGAGTTAAAGGGAGTCCCAGACTATACAAAGACGAGCCCTGTCTCATGCTGATTTTAATAGAATCAATAACCTCCACAACTTGTTGGTTAGTTTGTTGCAATAAGGCTGTTAAATTTCCAATAGTCTGTGTGTTAGTCCCAGAACTGGCAACCAAATTACAGCTACTGGTATCCAAACTGCTGCACATACATGGAGACGACATCTTCACAACCACTAATAAACAAATATTCCACAAACAGGTAACTAAAAGCAAAAACCAGCAGTGCAGCCCAAATACAGAGCAATAGACTCTTTATTAAAACAAAACAAAAAAAAAACAAGAGCTAAGCACTTTCATTCCTAATGGAACTTCTTCAGAATTCTACTAAACACTGTTTCATCAACTTTAAATATCCCAAAATAAAATCACATGATCCCCACATGAACCAATAAAATCATTTAAAATCAAGCTGCTTCAATTTTAGTTAGTGCTTTATTTAATCCAGGATAGTGAGTTGCATCAAGTCTTATTTGCCACTTTACCTCATATCCTATTTATATTGTATTGAACTAATTTCTTCATTATATGAGGCATCAGAGAGCTTCAGTTTTTAGACTTCACCTTGTATCAATACAGCTCTGACCCTTTCAGCTGGGAGTAACTTAGCCTTAATCTACATCTGTGTTTATTTAACTGAATATATTTTATCAATACAACCCAAAATAAAATTGAACCAGAGATCCCTTCTATCCAGGGTACCTTTAGACAGTTCTTTAAGACAAACTACCTACTCCTAAGTGATACATTCTCAAACTTCAGATCCAACAAAACTCAGTTAACCCCACTAAATATGCAGAAATGGATCTATGTCAGAAGATCGAATGTCCGAAAATTTGAAATTCATACAGCCAAGACCATATGATCGAATTTTGGAGGTTCAAACATCAAATAAAAATTTGTTTTTATGTTTTTGAAGTGGGGCAAGCCTCCCTGCACCCCCACACCCCCTGATAATTAAATATATTAACTCTGGGATCACACTACAGTGAGGAAAATGGTAAATTTCCCATTCCACACTGTACAGTGATCTCCACTGGAAATGTTCAAATTTCCAAAAATTCGATCATATGGTCTCGGCCATATGAATTTCGAATTTTTGGACAGTTGATAATCAACATACAACACCATACTATACCAGCATGTAAACAGCTGAAAAGATGCAGTTGTACTCCACAGAAACAAGTGCAGGGCAAACCCCAGAAACAAACCGACATGGTGGAATCATAATATCAACAAGCTTTATAATAAAAGGAAAATAATTTTGACCCAATTTAAGAAGAGTAATTCTCGAAATGTTAGTGTCCTTGTCACTGAAATAAACAAACATCTCAGGGGCTTAATAAAATCCACAAAAGCCACGTTTGAGGCTAAAATAGCTATACAAGCCAAAGACAAATACAAGGCTGAAAAGTACAGTGCAGCAATGCACTGAGCTGAGTGTGAATGATGTTACCCACACTGTGGATGAAGATATAGTGAACCTACATGCTGATAAATTTAGCTCTGAATTTACCCCTCTCTCCCCTCTGTCAGTCTCTCATGATATATCTGAAATTGGCTCACCTCCAGCTATTATATAAGACCAAGTCCTATAAGTGTTATCAAAAGCTAAAAATGTGGCATCAATGGGTTATGATAATACTCCTGGATACATCTTAAATAGCATGACACGCGACTTAGCCACATTCCTTACAACACTGTTTCATCTTAGCCTTTGTGCAGGTTTTGTACCAAGTGAATGAAGAACAGCCAATCCCCCTGCATAAGGGAGGACCTTCTACAAACCAGGCAATTACCAAGCTATAAGTTTGACCAACCTCATATGCAAAGCCATGGAAAGACTTATCATGGAACTAATCATTTGGGATGTAGGGTATCTCCAAACATTGGACCTGTCTCAGTCTGGTTTCATCAAGGGCAGTTCATGTTTACGCAATATGATGGATTTTTTTTAAAGGTCACCAACGCAATGGGTGAAGGCAAAACTGTATACACCACATAATTCAACCTGGCCAAGGCTTTTGACACAATTCCACACTCAGGCATAGTAGAAAAGCTAAATAAACTGGGAATAAATTCCTATGTTCCCTGCTGGATTGCCATCTGGTTCACAGATAGGAAGCAGGAAATCAAAATAGGGAAATTTACCTCCACAAAGAGAACAGTCACCAGTGGAGACCCTCAGGGTTCTGTCCTGAGATCTCTCCCATTTGGCACTTACTTTTCTGAAGTAAAGGCTAATACCAAAGGGCTCTGACTAGGTTTGCATAAGACTGCAGGCTAGGGGCAGTCAGTAACTCCCCAACTGACTTAGCCATCCTGCAGGAAGATTTGTTTCAAATAAATAACTGGTGCCAAAATCATGGACTGAAATGAAATGCCAAAAAATTATTGTATCCTTTGGGAATTCATATACATCAGGGAACTAACACATTGGCAATACACCCCTAAGATCTGACCCAGGTGTTTGGGATTTGGGAACGTATGTGGACAGTGACCTAACTTTTGACTAATGTGTCCATTATTTAGGAAAATCTTTCTATACTGCACATCTTATAAATAAAGGTATTATGACTAGATCTAGGGATGTCATTGCCCCACTGTACTCACCCCTAATTGGGCCAGTCATTGAATATAATGCCCCCTTTGGCATGTATCTGTCCAGAAGCATGCAACAACTGAAATGCCCACAGAGATGCCTTATTAAAAGGATACAAGGCCTAAACAACATGTCCTACATGGACCAACTCAAAGCCCTGTCATTGTACTCAGTACCCTAAAGACTGCTAAGAGGTGACCTGTGTCTGGCATACAGGGCATCCTCCAACCAAATACTGGTGGATTTGTTGCACATACGTACAGTCAAATGTCATCAGAAATACTGAGTCATGTGATCTAACCCTCTTCTATAACATCAACAGAACAGTCTGGAGGGACAGGTGTATCTCACAGAGGATACTGCTGCTCTAGAACAGACTCCCCAGCCACATAAAATAAAGTTAATCCCTGTCTATATTGAAATAAAACTTTGATCTATGGATGGAAAACAGAAGATTTTACCCCAGGACTGCCCCCTATACTACTAATGGTCAGGGACAGCTCCTAAATGCTTTATTCCATGCATGGGTCCTTCCAAATGATCTATGATATTATCTCAGTTACTCTCATTAGCAGTAATATATAATTATCGATCATGGGATGGGTAAAGCCAATCTCTAACCAAATTGGCTAGGTTAAGTTGAGCACAAAAAAGGAAATTGTCTAAGCTTAAAATGGCCCACAAGGGCAACTAACCAAGTACTTACCTATGAACTCTTGGGCAGTCAATGCTTGCCAGTGTTTCTAGCTATTGTACTTAAGACTTACAGCCACTGCCTTGTTTGAGTTTCATTTCAGAAGATGGTTTTAGAGCCAATACCTGACAGTATGAATAAGTTTACATTTAAGTTCTGTCAATGGTCTTTTTCAAACAAGCTCTGTTGATAGAGCAGCAGGCCATCTGTGTTACAGAGCTCTAGTCTTTTCTTACCATTAACAGCACTCTGCTCATAGGCTGGTGAGTATTGTTTCACAACATGGTATTTTAAGCTCTGGAATGAGATTTTATCTAATGTTTCTGCCTCACATGTCTCTCAAGAAATTCCCATTATGGAATAAGCTTCAGGCCAAATGGCATTTCGTACCTTGATACCTAGAGATCCACAACTCAACCATCTACAGGAAAGCTTAACAGCCTGTCAGCTATAGTGAACTACATACAGCTTTTATCAAATGGCCCTACCTGTGTTTCTATTGTAACTACTAAATAAAATGGCATTCCTGAACAGCATTCTTCATTACGAGAATATATATTACAAATTTCTCATGAAAAAGACACATAACTTTATTACTAGGGAGCATTTTGCACATAAAATCACAGAAATAATACAAAAAAATGTAATTACAAAGTGATCCTTATAATAAACTTTTTTCTACTATTAATTGTGGAATTTTGCATCTATTATTAGAAAGACCTGAAAGTTTGTTATCTAGTGACTTCATCTTCCTCATAGCTTGTAATATCAGTATCTATCATATAGCTGGATAAAATTATTTAATATTTAATTCAGTAAATATGGGGGGAATTCAGTAACGCCTGCACAATAATTTTGACCATGATGCTTGAAAAGTTTTAGATTCAGTAAGCTCCACATAGCGAGGACCACTCACATGCAAACACGGAAACTTTCGTGGCATGAAAATTACAGCATAAGTAGCTGAATCATATACTAATGAAAGAAATCAACATAGTGGAGTGATTCAACAAACTTTAAAGTAACTGTGTAGACTCCGTGCTCATGTTGGCCATGTATGTGAAAGTTTACTGAATATAGCCACACAAAGGAGTCTACATGGAAAATAGAGCAAGTAATTTTCCATATATTTGTATACAACAGATTCTACCATGTAATTCCACACAAATTATGACATTCCATGTTGAATGCTAAAATATTATGTTAAAAATAGCAACAATTCCTTATTAAGTGCCATGACATAAATGCCACTTTGCACCCCCACTCCCAAATGAATGATTTAATTGTAACTAACATAGACAGGTAAAAGTTTAAAATATCATAAAATTTATAGGTTCATAGGTTCATAGCACAATACTACGCTATTGGTCTGAAGGCCCTTATAAGCTTAGCCAACAATCTCACCCATGTTCCCACAAAGTCAGCATCTGTTTTCCCTGTCCAGCAGGGACACAGGTGGGATCCCAGGGGTATATTTTCTGTTTCCCATCCAGTCGTCCAGGTTCCTCTTAAAGAGTGCTAGTGAGGTATCTGCTTGACATGGAGAGGGAGTCTATTCCATAGATGGAGGAGTCATTGGGACACAAATTTGTCATGTCAACAAGTTCTATTAATGTCACAGACCAGGATGAGGCCTTGTGTGTGGGTTGCGTGAATGGAGTTTGACTTATAAATAAGCAGCAACTCCATCAAGACTGAGTCTCAAATGACTTTGTATGCTAGATACAGGTCACCTCTGAGCAGTCTGTATGAAACTGAGTAGAGGGACAGGACATTTAGCCTATCTGTATAGGATAGGTGTTTGAGACCCTGGATTTTCCTGGTCAGGAACATCTGTGTCTCTCCAACTGCTGCGTGTGCTTGGCAAGGTACATGCTGAAGGGGACATTGTACTCAATAATGGGTCTGATGAGGGAAAAGTACAGGGATGTTATGACCTCCTTGTTCCTGGATGAAATACCCTTACTTATGAGGTGAGCCATGTAGAAAGCCTTCTGTACAATGGAGGCAACGTAGTGGTCAAAGGTCAGGTTGTTATCAACCTGGGTGCCCAAGTCTCTCATGACTGATTGCATGCTTAGTATATTGCTATTAATGTAATAATTAGTGAGGATGCCATTTTCCCCAAAAGGGATAATGATGCATTTCTTGACATTCAGTTTGATGCCATGCTCTTGGCACCAGTCATTAGTTTGGGTAAGGCCCTCTTGGAGGATGTTCACATCACTAGGGGAATTTATGACAGTGCCCAGTTTGCAGTCATCTACAAACTTGGTCAGCCACAGACCACTGATTTTGGTTTGCACCTCAGAAAAGTATATCCCAAACAGTAGAGGCCCCAAGACCAATCCTTGGGTTACACTGCTTGTTATGGGTCTACTACTAGAGATGGCTTTGCCTATTTTGACTGAGTGGGTTCTATCAGTGAACCAGTTAGCTATCCAACTGGTAACATACAGGTTGATGCCTAGCTGGGAGAGTATATCTATTATGCTCGAGTGGAGAATAGTGTTGAAGGCTTTGTCTAGGTCAAGGTAGATGGTGTGCATTGTCTTCCCCTCATCCATGGTTTTGGTGACTGTTTCGAAGAAGGTGACCAAGTTTAATAGGCATGATCTCCCTTTGACAAAACCATATTGTGTAGGATCAAGCATTTGGAGGTTGCCAATGTCCTTGTTTATGAGGTCCATGATAATGCATTCCATGGCCTTGCAGATCAGGCTACTTAGGCTGATGGGCCTATAATTGCTTGGGTCAGTGGACACTCCACTTTTTTTGTGTAGAGGGATGACAGTGGGTGTCCTCCATTCTGCTGGGATGAAGCCGGTGCACAGACTTTGGTTGAATAGGGTACCTAGTGGTGCTGAGAGCTCTTGCCTGAGTTCATGTAGGACACAGCCAGGTATGTTGTCTGGTCCTATGGAGGCTGCATTTTTTGCCTTTGAGAGGACATTAATGACTTGCTCCCTGGTGATGAGTGGAGGGGGGCAGGTGCTGGGGATGTTCTGGTTTGCTGATGGGGGGACAGGGGGCTGAAGTTTTCATTGAACTTGTGTGCCAGCAGGTAGGCTGTATCTATGGCATTTGTGTATGTGGTATTCTTGATCACCAATTCACAGCAGATTTGGGAGTTACTTTTGAGATTGCGGACGTATGTGAAGAAGGCCTTGTGATTGTCCTTACTGGATGCGGCCAATTTGGACTCAAAGTTAGCTGTAGAGGATTTTACCAGTGACCTTATTTGCTTCTTCAGACAAAGGAGAGAGTGCTTCCAACTTGGCACCTGCTCCTTCTTGGTCCTGGACAGCAATTTTTTTTCATTTTATTATAGAGTCTGTATATTGCTGCTGTCCACCAGATAGGTTTACTCTTCCTTGAGGAAGATGATTTGGCCTTGTCAGGTATTGCTGACTCCATGCAGCTATATAGATGCTCATATAATTTTTTGGTGTAGGCTTGGACATTAATGCTTGTTCCAACTAAAGGGATGGTGGCTGTGAAGCTGCGTATACCTGCTCTCAGGAGGTTGTAGTCACCTTTGGAAAAGTTATTTTGTTCGACCCTGGTGGGGGGGGATGGTGACTTCAAAAGCGATTGCTTTATGGTTAGATCTTACCAAGAAGGATGACACTGTAAGCATACTACAGTGGCTACTCATGTTGGTTAGTACCAGGTCCAGGATATTTCCACCTCTTGTGGAGGTGTCAGCCAGCTGATCCAATGCATTGGCATTGATGAAATAGAGGAATCTCTGGGCATTCGTGTTTGAGCTAGAATAGGTCTTCCACTCTATGGTTGGGTAGTAAAAGTCACCCAGGATCAGGGTAGAAGGCTGAATCTTGATAGATTCAAGTAAGTCCAGATAGGTGGAGTGGGCCTCCTGAGTCATGGTTAGGGGTCTGTAGCTAGCTATGATTTGAATAGATGTTTTGTCAACAGTTAACTGCACCTGGAGTGTCTCCTGTCCGTCATACTGTTTCACCAGCCTGGAGGTGTGTGTGTCTTTGATAAATATTGAACCTCCACCTCCTTTGGCTTTGTAGCCCTCCATTTGGGGTCTGAAAGGATGGTAGGACAAGTAACCTGGTAAGGCTGGGGTGCTCTCCACAGCTCTGTACCATGTTTCAGTGACTGCCTAAATGTCAGCATCTTCCAGGGTGAGGAATTCTTGCAATGAGTGCAGTTTCATGTTAAGACTCCCAAATCTGAATTCCTCTGTGCACATATATACACCTGAGTCATACCCTCCCTTGACTGTACAACACTGGACTCTCCTTCAGTTTCCCTACCTACACGGTTCTCAACTGTGTAGATTCAGGGCTGTCAACACGGTGAAGATGCAGTTGAGGTCAAAACTCATTAGAATTGCTGAATCCCAAAAAATTGTCACTGTGTAGGGATGTTCACTTCGTGTAGGCACTTCTACAGTATTCATGTTGAATGCATGGCAACAGTGAATAATGAAATTAGGGTGTGTGTCAGGTTACACTTACAGAGGTGTACGTGTAGTTCTGTGAAGTGTAAAGTGCATGTAAGCAGTGCACAATTCACAGGTTCTATGTGATCTCCTTTAATGTTTGTTAAAATCTATCTTATCGATCTGCATTACATTAAAATTTATATTTTAAAATGTTCTTCCTTCTTTGTGTGATGCAGCATTTAGTGCAACCATGGAAAATGGAGGAATGAATGGCAGGTTTCTCAATGCATGTCACATAACTATTCATGTGGCAGCATGTGTTATGTGTGGGGCTAGAGTATAAAAGGTACTGGATTCTATTACAGGGCCTGCAACCTTCCCTCTACTTTTTCAACTGCATGTTTGCAAAATATACCAGACACGGCCAAAAGTAATGAGTTGCCTTGTGTTCACCTTATTTCAGCATCATTGTGTGCAGGGTCAGTGTGCTCAGCCATGAGTAGGTGCACATTGGGCACCATTGGCCACTAACAGAGTTCATATAGTCAGTAAAGTCACAGATGTTTTTCATAGCTGCTACTTACAGCATAAGCAGGTAACTTCAGTATGATGGAGCTATTCAACAAGCTCTAAAGCATCCATCTAGCCTGCATTCTGTTTTTTCCCACATACTTCCATCCCATGGATGGGGCTAGACACAAGGAAATTCTAGGCCTGAAATAAAATTGTCTCAACTGCTGCATTCGCAAGGTAAGTCCTGAACCGAGAGTGTATTCTGTAATAATATTATGTCATATCCTTGTATATCTTAACTTGGTGCAATAATGAAGTAAATAGTGGTGGATTTGTCAGGAAAGTACCTTAACATGTGACAGCTTGCACTTATTTTACTCATGTGTCCATTACTAAGGTTTTCTTTCTTATTCCTCTCCTTTTTCATTGCCATTTTTGTGTGATGCGCCACATAGCGCAAATAGCATAAGCAGGTAATGACTTTGTTTATTGGGTTTACGTGAAGCACAATGGACCACCTATGAAGCAGATGGCCAAAAATAGTAACTAGATACATTCAATTAATGCCCTTGGTCATCATGAAAACCTGGCCTGGAGTACAGATGGCACTGGGTTTTAGTACAGAGTGTGCAATTATTTTACTGCTGTGACATTGCAATTTACATCAATGAAGAGCAACATACACAACTGTTTCCACAACTTTCTTGTGGCAACAGGTGTAAGTGCAGGACTGGCATGCACATGCTCCTTGGTTCAAATGCCATATAGTATTATTCTTACTGACATTAGCAATGCTTCTTGCGTTTGCACACTGTTTATCAACATGCAAACAGGCATAACTTGCATGCATGTACACTTTATTAACCATCGTGCAAATCCACTGCTCACTGCACCATGGGACTGTATATATGATGCTTTCTTATTAGTGTTTATTCTCCATTTCCTTTGTATGACATAAAATATATGTGGAAACATTAGAAATTCATGGCACATTCAATGTATATATCATATATTCACAGTATATACATGTGTTGACCACCCCCCTCACAACTAGTACAACCTTGGGGGCTCAATATTTTATACACACATATATCAACCACACTACAAAGTATATTATATATAATATTGTGTGCTCTCTCATCGACAAGGTCAGTCGGTGGTGCTGACAACCTTCCTCTGCTAATCCCAAATATCCAACTATGCTCAATAAGGGTACTTGTGTTCTTACACAGCTAGGCTTCTACACACCTAGGACTTGCTCTACACTTAGGCTACTGGCCTCATATGAACCTATCAATCTATGTGCCTATGCAGGTCTCCCAACCTGTTGTGCCCCACATGGCCTGCTGATGTCATCTACCATAAGTTAACCTGCAGCCATATAAAAGTCAGATTTGTGGCGTGACACTTGTGTAAAGTACTGTGTTCTGTAGTCTGTATACTTAGATAGATAGGTGTTCTGTTCTCACTGCAGTCAACTGGGGTGTGTGTGTGTGTGTGTGTGTGTGTGTGTGTGTGTGTGTGTGTGTGTGTGTGTGTGTTCAGCCAGAAGGCAAAGTGTGTATCCTGCAGTTAATCCCCACATCCCATAAATTGACAGTATTTTGATACTTGGACCTGCCTACATATCCATTTCAGGCAGGCCTCCCACTTTCTTCTCTCCATCATGCACTACTGATGTCATCCACTATAAGTTGATCTGCAGACATATAAAAGTCAGACTTGTATCATGGAGGGGTTCTGTTCTCACTGCAGTTGACTGTATGTGTGTGTGTGTGTGTGTGTGTGTGTGTGTGTGTGTGTGTGTGTGTGTGTGTGTGTGTGTGTGTGTGTGTGTGTGTGTGTGTGTGTGTGTGTGTGTCTACTCAGCAGAGTAGATGTGGTATCCTACAGTTACTTCTCTAATGGCATGGCTTGCTAGTCTTTTCATACTTGCACAAGCCTACACATCCATTTCTTGTAGTATGTGTGCTTAGATAGGTAGGGGCTCCCTTCTCCCTGCAATCAACTGTGTGTGTGTGTGTGTGTGTGTGTGTGTGTGTGTGTGTGTGTGTGTGTGTGTGTGTGTGTGTGTGTGTGTGTGTGTGTGTGTGTGTGTGTATGTGTGTGTGAGATGTTACTTCACATTACAGAGATCCTTTTACACCAGCATGTGGGACATATTACAATATGCTCAACAGACAATGTTCATGTACCACCACACACTCAACAGACAATGCTGATGTAATCAGCTATATCAGATTATTGCATATACAGCCATCCCACCAGGGCAGGATCAGACACTGACCTGGTGCCCAGGCAGATGTCCCCTTAGGTTCATAAGAGGTTACTAGGCTATTGGCCCTAGGGTCTTTATAAGCCTAGCCATATTATACCATTGTTCCCTTAATGACCAACTGGTATGGTCTACATTTGCAGTGCAAGTGTATGATCATCACTGACTGCCCTTATCCAAGAGGGACATGGGTGGCACACCTGGGGTAAATTTACGCTCGCCCATCCAGTTGGCTAAGTTATGCTTAAATAAGATCATTGAGGAGGTCTGTTTTATGTGACTTGGACTTTTTTTCCAGAAGAGTAGCAATCTCTGGGAGACATATCTGTCACTCCAGCATTTTCAGTTAATGTTGCAGGGTAGGTTAAAATCCCTAGAGTGGGTGAATCTTGTCACATGTGACTTGTGGATGTGTAATATTTCTATTAGGTCAGGGTCTGAGACTGGTCTGTAGGCCAGGCACAAGTTGACTCTCAGCAGTCTATAGGATATAGAGTACAGTGACAGGGCCTTCAGTCTGTCCATGCAGGTCATGTGTTGTAGGTTCTGAATTATCTTGGCGAGAAACCTCTGAGGTCTCTCTGGCCACTGCAGATGTCTGGTGAGGTACATATACAAGGGAGCATTGTACTCTATTAGTGGTCTGATGTGGGATGAGTACAGTGGGGTTATAACATCCTTAGCTCTGGATGTGATGCCCCTACTTATGAGATATGTAACATAGAAGGCCTTACTTACCACTATGGACACATGGTGATTGCAGTTAAGGGTGCTGTCAACCTGTGTTCCCAAATCACTCACCACAGGGTTCAGCTAAGGAGGCACTGTTAATATTGTAATGTGCAGGGGACCTCCCCTTGGCTGTAAGATATATAACACATTATTTAAAAATTATTTTGAGTCCACGGCTTTGGCACCAATCTTTTGTCTGTGTAAGGCCATTTTGTAGTATGTCAACATCGTTGGGGGATTCAGTGATTGCACCCAGTTTGCAGTCAATAACGAACATGGTAAACCACAGACCATCTATTTTCCACCGGACTTCTGAAAAATACATTCCAAACTGTATGGGGCCCAGCACAAATCCTTGTGGTACACCAGTGGCAACTGGTCTGTTGCTAAAGCTGGAATCCCCAAATTTGACTGTATGCATTCTGTTGGTGACATTTGGGTTAATTCCCAGCTGTGTGAGTTTATCAATAATGCCTGAGTGAGGGATTATCTCAAAAGCCTTGGCTAAGTCAAGATAGGCTGTATGTCATGTTTTGCCTTCATCCAGGGCTTTGGTGACATTCTCAAAGTCATCCAACAGGTTTTAATAAGCATGATCTACTATTAACAAAGCCAAATTGTGTCTGGACAACAGTTTGAACGTTACCCATGTCTTTGTTGATAAGGTCTGTGATTATTCTCTCCATGGCCTGGCAGATATGGCTGGTGAGGCTTAGGGGTCTGTAATTCACAGGGTCTGTTAATGAACCTCTTTTGTGCAAGGGAATTACTGTTGCTATGTTCTACTCTGCTGGGACAAAGACAGTACTTACACAGTGGTTGAAGAGAGTGCCAACTGGTTCAACTAGGTCCTGTTTCAAGCCATTTAGTAGGCAGCCTGTGATGTTATCCTGTCCTATAGAGGCTGTTTTTTTGCCCATGGAGAATGCGGTTATGAACTGCTCCTTGCAGATACTAGGTAGAGGACTGATGACAGGTATGCTATGGGGTATGTCTGGTGGGGATGGGGTGGGGTGACGTTTGCCCCAAAATGTCTGGTAGCAGGTTGGTGATATCCTTAGGATCAGTATGAGTGGTACCATCCATTATTATTTCAACACAAAGCTGGCCCTTCAATTTTAGATTATTGACATAGCTAAAGAATGCATCTTGATTATCTTTAGCTAGGGATGCTATTTTAGGTTTGTATGTGGCTTTAGAGAACTTTACAAGATAGCTAATATTCTTGTTCAAGCTGTAGAGGGTGTCCTTCCTCTGCTAAGTCATTTCCCTCTTCTTCTTAGACATTACTTTCTTCCACTTGTTATATAACCTATGTATGCTTGATGCCCACCAAAGTTGCTTGTTTTCTATAAGGATCTTGTTTTGATCTGTTCACATTCAGCTGACTCGATACATTTATAAAGGTGTTTATACAGGCCAGCTGTGTACACTTCTGTATAGCTCTCATTGTTGACAGTGGTAGCAGGGGGTTTGCAACTATTTATAGCAATGGTTAAGAGGCTATAGTTTGCTTTGGATAATTCTTTTTGCTCTTGAGGGGGTGTTAGTTATGATTGTAAATGTGAACGAAACTGAATTGTGATATGACTTGACAAGGGGAGCCAACACACAGGTTTAGTGCAAAGAACCACTACGTTGGTGAGTATTAAGTCTAAAACATTCAAGCCCCTTTTGGAGGTGCAGACTATCTGTTACACAGCATGTGTATTAACAAAGTCAGGAACCTTAAGGTGAGCATGTTTGTGCACATATATGGCTCCAAATCAATGGAAGGATAGTTGAAATCACACATGACCAAGGTGTTTGGCTGTATAGTGAGTGACTGATGTAGGTACAAGTAGGCAGAGTGGTACTTATGGTCCATGGTGGGGGACCTGTAGCTAACAATGATATGGAAGGGGGTTTTACATACAGTTAGTTGGAGTTGGAGTACTACTAAGGACCAGTCTTACGGTGTATTTTTTTTTAATGAAGATGTATACACCTACTCCTTTGGTTCTTTCATGCTCATTTTGATGTCTGAAGGTGTGGAAGCCATTGCAGCCTTGCATGGCCAGGGGGATCTCTGTAGCCTTGAACCATGTCTGTGTGACTGCACGGACATGGACATCTTCCAAGGTAAGGTTTTCTTCCCATGAGTGCAGTTTCTGATTTACACTCCTTGCATTAAACAGCATAACTTCCAGTTTATCTCTAGTGGATTTTTTTACATTGGGACTTTAGTTGTTCTGACATTGCCTAAAAAGGTTACTATGGGGAGGCAAGCACCTTCATATAGTACAATGAGGTACATCTCCAGTCATTCACTGCAACATGGATTATGACAGAGTCATAACAGTACTTGTTGTTGAGAGACTTGAGGGCATTCATGATCTGGCAGACCCTGGCACCTGACAGGCAGCTAACTGTGACCCTATCCTTGTCCAGCCTTGTGAGAGGACATCTGTGTGTCTCATTATGGAGTTTCTTATGAGGAAGACATTTGGTTTTGTGGTGTTTTGCCTGAGTGGCTTACTGGCTGAGACACTGGTGTGTGAATTATTATGTGTAGTGGATTCTGTTGGGTCTGCCTTGTAGGTTTGCAGTTGGGAGGTCTCTGATCTTTAGTTAGGTTTCTAGTGAGTACCTCCATGCATGTGGGTTTATGTGTTGTGAGCTTGTTATGTGCAACAGGTGAGTTGTGTGTGCTGACATGTTTGATATGTGGCTTGTTATGCGAGAGAATTGATTCCAAATTCATGGTATAGATACAGCTCTCACATGTTTTATTAGTTTGTTGTAGCAGTCACTGGTTGTCAGTATACATGAGGCAATTGCTCTGTTGCCTCAGGATACCCATGTCAATCAGGCTGCCTGGAGAAATGGTGGGAAACTGTCCATCCATTATGGGAGGTGTATACTGTAGTAACTAGTTGGGAGTGTGCTAGATGGACCAGGTTTTGGTGTAAGACTAACAAAATGTATCTACTCTATGGAGGGTTAGGGTTACAAAAATGTGTCAGTGTTTTACAGTGCACAATTGAGTTGCTCGCAGGGCACCCATGCAAGCTCTTTGCAGCTACAGTGAACTGAGTGCAAACCCACCAAAACACAATGCTGGAATACAAGCAAAGCTAAACTGTTTTAAAAAAGTAAACAAAAGGAAAGGCCAAGAGTGAGCCTTATTACAGCAATCCCCAACTCAGATGGGCTCTTGGCTGCACAGTTCTACTACAGGGATGCAGGGAGCCTACTTGATATGAGGGCCGGTTTTTGTTCTCCAGTGACACCAAACAGTCTAGATTCAGCAAGCCTGAATAGAGCCTATGCTATAAAATGCAAAAGTACTAGAAATCCAAAGTGCAGAAAATCACAATCACAGCAGAAGGACAGACAGTTTAAATAAAGTGGCAATTCAATAGAATACTCCAACAAGCATGTAGACAACAAGCCTGCCTAGTGGAAAATAAGTGGTTTGGAACCCAAGTGCTTAAACCATAACAAAAATATTTAGAATAGCCACATTAAGCATTCAACCAGCAATTTCCAGCTCAGAATGTCACAGGATACTGTCTTCTCCCACAAGAGTGTAGGCTACAAAAATAATACACTTAGAATAACAATTACAATTTAATGCAATACCAGACAGATAACAGTGGCATGTCTTTTAATCAATGCATATACATCACGTTATGGTCATTAGGCCCTGTGTTATCTTGATGAGAAAGCCCTGTGGTTTGTCCAGCTGCTGCATGTGTCTGGTGAGATTCATGCAAAAGACAGCATTATACTGTATTACTGTTCTGATGAGTTTGCTACAGTGCTGTTGTACAATCCTGAGATCTGAATGTGATGGCATGTCTTATGATGTGCACCATACATATGTACTGGAAAACATTAAACAGAAAGGTTATAAAGTAATAGGTTCATAGGTAGGTACTAGGCTATTGGCCCAAGGGCCTAAGTAAGCCTAGCCAACAAGGTTCCCTGGCTTACGCCACCCAAGAAAGTTATTTTCCTGTGCCACTGTCAAGCAGAGCCACAGAAGTGATCCCCATGGTGTATTTCTTATTTCCCATCCACTCATCAAGATTTTTCTTGAAGAGTGCTAATGAGGAGCTTTGCTTGACATAGATGGGTAGCTTGCTCCAGAGTATGGAAAGTCTCTGGGACAGGAATCTATTCCTCCAGCATGTCCTGTTTATTGTGGTGACAAGGTTTAGGTCACTAGAGCATGTAGTTTGGAGGGATTGGAATTTCTTTAGGTGTAGCATGTCCAACAGCTCTGAGTTTGACATAGCTTTATATGTTAGGCAGAGATCACCCCAGAATATGTGATATGCTACGGAGTAAAGCTGGAGTTTTTTGAGACGTTCAGTTTAGGGCATCTGTTTGAGGCCAGTAATCCTCTTTGTGAGGTACTTCTGTGGCCTTTCCAGCTGCTGCAGATATCTTGTGAGGTACATTCCAAAAGGGGCATTGTACTCTATAATGGGTCTAATGAGTCTCGAGTAGAGGGGAACAATGACCTCTTTTTTCCTGGATGAGAACCCTTTTGTGATGAGGTGTGCCATGTAGAAGGACTTCCTGACTACAGTGGTAATGTGATTATCAAAGGAGAGACTACTGTCCACCTGACATAATGACACACATTGCAGTTTTTGACTTCACAACCTTTACAAGAGAATACACTAGAAGGTTCTGACATGATGATGCTATCCACCATATCATTTGCCAAGGCAAATATAAATGACAGGTACAATTATCAGTTCAACAACACAAAAGCAGATGTACTAGGCACTAATGTAGTTATGTACCCTGTGGATCAGACACAAAGTTTTTGTATCCTTGAATCCAAAAGAGAGAAAACAGGGATGTGGCACAGTTATAATCACTTGTAGGGTGCCAGTAAGAGGGGGGGTATGGGAGCAAGAGGACTTGGCCGAGACAAAGGTCAGTGAGTGTGTGTGACAGAGAAAGGGAAGGAGACAGACTGTGTATGTGTGTCTGTAGGGGTCCTCCACTTGAAAGGGGTGTGTGACAGTCTGCATGAACACAGCCAAGCTCAGTAGCTCTACATCCTGGTATGTTGGACAGATGTGAGTCATGCATGGTGGAAGTAGCAATTCATCATTTCCACCTCTGACCATGAGAACTGGCTCTGCCAGGAGTTGAACCGGCACCTCCATGCCCAAGGTCAGATGGTGTGCTGCTACCCGAGCATGACCGATGTTTGCTGGACATGTTCCC
Source organism: Protopterus annectens (assembly GCF_019279795.1). Taxonomy (NCBI): domain Eukaryota; kingdom Metazoa; phylum Chordata; order Ceratodontiformes; family Protopteridae; genus Protopterus; species Protopterus annectens. The sequence continues at coordinate 1,673,950,508 of NC_056739.1, forward strand.
TTCATGGAAATGTCCAGTACCACAACCCCATGACCTGTCATGTCTGAGTGTGGACAGTATACTCTGATGGACCAGTAGAAGTACTGCCACTATGGCAGCATGATCAGGAATGGCCATGTTGGCTATCAGCAGATTTTGTGGCTCACCTACACTCACAAGGACGCCATTCCCCTCCCAACAGATGTTGCATCACAGACACTGCTCGTTCCATGACAGACACCCCTCAGTCCATCACAAAAAACCCTCATTCCAACATGTCATTCATCCAATCCAAGGAACTGGTGACATGGTGGAGGCAGTCACAAATGTTAGAATGTGCCACATCCACAACACTGACCATTTGTCTGGATCTCCTTTCTGAACATGCCTGTGCCTCCATGACATCCTTAAACATATGTTGTGTGACACAGGAAGAGACATCCACACCAGGTGGAGGGGGGACAGCAGGTCTCCTCTAAACACCCCTATCACCCCTCCTGCGTGGCACCTCGCCAACAGTTTGCCTACAGCCAGACTCAACAAGCAATGAAGCTGCAGTAGCCTCACTTCCCTGCTCAATGTCATTGCCATCCACCTGCCTTATGTCTGTGGCTTCAGTGGACTAGGTAGGGATAGGCCTACTGGCTGTGTCCAGGAAAAAAGAAGGGGATGGCTAGATGTCAACCTATGTGTCAGCTTCAACCTCTGCACCCCCCCCAACTGTGCCTTAGTTTCACCACCATCATCATCAGTGTCTGATGAGACACTGACATCAGGTGGCACAGGGCCCACACTCCCACTGTCATGATCACCTGTGATAAAGATGGAGAAACACATGAATAAATTAATACCTGCACTACAATGGTGCAATATATGCTAAACAACTAGCAGTACTACAACAGGCCTAAAATGACATATCATATTTCTAGAAATTGATCTGCAGTACTGAAATAACTTTATTTGGCTTACCATCTACAGGAGGCATACATCACTGTATTCCTGATGCTGCTGAAATAAGTTAATCAAGAGGTAGGGCCAGCATCATCATATTTAACAGTAAGACATGGGGTAGTACATTTACTCCTCTCAAGCTGCATGAAGTCTTAGTTCAACAAGAACGTGGCTAACAACTCCAAACTGAGCTTATCACTGTAGCAATCTTCAATACCTCCCCCCAAAAAAGACATGTGACACAGAAGTAGCTTTTATTTCAGTTGTTTTACCATACAACAGTACTCAACTGGTCATATAACAAAGTCTACCTGGAAGCTCTTCCTAGGACTGAGAAGGAGGATTCCCACATCAATCACATATGGCAGGCCACTCTGCTGTGAGCTGTCCTGTTGTAGAAGATTCACCAGGGATTCCTCACTGGGGGGTGAGGGGTGGTTCTGCAGCAGGCCGTCCCCATTACCCTGCAGTCTCAGGCAACAGCAGCTGAATGCCTCCATGCAGATGTTAGCATGTCAGTGGCCCTGTGGCACACCTGTTCATAAGTACGGCTATAGCCACCCACAGCATAGGTTCATAGATACATAGGTTCATAGATTAGTACTAGGCTAACTGGCCTTGTGGGCCATTTTCAGCCTAGCCAATTACCTCATGTGAGAATCAAACCCTGCACCTTATGTTTGTAAGGTAAACACCTTAACCATTATGCCAACCTCCCAGCATTTATGTTTGCAACAATCTGCTGCCATAGTCTCACCCTCTCTGGTGTACTGAGACAACCCCTGCCAAGAAGAAAAGCACCATGTTGATGGAGTACATCCACAATTATTGTATTCTCTGCCTCACTGAAGGTGGGTCTGCACCTCAATTACATTTTCGGTCGTAAAAGATAACAGAATGATAATACACATAAGTATCACATAACTACAAAGTAACTGTTACCAGATAAAACAGTTAAGGTAGGCAGATAGTAGTATGCACACTGCACAAACATGAGTACAAGAGCAACATATCCTTGTATGTGCCATAGCAGTAATTCAACTGCGCTCCCCCCATAAGAACAGTCCATTCTAGTTTGTGACATAACAGTGACTTCTCTTTGCTCCCCCACCCAGTAAAGAACAGGCACATGAACTATTTTGCTAATACAGCACATTTGAAATGATAAACATGTATTCAAAGGACCTGTCCCTGAAACATTTGTACATATGTATCACACAGCTTACTATTTTCATATATTGTCAATCATTTGTACCTATGAAATGGCTTGACAAATATGGCCATGCCATTAGTACACTCCTAACTAATGCATACAGATAACAGTGTAAAAGGCTTTGCTTCACAATATTCATTAATGTATTCCAGCATATGCATTATGTAGGTAGCAAAATGACAGCATATCAGCTGGAGTTCAATATTTCTATGTAAAGATAGCTTTGGAAATATTTTGCTTTTCTGAACAAGTAGCAAGTATTCTCACCATCAGTTTGGCTAGCTACACATTTCCCTTTTTATAGTGGAGTAGATTATTAATGGATTGCATCTGTCTAGACTGTGTTTCAGAGATGCTAATGACAGCATATGCAGCTGAATTGCATGCTAATCAACCAATATGATGGAGCTATTCAAGAGGTTAGAAAGCAACCATGTAGACTCCATGTTGTTTTTTCCTGCGGATTTCAAAAGTAGTGGAGTACATACACAGAAAGTCTATACAGAGCAAATGTAGGAGCTGCTGCTGCTTAGCTGCATTTGTATGTGCTACAGGTTGCAGGGAACGCTGCTGCTGCCATTAGGCCTATGCTAAGATGGAGACGAGTTTTCAGGCCACATTTAACTTACCACAACATACACAACATGGACAAGGTAGAGTGCTATAGGGTGGACAGGGACACAATACAGGAACCCTGCATCCTCTGCCAGCATCAACACAGAGCCACAGCATTTACCTCCCCATGTATTGGCTATGTAAGCTTGCATCACAGTCAGCCCTGAATTACCACTGTGGCAAATGTTGCATTTACAAGGTAAGTCTTGAACATGTGCTGTATTGTATAATATTATTATGGCATGTCCTTGTATTTCATCACTTGGTACAGCGAGCAACTACATGGTGGGAGATTTGTACAGAAATTAATGTCGTATGTGACAGCAGAGAGTTATTTGACTTGTATGTGTCCACTAGCACATAGTAGACCTCAGGCTTCAAAGATTCACACATTGATACCTCCCCAAAATAATGATGATCACTGCATGCCCTCACTTTAATACCATAAATTTGTAATGGGAAATCATAACAGAGAAAAGTTCAAATGTAATGACACACATAGCATTTTACAGCTTCACCACCCTCAGAAGATCAAACTGGCAGGATGCAAAGCAAGTAGAGTAACAAAAGCAACATATCCTTGTTTGTGCCATAACAGTAGCTCAGCCTGGTCCAACCCCCTGTAAAGAATATTATATCTTTGCATGTGCCATGACAGGAACCCACATTTGCTCCCCACCCTCAAAACAACAGTGTGTGCTTGTTTGTACCATCACCTTCTATTAATTTAATGGCAACTTCATATCATAGTGTTTCTAGTTAATATCCTCACACATTCTAAGGTAAATGATACAGACTGGCTTACACAAAGCATGTCTCTGAGTACTGCTCAGATAACTGATGAATAACCAAAAAACACAGAAAGGTAGGACACAGCTGTATATTTGCAAGAAACATTCATAGCAGGTTGTGTGATCACTAAGTTCACTACATCCAATATATTACATAGAATACATTTACAAATAACAGGTCATGCCTTTATATCAGTGTACATTCAGTTGCACTTGTGTGAGGAATTATATCATGTATTTGCTGCAAAGCTGTTTGCGGGGCAAAGATGGATAAGTCCTCCCTCTTGTTTTTTCACAGTGCATTGCAGTGAGAATTGGGATCCAGACCTATGCAGTCATATCGCATGTGTACTAACCATTTCTACTGTGTATGTCATAGACTGATCTTCCACATTTCAACTAATTCTCCATTTTCTATACTTTTTAAATTTTTTGGGGGGGTCCACTGTGCAATGTGCTGCTTAGCACAAATGGCTTTGGCTATGCTCATCTCAGAGTGGCAGTGCACAAACTGGATGAATGGACCACCCAGATAGCAGACAGGACCCAGACAGCCAGAAACATATATCAGATACATCCAATTAATAATACTGACCATCATTCAAACACATTTCCCAGCAATGCACACCATTGCACAACATGTTTGCGTAATGGTGAACACTGCACGACACTTTAAAATGTTGCAAATCCAGAAAGTGTGCACTCCCAGTAAGCACGATATCTGCAATTGGTGGGAAAATATCATTCTAAATTGGTCTTGATCTGTGTAGGCATAGCAGGCATTACTGGAGAGTTTTTGAGATTCTGTGCTCAAAGAGGGGTGTCCAGGAGTCAAAAGTGCTTGTTGGCCTCCCAGTGAATGAACATGAGCCCAGGCAGTTGCAGAAGGATTACCATGGCTCAGATTACAAGGCAGAGGCATGGAATAGTCTGGCCTGGGCTCTGACCAGTGCTACTGGTATCCCCCACACTGGTGAACGATGTAGGAATCACTACAGAGACTCAGAATGAGGAAAAGGGATGCCCTCAACCATTGGATTAAGGAATGTAGGAATAGGAGTACCCCTCCGATGTGTAAGTATCACTTACAAATACTACTTGTCAGTGTAAAAAGCTGTACATAGTCAGGACTGGTATGCTTAATGGTATTCTGTTCTGTCCTTTTTTTTTTTTCTGCTGCCATCACCGATCAAGAACTGAATGTGTGAACCCAAGCTACTAGACTGGCATGGATGTGAAATGCATGTGATATGTATGCATCCCAGCAGTAGGGTTATTTTAGCATTAAAAGTTATAATGCATTTTTTGGTTAATTATACAGTTCTATCAAACTGAGCATTAATTTTCAGCTGTAATAGAAAAGTATACATTACCCTGGAGAGAAAAACAACAGTTCAGTATTGCAGAGTAGTCATACATTGTACCTTCAAAATCCACACTTCTTAAATATAAAATACTGTTAAGTTTTCATCTATATTGCAATGTGTCATCAGCGCTGCAAAGCAGTGCCACCACTAGCTGTAAACTGTAATCACTATAACTGGAACACACATTTGTGCAATGTATGCACATACCAATGATTGCTTACTGTATTCTATAGTACATTGTGCCTCTGTTAGGAGCTGAGTAGTCTTAACCATAAACAAAGGTATTTGTTAGAAGTTGGTACTGTTAAAAGCAAAAGTAATAAAATAGAGTCAAATACTTGTATTGATGCTTTACATGTCACATATTAAGTTACTAATGTTCTCCCTTTTTTCTCTCACCCCAACCCTTTTCTGTCTTTTTTTTTTTTCATTTTTTATTCTTTTTATTTCCCCCACAGCAGAACAAGGTAGGGCTGTCCCACGGGATCCTCTTGCCCCCACTCCACCAGCTACAGCACCATTGCCTAGCATATCTACTGCCTGACCTGGTAGCATCCCCTCTGCTGCCTTGTGAAACTTTGCTTATGCATGCCATGCATCATTAATATTCATGGTGCAATGCTGCGCAATGCCATGCTATGAGCAGTATCACTTACAAGAATACACTCTGTGTAGCCTCTGCACAGAACCTACATGGATTTTATCGTATTCAACCAATAATCTTTTCATAAAACTTATTTTATATACAGTCTTCTAAAATGAAAGGTCCTTCTTCCTGTAAGATAGCTAAGGGGACATTGAATTACATTCAATACTGCTGTGTTTTGCAGTGTTAGTGTAGATGCTGATAATTCATCCATCAGGTTTGCTCTACACTACTCACCACATGAGCAGAGCAAAAACCACAAATGAAGCTGGAGTAGCTGCAAATTAAAATGAATATACAAAACAAAAACTCCTAGCCCAAAGACACAGGAGATGAAGACAAAACTTTTAAAAACCTGCAGTCACTTCCAAACACCAGAGACAAATTTACACTGGTAATGTAATAACATATAACTAGTTAGCCCAGATCTGTGGGACAGAGTGATAAAGCTCTAACTCCAAACCAAATGACTGGAGATCAAGTAGTGACACAGGTAATGGAATAACTAGGCAGGGGAGGATGAGAAATAAGCCGCATATGGGTCTACCATCTTGGCAGGAAAACTGATGGTTTCCTGGTGGCCAGCTGCTCCTGTACACATGAAGACTTGCCTATAACAATGGGGTATTACCAAAAGTATGTGATCTTGGTATTCAAGGATGATAATAATGGCTCCCAAGACATGTGTGGAAGACTGCATTCATGAGAAGTCACTAAAGTCAGGAAGGTTCTCATGTCAGTCAATAGGGGGTGCTGTTAGGGATATATTAGAAATGTCTCTCTAGACACCAGTCAGCATGATTTAAGCTGCTAATTGGTGGGTAGGAGCCATTTATGTCCATGAGATAAGACATTGAATGGTCTCCACAGGGCCCCATTCTGATGGGTAAGCCAGACTTGCCTTGTCATAGGATGAGGGTTCCCCTTCCCAGCGACAAGCAAATGGAGGGAGGGAATAGAATCAGAGGCATAAGCTTCTCTCATGACTGCCTGGATTATGGCCTCCATAGATTTCTATCTGACTGGGTGAGGCTTGACAGTCAATTGATTTGGGGAGGGACACCTAGAAAAAAAGACATAGCCAGTTACCACATTCATTCCTATAATTTCACTGAAATTCTGCATAGTGGTGAACGGTTTACCTTCATTTGTGTGTATTGCACAAGAGCAAACAGGAATTGTCCAAACGACAGTTTGCGAAGTTTGCAAATGCCGATCAGAAAAAGGATCGAATGCGCAATGAGCGAATGCACATTGACATTCACTTGCTGCACATTCGACATTTTTGGGCAGATTGCCCTATAGTGGGGATTGGGAAATGGTCCCTTTCCCCACTGTAGTGCGATCTCGGAGTTAGATTATTAAAATAGGGGGTGTGGGGGGTGCATGGGGGCTTGCCCCCTGCTTTAAACCTTATTACATTTTTTATTCGACATTAATGTTCGAAAATCAGCGAATCTGCTTTTCAATTTGCTGATTTTCGAACATTACGAACTGTTGCTGTTTTTACTTTCGTGATTACGAGTCGCTCATATGAGCATTTGCACCACTGTGATTCAGCTTTGTAAAGGTAAACCATGGTTAACATTAAACAATGCTAAACATTTGTACACTAAGGAAAAAATCACTTAAACACAACTATCCAATCATATTACATGTATAAATTGAGTATCAAAAAGCTAACAATGCACTTAAATATGTAAACCATTTTTTTAATCAATGTTTCAAAGTACTTTGTTTTAAATTACTTCTAAAATGTATAATATCATTTAATCCTGAACTTTTATTTGATTTCAACAATGCCTGCAAAAATAATCTTGGCAATGAAGTTTTTTTTTAATTAGTTCCCCAATACGTAATATCACAATTTCCAAAAATAAGTCCTAAGAACAGTTTTCAATGTTGTCAGCAAATGCCATCTCAGAAAGGAATGACTTAAGAAATCTGTATAAGCAAGCCAGACTACAGCACTGCCATAGCCACCTTGACAATAGGTATCTAAGCAGATAAAGTAACATGAACATTTATTCACCAGTGTCGTCCGTTTGCCACATACATATTTCCTTGCAGAAGCTGTGACTGCAGAAATGGGTCTAAGCACACAAGAAATAATAACATCAAAAGAATGAGACTAAATAACAAACTTTTTTATTCAAAGAAGCCAAATGTCCATCTGCAAATTCCCTAAACAAAGAAAACAAAATCTTAAAACTGTATCTACATAATTTGGTGCATCGTAAAGTCCCTAGACCTTAGCACCACCTAAACCCAAATTTGATGACCAAATAAAAAAAGGTCTTTTCAATGTTTAAGACAAAAAAGTGTCTTACAAAGTTTTCAACTGTAGAAGGCAACTTATACAAAGTTCTATGCTACTCAACACAGTAATTTCAGGAGCTATAATATTAGCTGTGGCTGCTGAAATGAATCTTGGGATTTTGTCCGTGTCAGTTTGGCAGCTCATCAGCACTTTGAATCACCCCCACCTTTACACTTTGTACCTAGGTCAGCTACTCTCTGCTACCCACTCTATTTACAGTACTTGGAAATCCTTTACCCAATATTATGAAAACTTTCCAAATTCAATTCTAAATCTAGAAGAGCAATGTGTGGGCATTCAATTCACTTTACCCTTCTAAAGTGGGAAAGAATTTTAGAGGCAAGAAGAAGCAGTAGATTGTGGCCTGGAAAAATAAGGTTAAGCCACCTGTGAAAGCTCTTCTTTTTGAGTGGCTTTAATAAATACAGTATAAATCCTAATGTTTTTAGTTAATACTCAATGAAATCAGACTGGCCTGCTGAGAAAAATTTCACAATTGCCCCCCTATGAAATCATACCACTGTTTTATGAAAATTTTCGGAATGGACAATTTTGGAGTTCTCTCTTGAATGTTGATAATTCATTTCAGTATAAAAAGAGACTCCCTAGGCTATTGCAGTTAACATTTTTCACAGCAATCGCAGATGAGTACATGGTCATCAGATTTATTTCCTAGAAAATCGTAGTCATGAGTTAAGGCTTTTGGCTTTCAAGTCATTTCTTTTACTTTTTATTTCTGATTCCCTATGCTTACCATGTAGAACTACCATAGGATCATAGGAGGCTATTAGGCTAATGGCCCTGGGGCCCTTGCAAGGCTAACCATGAGTTTATCCCCAAAAAAGAAACCTCATTCAGCACCTGTTGCCCCTGTTAGTGAGGAACAAAGGTGGAAACCCTGGGACAAATTTGTGGTTCCTCATCCATTCATCAAGGTTGCACTTGAAGAGGGTCAGCAAGGTACTCTGTTTGACATGTATGGGAAGTCTATTCCAGAGACGGGGCAGCCTCTGGGAGACAAACCTGTTCTCCAGCTGGTTTTGTTGATGTCACATATTAGATTTTGGCCTATCAAGCGGGTAATGCGCGAGGAGTTAGACTTACGGATATGGCACATCTCTAGTAAGGCAGGGTCCGATATTGCCTTGTAGGCAAGACACAGATCACCTCTGAGCAATTTGTATGATACCGAGTAGAGTGATAGTGATTTGAGTCTGAATAGGACAGGTGCTGGAGGCCCTGGATTCTCTTTGTGAAGTATTTCTGTGGCCTGTCCAGTTGGTGCAGGTGTTTGGAAAGGTACATACCAAATGGGAAGACATACTCAATTATGGGTATAATGACGGAGGAGTACAGAGAGGTAATAACCTCCTTTTTTCTGGATGCAATACCTTTATTTATGAGATGAATTGAGTAAAAGGCTTTTCTGACCACTGCCACCATATTATGGTCAAATGTAAGATTGTTATCAACTTGAGTACTCAGGTCTCTCACCATGGGATGTGTGTTTAGGGGGTTGCCATTGATGTGGTAATCAGTAGGGTCTGTGTTTTTGCCGAATAGTATGATAATACATTTTTTTGCATTTAACTCAAGGTCATGACTTTCGCACCAATTATTTGTAGCTGTGAGACCCTCTTGCAGTATGTTGACATCATTCGGGGAGTCAATGACAGCACCCAACTTACAGTCATCCACAAACTTGGTCAGCCACAGGCCCTTTGTCTTTGCCTGGACCTCTGAAAAGTAGGTGCCAAACAGTAGAGGTCACAGGACAGATCCCTGGGGGAACACCACTAGTAACAGGTCTGCTGTCAATAGTGGTGGCACCTATTTTGACTTTGTGAGTCCTATCTGTGAGCCAGTTGGCCACCCATCTGTTGAGATAGGGATTAGCACTGAGTTGTGTTAGCTTTTAGATGATGCCAGAGTGGGGGATTGTGTGCATCCTCCCAGTTCATTGCTAACCCACTTATTCTTCAGATGTGAGAAATGAGTGATCTGTAAATCAGGGATAAGGTTCTCACTTAGTCCCTCTCCACAGCAGTTTGCAAGCTTTAATACACCTACTTGCAGGATGCATGCATAGCACATATACCTGCTTCCTGGTTAGCATTATACAACTACAGCATAGGCACATTAGGCTTATTGATGCACGTGATACACCTGCATTTCCACTGGTGTCACCAATAGGGCAAGCTGAATTCTTGGCAGTTGACTTAGGGGATTAAGGAGCTGTTAATGAGTTGTTTCCTGTGGTCCAGTGGTGCAAGGTTTGATTCTTTCAATTTCCATTTCCTAACTGTGTGACTGAGCAAGTCATTTAACCAGACACTGCTCCCAGGCTGAGTCTGGAAAAGGTCCATGGAGATCAGTGCTCTACCCCAGAAAACAAATACAAACAAGCAAGCACTCTCCACCCACCTCTAAGGATGAGCAAGCTGACCTCATCTAGCCACTTCCATTCTCCCCCACTCAGTCTTTCCAGCGCCTATGCTGGTGGTCAGACATGGGTGGTCTGTGGAGGAGTCAGGATTTCATCCTTTTATACCATGGAGAAGGCATGTAATTTTTTTTTAATTTGATGTTATTTACATGTTGCTCCTTTTACAGAAAAGTGTCAGGTTAAGAATAGAATACACAAGGCTCTACTTTTTAACACTACAGTGTTCTCACCTCATTTCATTTGTGCTTATTTCCAGTTATCCCAATAATACAAGAATTATTCATTGTAGCTGATGAGCTTATGATTCTGTAAGTTTAAAATAAACCCCTCCTTGTTAGCAATAACATGAATGTATATATATATATATATATATATATTTTATTTTACACTAAGAAACAATGTTCATGCTTTTGACTCTGCAGAGGTTGCACCTACCCCCTAACAAAAATGTGCATAACAAGCCTATCATATTTCAGAAATAACAAAAACATGAAGTACCTCTGTCATTCTGAAATATTTGTTCAGTAAATCAGTCCTTAGCCTGTTACGAGAAGGTGCTCAATAATTTAATAATTTATGATTTGTTGTTCTGTCACTCGATTTATTTATTTATTTGTTTATTCTTTATTTTATTTGATTTTTGATTACAGCAAATGGAGTACGCATTTTTCATATCCATGAGCAGAATAATTTCTCACTAGCTTGAGGAAAACTTAATTAAAAGGTCACTCAATAATTACAGGTAGGAATATAAATGCTTTGATTATTATTGTTTGAGCTATGGCTATTTATTAGCTAAAAAAGTTGTTTATTTCAGTAAACTTACATTGTATTCTAGGTCACCATTAGCAAAAAATGTCAACCTTTTTTCTGAGATGTAGAAGATGATTACATTTAGTAAGGGGTGAGACACAGACTCTGAATGGAAGTGTGGGGTCTCCATTCCTGAAAAAAAAATTTATAAGCTCAGTCAGCATTAATGTATTTCAGAAGCAGCATTCTGTGTAAATTGAATTTGTATAATTGAAACCTTTGAACAAGTGTTCTGGAATAATTTTCCTGACCTATTCCAAACAGCTGTGTTACCTTTTTGAGGACTTAATTAATATTACCTTTTACTTTAATAAAATAGAGTGCATACTTAAAGGAGGATTTGGGGAATAAAATAACACCCCAATTCTATTATTTCTCTGGTGATTTTCTAGTTTGCAGCATTTTACTTTTCCAAGAACAGTTCTGCACTTGGAAGAAACATCAAGCACTTTATTAAAACATAAGTGTTTTCTCCTAAGGTGAAAATGACTTCATCAACATTTTAATTTTGTTATCTTTAGCTCATAATTAAATAAAGGCACACAATGAAACAGCAACATTAAATAAGAACAAGTATCATCAAAATATTGCCAATAACCTTTGATAAAACAAAATTGCTTTTCTAGGTTCCAGCTTGCTGGACTTAACAACATCAGATATTTTCTAGACCTTCAGTAAATATGCAGGTGTAACTTGTTTTAATAGTCTGCATTTGAATGTGTGCATCAGTTTCACAAATGCTTTTACGTATTTGCTAATTCTGAATTTGCAATATTAAGCCAGATAATTAAACCTGGTTTATGAGCTCCGTAATATGTAAATAAAAGAAAATTAAATTATGTTTTTTCTAAAGAATGGTGTTGTACAGCATCCAAAAAACATGCAAGCATTAAATATCTGTGAGAGATCATGTGTGATGAAATGTGTAGTGGCTTTCAGCACAGGTCATTTTTTTGCTTTCTTTTATCTGTTGATTCTTGGCCCTCTGTAAGCAAATTGGCTTATTTGTTTCTCGTAGGAGACTGAGAAACAACCAGGAGGAATTGTCAATAGGACAGCCATCTGTTTTTATTTTTATTTTTAATCTCTAACACCTGCTTATAGTATTTTTATCTCCAAGTTGGTGGTGTGCAAAGAGCCTTTGTTATACACATCATGCCTCTGTGTGACATTATGGTAAATCTTTTGGCTGACAAATGCAACTCCAAATTTTCCCAGCTCTCACCCCCATCTTAACATAATCCCACCAACCACCAATATGAAACATGTCTTAGATGCACTCACTAAGGCAAAGAATACAGCTTCAACTGGCCTCAATAATAACCCAGAATGCCTCTTAAATAACCTGAAATATGGCCTATCAGGGCCACTTGTGTCACTATTCAACCACAGCCTTCTCACAGGGTTGGTGCCATGCAAATGGAAGACTGCAACAGTCATCCCTCTGCACAAGGTCAGACCATCAACAGATCCTGGGAACTACAGACTTAGTAGTCTGACTAGTCTCATATGCAAAGCAATGGAAAGGATTATAATAGGAATTATTAACAATGATATAGGAAACCTTCAAACACTGGACCCAACCTAGTGTGGTTTCGTCAAAAGCAGGTCATGTCTACTGAACTTAGAGAACTTCTTTGAGAAGATCACCAAGGCAATAGATGAGGGCAAAATGGTGCATACTGCCTACCATGACCTAGCTAAGGCATTTGATACAATGCCCCACTCAGGCACTGTAAACAAAACTCATGGAATTAGGCATAAACCCCTATGTAATTTGCTGCATAGCCAGATGGCTCACAGACAGGACCCAAAAATTTAAGATTGGATACCCCTCAGCAGTTTATTGCCTGGTGTTAAGGTTGGTCTGTTCTTGCTCCCGTAGCCGGCCTTAGGCATAGGCCAACTAGGTGGCCGCCTATGGGCGCCGGTCTAGCAGGGGAGCTTTTCCAGTATTTATTTGGTGTAGGTAGACTAGGATGGGGGCACCAGGTAGTGTGGTGGGGGGCGCCGTGGAGCCCTTTTGCCTAGGGCACCAGTTGACTTAGGGCCGTTCCTGCTTGCTCCATTCAAGAAAAAGTCTGTTTTTTCAAAACCCAGTAAACCATTTAATTTAGCATAGAATAACTACTGAAAGAATGGATGAACCTAGACTTCCCAGATAAGCAGATTATCTTTTAACTGCTCAAGTGTCAAAATAAAAAGAAGTTACTAGAGACTACAAAGGAAGATAAACATTCACATTAAAGGCTACAAAGCAAAACTCATTCAATAATTTTTAAAATAAATGACTGAGAATTGGACAAGATTCTGTCATATTAATAGTAAACAAATTTCAAAATGATTGACTTGGCTGTCTGTACCACTCAGTGGAAAACTGAAGCTTAAGTGTTGGGCTCCAGAGAATCTGCTTTAAAATGTTACAATATGACATATTTCATGAATTGATTGAAACCACCAACATGTAACAGAGATACATCAACTGGAACCGAGATCTTTAGAAAAGGGTAGGAGCAAAATACATAGGAAAAATGGGAATTGTGGGAACAAAACATACAGGGGAGGAATGAGGTTTAAAAGAAAGCAGGACTTAAATGAGTTATGTAATGTTTGAATAAAAATTATTGGGTAGACTATAAGTGATGTATAATGCTTGCAAATGGAAGTGTGCCAACATTGTTTGTGGTGTAAAATGCTTGCAACTAGGATTGTGTTGGTGTGGTTTGTTTTCATTTATATAACTGTATGATTGCTTATGTGGTAAGTGAGGTTTAATAAAGATGTTTCTTGTTTAAAAAAGGGGCAGAAATTGAATAATTTATGTAATGTTGCTTAGGTTATATGATATATAACAATATATATGAAGTATAATGTTTGTTAATACAGTTTGGTTAAATTTGTATAAATGTAAATTTGCCTATGTCACAAGTGATAATTCAATAAAGGTGTTTAGAACAAAAACAAAAGACACCAACACAACCTCATCAAAGTCCTTCACTAAACTAAACAGAACTGAAAGAATTGTGCAACCACTCTTGATAAATTTGCTGCAATGAATGCAAGAGATCTCCATCCTAACAGCATTGTTTAAGTTGGCAATATGCCTGAAGACTTTGGAGCCCTAAAAGTCTTTCTAGAAAAGGGATACAATGATAGCTCTTCTATATCCCTTCTAACAGATTCAGCAGTTTGACATGATGGCACTTAAATCAAGAATACCTTTCCACTAGAGCTAAATAATCAGGAGAAAGACAGCTCCCACCTTTCCAAAAAGCAACCTGGACTCACAAATTATTTGTTGCTAAATCAAATCCCCAAAACAGGATTAAAAAAGGTTGTCACAAAATAAATTAGATAACCCTTTTGACTAGTTTTGAATGCTGTTGTTGCCTAGGTAGTCAGTGTTTTCCCCTGCACAGGTAGAGTTAATGATTTCTTAGGAGACTTGATTTCTCTATGTCAACTCTTGTGAGGCTGAACTCCACAAAGGTCAATCAACTGTGTTATATATTTTAAGCATTTTAATTTTTTGCCTTATTCTAGTCCTAATAAGACTGCAGAATCCTGAATTACATGCATGTACTGTTTGACTAACTGTTTTTTTGTGTATACACTTGTTTCCAAACTGATCTAGGCATTTATAGCTGCTTTGTGCATTGCATGATACTATTCCTACATTTATTTTCTGCTTTGAGTAAATCTGTTTGGCCTGATGGTGGGACAATCTTAGATTAAAACAGATCTAAGTGACAGGCTAATTGTTGCAGGTCCTTGGTAGCCTGGAGCACCTGGGCTTTATATTTCACTTCTTTTTCATTGGTTCTTTAGTTTTTTGTTTAATACTTACCACATCAAATGCAGCTCCACATTGTTTTTCTGATAAGACTGCAGAGACTTGCACCACACTTACTCATTATTTTACTAACTACTGGATTTTAAAACTGGAGAAAAAGCCAGGACATTACTGTTTTGTGTCTGCACTTAAGTTGTCTAACTGATCTAGCTGTTTAGAGCTGTCTTCTCCATTACCTGATACTGTTTCTGCATTTTATTTTCTGCTTTGAGTAAATCTCTTTCACTTGATGTAAGGGCCATCTGAGTTTCTATAGTGATTGATCTAAGCAGGGTTGCCAGATTTGTAAATGGAGAGGTAGGGACAGTCCTTCATGCTAAGTGAAGACCAAAAAAAAAGGTCTTTCATGTTGAACAGCAGGCAGTTCCACATTGAACAGAAGAGGCTCCGCTTTGTGATTTATGACTTGCCTATATGCCAGTATACGAGCCAATCAAAAATCACACATTGGAGCCTTTTCTGTTCAATGCGGAACAGCCTACTGTTCCGTATTGAACAGAAGTGGCTCCGCTTTGCAACTTATGATTGGCCCATATGCCAGTATATGAGCCAATCAAAAATCACAATGCGGAAGCTGTTTCACCAGGATTTTAACCGGCTGTGTGGGACTTGGGATTGGGGTGCTTATCCCAGGACAGTCCTGCTCAAATAGGGACGTCTGGCAACCCTGGATCTAAGTGACAGACTAATTGTGCAGGTCCTGGGTAGTTCAGAGCAGTTGGCTTTCAGATTTCAATTGTTTTTCATTGGTTCTTTTGATTTCCAGTTTAATACTTACTGTACAGGGCTGCACTGTGTATAGCACCATGGTAGTTGTAGTTCCATAGTGTATGGTGTGTGCAAGTAAATTCTCTCTCTCTCACATACTGCTGAAAGCACATGGTCTTCTAACTCCTGTGAGTTAATAAACCATTTCTGGTCTGTCTAAGCAGCTTGCCTTTACTTTACCTATCCTCCTCTTAGCTACGCAGCCTTGCTTTGAATACATTACCTATACAACAAACATACCCCCTTAGAATATTTCCCAGCTGCTCTTTACTTCCATAGAAACCATATCACATGGCAGCACTGGTTATCATAAAGAGACAACAGATTAACCCCCACTTAGAATATAGTACATGAAATCCTAAGGCAATCTAAGGACTGTCACATGCCAACTGAAAAGAAGCACCTACTTATTCCAAAGGACTCTATCTGTGAGAGGTATAAATAATTAACTAAAGTGAATTATCCCTCTCACAGTCTGGTGCACGCAGTGAATAAAACACTGGCTTACCCCTACACAAGTCAGCCTAAACCCTCAAACCTACCTTCTGCATGCTAAGCATTATCAACAGGTCATAACCAACATACAACACATTTTAACACTATAGAAACACAGCTACAACAAGGGGTCACACAACTAGTAAAGCCTTTAAGGCAGAAAGACCAAGCTAGTATTCTGGCAAAGTTTGGTCATAGGTGATTCATTGTTAGAAACACAGATACTCTACTCACCAGGCTAAGCAAAAACAGAGTGATGGTTGGCTGTATTTAAGGTGCTAGGATATGAAATGTTGCTATGGTCCTCAAGTACCCTTACCCCAGGTACACATATGATCTCATCATTGTGCATGTAGGGGTGAATGACTTGAAACTCAGCTCCTTGGATCATATCAACATGGACATGATAGAGCTGTCTGAATATGCATTTGAAATGAGTGTGCCACTACCACTGAGCAGTATCCTACCAATGGCAAGAATGATGCCATATTACGAACAAAAGATACTTGACTTTAATTACTGACTTAGCTACAGCTGTCATTCTAGGAAGATACAACATAGATAGACAACTAGACAGATACAGATATAGATATAAATATAGATATAGATTAGATACAGATATATCAGCTTGGGAGGAGATGTCTGACAACCCCAGCTACTTTGTTAGGGATGGCCTGCATCTATCTCCTCATTACTTCTGTACATTGACAAGAACATTTTCTTCCCTCATAGTGCCTTTTTTAGGCAAGGTCAGCTTCCTTGTATTGCCTGTATAGCCAACCATAATAAAAATCATATAAAGTCATCACTGCTCAGTGCTAGAAGCCTTAACAAAAAGTTGCATTCCTTGCAGGCATTCCTAACTATTGAAAATATAGATATATTGGTAGTTACTGAAATGTGATTTCTGAACAGTGGAAGTACCCTCACAGTGCAAGTTTTTAGTGCCTACCACTCCTTATAGACCCAACACAGAATTTGACAGTGTAGCTGGGGGGTGGCGCATGTCTGTATTACTAAAACAAGCTTCACCTCCAGATTCTTACTGCAAGATAAAGACCTTGATCTCTTCCACATTCTTCACATGATAAATCAAACCAGTACCACAACTTAGTCCACTATCATACCTATCCTCCATGACACTGGCAGTCCATGAAGCATATATAAAAAACTGACATCCCTCACTTCTGCACCTAACACTATCCTCTTGGATGACTCAACTATCCCTCCATTAATCTGGTAGCCTACACCACCAAAAATAAGTATGCTCAAAGATTCCTTGACTTCATTAATAACAACTCCTGAGACCAACTAGTCCAAATCCCAATGAGGGGCTCAAAAATATCGGACCTGGTTCTTACCAATATAGCCCTGCTATGCTCAACACCCATAATTACCAAATCTTTGGTCAAATGAATCTTGCTTTAAGTGTCAGACCTGAGTTACCTTGTAACTCTTCTGTCTTCAGAGACTACTACAAGGCAAATCTACTTTAGCTAAATGATGTCTTGATGAAATTCAAAACCATCCTCACCTTGATGACCCTATGCTCTCACATTTTCATGGATAAGGTCTATGCACACTTCCAAACCTGCATTGATACTTTGGTCCCCGTAAGCATACCTCTCAACAGTACAGATTTTCACAAAATATCCAGATTTTTGTGTCATATTTGTGGCCTATTTTTCATAAAATTGTGGTTTTCTGGCAAATTCCCTGGCAAGTTGTTAAAGATTAACGTCAGAAAATAATGACAGACATTTGAGTTTCAGACTTCATACTCTTTAGAAAATTCATACTAACACAAAGCCTGCTATGCTATTAACTTTATAAGTTTTTAAGAGCAATATTTAAAACATTTCCCTATTTTTGGGCCTTTGTCCCCCATTATTTATTGCTTTGTCCAGATTTCTTGCTCTAAGAGGTTGAGAGGTATGCCCATAAGGCACAAATGCAGTGCCAAATTCAAGAAAAAAAACATTCAATGAAACTCCAGAATAAATAAACTATATAGATAGATATTGCTATAGATATAGATATAGATATAGATATAGATATAGATATAATAGCAGGAAGAACTTTTTAACCTGTAACAGCAAACTTAACATCTCATCAGGTAGAGGGGATCACAAAAAGATCATCAAAAACATAGAAATAAAGTCACCTTTATAGGTATGTTCAAAGAGAGGGGTTATCCAACCCACCTGTGATTGTCAATAAGAAATTAAGTGATTAAAAATTGCACCATTAGGTTTAGTCCTATTTTGAAAGGAGGCACAAGTGGTGGAACGAATAACCAACAAGAAAAGTTCAACAAAAATGCTATGATAATGCAATTTAATCAAGATGCCCCACAGTTGATGACGAAAATATGTAAGATTTTGGAAGATGTGTTTTATAATGAATTAAAAAATAAACTAGGGGTAAACCCTAAGATAGTGTATAGTAAAGGAAGAAACATTAAAAACATTTTAGGAAAAGATAAAGAATTAACAACAGTTATGCTTCTAGAATGTACAAATGTGGTGCATGTTTTAGTTGTAGATTTATTAATGATGGTCCCTATGTAGATTGAGACATATGGTAGAAATCTGCAATGCCCAGGCCGTTGCAATTGCAAAACAAAACTTGTTGTTTATGTTGCTACATGTGTCTCATGTCCTGTGTTTTATATGGGCAAGAACGCTAGATGGCTACATGGCAGGATTATAGAGCATAATAGGGACATCAGAAATGGTAAACTGAGCAGTGCTCTATATATGCACAGTATTGATTGTATAAACTTTAAAAAGTTTATATTTTTCCTTGTTGATAGAGTTGTTGTTCACATGATAGGGGGTGATCCTGATTTGGACTTACAAGTGAAAGAAACAGAATGGCAGCTGAGACTTAATGCTAGGGTAAAGCCAGGAATTAATGATAATATCCCAGTCTCAAGTATTTTAAAACAAAGAGCGAAACATATTTAAATATTACACAATAACTTATTGCGTATTGGTGTTGTATAATAACGTCTTATATTGTTACAACTTTTTCATTATCATTTTCATTATTTTTGTCTGGCTGAAGAGAATATACATATTTTTTATTTTTTATATTTTTATTATTTTTTTAATTTCTTGTGGTTATTATTAGGTTACAAAGACCAGCATTTAGCTATTAATGTTCTCTGATGGGGCAATGTTCTTTATATTACCTAGTTTTAACTGCAGTTTCCTTGTGAACAAAATGTAATGGGCAGGAAGTTACATGGGTATACATTTCCTATAAATGCTGCTTGTGTTATTATGTATGTTAGACTCTGATGATCCCTAAAAGAAATGTGGGTGAAAGTGCTTAGTCATTTTAATTGTTTTTAAAGTTGTAAAGTATATTAAAGTGCCATTTCTTACGACCTTAAGGTGGTTTGTTATTTGTTGGTCAGCAGTTGGTGAATAAGATGTGGCAAGAGCGGTTATTGGTTCCTGTTTTGCACTTTGAACTGTACGTTCAGCCAAGCCATTTGACTGAAGGTATTCAGGACTACTCATAATATGAACAAAGTCCCATTTTTCAGCAAATTTCTTGAACTGCTGGCTTGTAAACTGTGCACCATTGTCAGAAATAACTTTGTGCGGGCTACGATGGACAGAAAAATGTCTCTTCAACTTAGTAATGACAGTACTGGAAGTTAGGTTGGAAAGTAGGTCAATCTCAAATCAGTTTGAATAAGAGTCTACTAACACCAAGTAATGTTGACCATTCCACTCAGAGATATCTGTGGCTACTGTCAACCAAGGTAGTTCAGGAATCTAGCTTAACTGAAGTGGTTCATTTTGTGGATGTGGCTTTTTACTATTACATACTGAACAAGAAGAAAGTACTTTCTCAATATCTCTTAACATAGGACAAAATGCTAGTCTTCTTGCCTTTCTTTTGGTAGAATCAATTCCTGGGTGGCCATGATGTAAAATCTTAATGTACTCTTGTTGCAAGGATTTTGGAACAGTCACTTTAGGACCTTTCATGATGATAACATTGTCTGAAAAAATCTCATCTCTGTATGGAAAATACTGTTACACTTCTACTGGTAAACAAGATTGTTTTGAAGGTCATCCTTGACTGATAAAGAGGTTTAGCTTCTGGAGAATTGGATCTGAAGCTGTGTGGAAGAAAAATTTCTCACTTTCATGACCTCAAAATCAGGTTGCTCATTGCTGTGCTGAGCTGCTCTGTGTTTTAAATGGGCGATCTGGATAAGGTATCAACAAGATAAAAAAGTTTGCCTTTCGTGCAAACAAGATTGAAATTGCACTTCTGCAATTTGAGCATCAAGCATTGAAATCTGGAAGGAGCTGTATGCATAGGCTTTCTCAAAATAGTGACTAAAGGTTGTTGATCAGTTTCTATCTGGATAGGTCGACCATAAATATAATCATGAAATTTCGAGCATGCAAACACAATCGCCAAAAGCTTTCTCAATCTGGGCATATTGCATCTCGGTTTGGATAACATTTCTCGATGCATAGGCTACTGGTCTACCCTCTTGAAGAATGACTGCACCTAGACCAAACTTAGAAGCATCACAAGAAAGAGTAAACTGGTTTGTGATCATTATAGTAGCTGAGAGTTGGTGGACTAGCAATTTTCTATTTCAGGATATCAAACACTCTTTGGTGCTGTTCTGACCATGACCACATTATATCTTTGCATGTCAGTTCTCTTAGTGGTGCTGAAGGTTTGCTTAAATCTGGAATGAAATTGCCTAGATAGTTCATTATGCAAAGAAAACGTTGGAGGGCTTGAACATTGTCTGGAGCTGCCACCTCAAGAATTGCAGTTGCTTGGAAGGATCTGGTCATAATCCTGAACTAATAAACAAGTGACCAACATAAGTAACTTCTCATAGCCTGAATTTGCATTTCCGAGGATTCAGCTTAAGATTCACATCAAGTGCTCTTTCCAGAAGTTTCTTGAGGTTTCTGTCACATTTGACTTCACCAATACCTCCTACTAGAGTATTGTCTACTATAATGGCGCATTAACTTACCCAATTCAAGTGCAACTTGGACAATTAGATGAGAAACCAAAAATTTATCCCTGGTTGGGCACCTATGTCTCTAATGCAAACAGGTAACCTGTAAATGGTTCGTCTCCCAGGCCCATGCTTACACGTATCAAAGGTATCAGAACTGGTCAGAGATTTTGAATGCATGGCTATACTTAAAAAGGCCCTTGTGGTCATTAGCCTAGTAAGTACATATTAAACTATGAACCTATACTCCAAAAAAAATGCTGCATCACTGCTGAAAGACTTCACTGGCAGAATTTACTTCAAATGGCATTCTCAGAAATCTGTATCTTCCAAATGGCA
The DNA here is from genome assembly GCF_019279795.1 of Protopterus annectens. NCBI lineage: Eukaryota > Metazoa > Chordata > Ceratodontiformes > Protopteridae > Protopterus > Protopterus annectens. Next base: position 1,673,972,118 of record NC_056739.1, read on the forward strand.
TACCAAATGTGATTAAAATAAAGATTTCCAGTCAAGCAAAATTTGCCAAAATGAACATTTTGCATCCAAGACAGAAAAAACAGTGGCATTTGGCATGAAGGCAGCAACCTCTTCAATTGTGCGCATTGGATGATGAGGCCTTTTTAGTGCTTTGTTCAAATATCTTGGATAAATGCATATTCTGATATTATCTGAACTTTTCTTATGAGCTACTACCATGGAAGATACCCATTCAGTAGGTTCTTCTATTAGACAAATTACTCTTAGCTGCACCATTTTGTCTAGCTTAGCTTTGACTCTGTTCTGCATAGCTACTGGAACGTTCTGTGCTGATCTAATAACTGGGCTGACCTCTAGGTCTAACTTCATAGAGTGCACAACTGGTTGTTTGCCTAGTTTGTCTTCAAAAATGTCAGCATACTCAAAAAAAATTGTTTGGGAAACATTTGAGCTGTTGTCATTGAGGTTTACATGGTGGACTTCCTTATAAAATGAAAGCAGCCCCAATTTCAGATTGTCTCTGAGGCCTAATAATGACTGCATGTGCCTTTTGACTATGTAAAACTGCAAGCCATAGCTGTTCCCAGCAGAGTAACATGAAAGCACTACTGAGCCTTCACTTTAAATCTCTTCACCACCATAAGCAACAAGCTTCGCACACTTTGTCAAATCAAGATGTTCTGCAGTTTTAACTCTAGCAAATGTTTCTGCTGACATAACATTGCACTTTGAGCCAATATCTACTTTGAGCTCTACAGGACTCCCATTAATCTAAACAGTACAAAATATTTTGTTCTTTGCCACAGATGTACTGCATTGAGTGTCTCACCAAACACAGGCACACCATCAACATAAAAAGTAGGGTCACAACTTTCTAATTGATCAACTTGCCCCTTGGAATGCCCTCTTTTAATAAAAGAATGTGCCTTATGTTATTTACAAAATGTTTTGAAAGGATTCCACTTATTGCAAGAATGACACTGCTGACCAAAAGCTAAGCACTTTTCTTGTTTGGGTTCATGATTACCACCACAATTACAACAGTTGACTGTGAGGTTTGCTATGGGTTTTGTTGAGTTACCTCTGTTTTTTACTGTGTGCACCTTAGGCTTTACTGAAGTAGTTCTGGGTTTTACTGAAGTTGCCACACCATTGAGCTTGTATCTTTTAACCTCATGCTGCATACTATCTACATGAGCTGCGGAAGGTACTGGAAGGCTTGTTTTCTCATTTGTAAGCATACCTGTGTGCCTTTCTGTAAGCTCATATATCTGACTAATTTCAATGCCTTATTTAACATTAAATCACTGTCTTGAAGCAAAATCTTTCTCACTGTGTCATTATTAATACCACACACAAGCCTGTCTTTTATCAGCTCATCTCTAAAATCTCAAAATCTGCATGTTTAACCTTATTTCTCAAATCATTTGTATATGATATGCTGCAAAGGTTTCATCAGGCTTTTGAGCTCTCATGTAAAATAAGTGCCTTTCCATTGTAATATTCATTTGGGGTTACACGTTTCTCTAAATTTACATTTTAAGCACTGCGGGTTTTGAGATGATACCACAAAGTGGTGCTCTTCCCCCTCCCCTGAACACATAGCAGGTGCATACACATATGAACGGTCTCTTTCAATGACCTCTGAAAAAGCTAAATTAAGCAGATTAAATGCTTTTGTGCATGCTTCTTTTGTCAGAAAAAGCAGCCTGTATGAAAATATCATATTCCTGCTTAAACACTCTCCAATTCTCTACAATATTGTTATCAAACACAAGTGGTGTGGGTCTGCAAAATCCTTCTGCCATGCCCACAGATTATAGTAAAACACAATGCAATCTTAGGCCGTGCAATTATATATGAACATGCACACACACCAGGTACTTGTAATAATATTCAAATGCACAATATTGAAAGACTGCACTCTGCAAAATATTCTTTGAAATAACTGTACTTTGTGAAATAACTACACTGTAATAATACACACACTTGCAAACACTTTGCACACTTCAGATACTTTGAATAGCTTTACTTAATGCATAAAAGTAGCACATAGTGAAAAAATATGGTTGTTTTCCCTTTTTTATATATTTTATGCAATTCAGATATTGTTTCAAACATTTTTGTAATTATTTTGCATATTTTATCAATATGTCACAGTTTCAGGCATTTTGTTTAATAAGAAATTTGTTTTCAGCATTCTGAGTGCTTCATTTGATATTTGTAGTGAAATAAATCATTTAAGCGAGTTTTAGTACCTGTGATTTGTTTCTGACCTGTTTGCAAGTTGTTTGAGCAGTTGGGATGATCCTCTCATGTATATCCCCTCACTTCTAACCAAGGTTGTGACTCTGGATCCCATTCTGACACCATGTCGCTCATCTTATGTACATTAAGAAGCTGATGAGGCTTGGGTGCACATTTAAGTAGTTTATTGAATACAAACACATTGGGATGGATGGCAGGAATGTTGAACTTAAACGAACTATCTAACTGACTGACAACATACATGTATACTCTCACTCTAGCTGCTCACTCAAAATGGAACTCTTACTTGCACATGCTCAGTACTTATATGCATGTGTCCACTGACTGGAATGCTTCTTAACGATATATCACACACTCTGATCTACAACCCTGACCCTTTTTAAGTATAGCCTGGATGACTGACTGGGCCATCCTAAGTACAACCCACGATCTGGTCTCTCTTGCCCTTATGGAAAGCAGTTGAAACTAGGTATAATATACTTTATTTTGATGAGTCTGTTATTAATTAATGTCTTGATAAATTCAAATTGAGATCTTCTGGCTAGGCTACAAGCTGTCCATCAGATCAACAGCCTATTGTTAACCTGTAAATCAGTGAACAGTTTATCAGTAAGTTTGCAATGTTTAATTATTGTCTATTTTCTTTTAACTATCTTTAGTGGTTAGAGTATTTTAAACTTAATTATCCTTGTTTCATGACTGTTTTTCTTTTAATTCTAATCTATTCCGCTCTTACTAAAGGTGAGTCAGTTCCCCCCTTTCATCTATCTCGCTTCCCTTTCTTACTTTTGTGTAATGCTTTCAAAGCTAGTTAATAGTTAGATTTTGCTAGTTATAAAAGCACAAATTAATGTCACTGAGAAATAGACAATATCAAGTGTCTCTTACAGGCATTCACATCATTTGTTTCCATTACTAACACCTTGAATATACGTCCAACTCTCAGTATTGGAGGCCTGAACCCAATCTCAATCATTAAGTTTACCAAACATATAAATGACCCATTTGTAACTATCCCAGTGTATTCAAAATTGCTTTTGACTCTGTCTTTTTGAATTGTTTATAGGAAGTGTTACATGCCTTTGATTCCCCATCTCACCTTCTTAAAGCTATTTAGTTCCTTTCTGCACTACCTCTTGTCAAGATGATTACAAATAGACATGCTTCTCCTCCCTTTACATTGGTAAATGGTACTTGGCAGGGGTGTCTCAAGCTCCATTATTAGCCATTGAACCCCATAACACACCATCTGTCTCAGGTTGGAAATTATAAGGGAGGAGGCACATCCATTAATGTTTGTCAATAGCTAACTTTTACTACATAAAGTCTTTGTATCAATATTCACACTCTTGATTCCATTGTAACAGACTTTAACTTCTCAGGTGTAACAGTGAATGCAAAAAGCAGAAACTTTCAGTCTGAACTCAGTGGCAGTTTATCTTCACATTATTACCTTTTCCTTTTCCTTTATGCAGATCACACATATCTTATAATTCTACTGCATACATTGATCTGTTTGCTTTGGGGTATAAGTCCCAAACTTCTGTGGAGGAAATATGTAAAAGTTCAGAAATGGAAGACAATAGTGTTGTCTACTGTGAGATAGAAAGTACAGTAAAATGTTTATTCAAGCCCAAAATGTATTACCTGATGAAGCATGTTCCAGATCTTGCTATCACTGACTTCAAAAAATTCTAAACTGAACATTCAGTTAATATGAAAAGATATAGATTCAGTAAAAGTTCTGATAAGACTTTTATAACTCTTTGCAAACAGGAGTGATTTGGGCTTACGGAGTGCTCATGCTTTTATATGGCAACAGTTCCTGTATGGAGACTCATGTGACCTGCAACTTTGAAGCAAAATCAAAGCCTGTGTTTTATGGATCATGTTTCATTTTATAACAGCCTGCTTTGAAGGGTTTTCAATGTTTTAATAGTTAGTGGTTCCTTCATCATAATCTTACTTCAGACAAAAAGAGAACTATAATCCATAACAACATTGTAGCCTTTAAGAAACTTAATGCTAGTACAGAAAAGAAATTGTCTTGGGTAGCCTCTTACCTAAATGGCATGCCCTAGCACTACTTATAGGCAATAAAATAAGTATGATGGCACCTGGAAAACAATTGCCCCATCAGTTTGACAAGTCTGATCTGTAAAGGCATGGAGCGTATTATTATGGATCTCATAAACAAGGACATAGGCAATCTCCAAGCACTCGACCCCACCCAATTCGGATTTGTCAGGGTCAGATCTTGCCTATTGAACCTAGTTGACTTCTTTGAGACTGTCACCAAGGCACTGGATGAGGGAAAGTCAGTACATACAGCTAACCTTGACCTGGCCAAGGCCTTTGACACAATCCCCCACTCGGCCATCATCAAAAAGCTAACACAACATGGTGTTAATCCTTATCTAGTCAGATGAGTGGCCAACTGGCTCACAGATAGGACCTACATGGTCAAAATAGGTGCTGCCACCTCTGACAGCAGACCTCTCACTAGTGGTGTTCCCCAGGATTCTGTCCCGCGACCCTTACTATTTGGCATATACTTCTCAGAGGTCCAGGCAAAGACAAAGGGCCTGTGGCTGAACAAGTTTGTGGATGACTGTAAGTTGGGTGCTGTCATTAACTCCCCAGTTGATGTCAACATACTGCAAATGAGTCTCACAGCTACAAATAACTGGTGCCAAAGTCACGAACTTAAGTTAAACGCAAAAAAATGTATCATCATACCATTCGGCAAAAACATGGGCCCTACTGATTACCACATCAACAGCAACTCCCTAAGCACACAACCTGTGGTGAGAGACCTGGGTACTCAGGTTGACAACAGTCTCACATCCAACCATCATGTGGCAGCTGCAGTCAGAAAAGCCTTTTACTTGGTTCATCTTATAAGTAAAGGGATTGCATCCAGAAAAAAGGAGGTTATTACCTCTCTGTACTCCTCCCTTATTAGACCTATGATTGAGTATAATGCCCCATTTTGTATGTACCTCTCCAAACACCTGCAACAACTGGAAAGTCCACAGACATACCTCACAAAGAGAATCCATGGCCTCCAACACCTATCCTATGTGGACAGGCTTAAATCACTATCACGCTAGTCTGTATCATACAGATTGCTCAGAGGTGATCTGTGTCCCGCCTACAAGGCTATATCAGACTCTGCCCTACTAGAGATGCTCCATATCTGTAAGTTTAACTCTTTGCACATTACCCAGTCGATAGGCCTAAATCTAATATGCAACATCAACAAAACCTTCTAGAGACAAGTTTGTCTCCCAGAGGCTGCCCCATTTCTGGAATAGACTTCCCACTTTTGTCCCTTATTGACAGGGGTTACAGGTACTGACTGAGGTTTCTTTCTTGGGGATAAACCCTTGGCTAGGATTGTAAGGGCCCCAGGGCCATTAGCCTAGTAACCTCCTATGATCCTAATTGTACACTCAACAGTGAATTCTATTTCTAAAATAGCCCATGCACCCTACATCTGAGTCCATCTCATTAACATCATTTGAATTTCTAAACAAACATTCCAGCACTCACATTTCAGTTTAATTGATGGCTGTTTCTTCAAAAACATCATTCTCTACTCTCTTCTAAATTCATATTTATTTTCACTAATAAGTGCCCTACAATAACTGTCTTTCTTTTAAAAATGACATCAGTGTATCCCTTAAAGATGAGACACTAAGGCAGCTAAAAATCTATCTTCTTTAGGTTTTAAAGTCAGTCGGCTGTTCTCATCTTTATATACTTGTGTTACCCTCCCAGGCAGTGAACTTAAAGATCAGACTATTACAACCCCTTAACAATACAATTGGGCTGTTGGAAGTTTGGTTACCTTGGTTACCCATTCCATGGCTTTCATATGGGACACATAGATTCTGTGTCTTGCAAACTTTGCAGATATGACATCATAGTGCTGGCAGCATGCATCAATTGTGGTCATGCACCAAGTGCAAAAATGTTTGGGACCTTATCCAAAGTACAGCTAGCAAGATTAATTGTTTCAGTGTCCTTCAGACACAAAAAATGCTCATTTTCCAAAACACCCACTCTTGGCCAGAGTGGATTCTTCCAAAAAAAAAAAAACATGGGTAATTCAGTTCTGATGTATAGCCAGATTTTGTATTACTTCAAGATAGAAACACCCTCAATATCTTACAATGAAATGCATTAAAGTTTTTATTTGTTGAATAAACTTTCACGTTTAGGTTCATAGGTTCATACTAGGCTATCTGCTCTAGGGCATTTATAATTTCGCCATCCATTTTAAATGAATTTTGCTATGCCCTTTTTCGAGTATACTGTGCCTCTGTCTAACAGTGACACAGAAGTGATACCCGGGGTAAACCTACGATCTCCCATCCACTCATCAAGATTCCTCTTGAAGAGAGTCAATGAGGGACTCTGCCTAACCTGGACTGGGATTTTATTCCAGAGTGAAGGGAGCCTCTGGGTTATGAATCTGTCCCTCCAGCATGTCCTATTTATTTCAGTGCTGAGGTTCAAGTCTCTTGAGCGCATAGCTCGATGGGATTTGGATTTTCTGAGGTGCAGCATGTCCATTAATTCCGGGTTGGACATGGCTTTATACGTCAGGCACAGATCGCCTCTGAGCAGGCGGTATGCCACTGAGTAGAGCTGGAGTTTCTTTAACTGGGCAGCATATAGCATCTGTTTGAGCCCTTTGATCCTCTTGGTGAGGTACTTTTGGGGTCTTTCCAGTTGCTGCAGGTGTCTGGTAAGGTACATCCCAAAAAAGGCATTGTACTCAATTATGGGCCTGATGAGGGATGAGTAAAGAGACACGATGACCTCCCCTGATCTAGATGTGAATCCCTTCATGATTAGGTGGGCTATATAAAATGTTTTTCTAACCACTTTGGCCACGTGGTTTTGAAATGAGAGATTGCTATCAACTTGGGTCCCCAGGTCCCTAATTACTTCTTCCGTACTTAGTGGATTACCACCTATGTGGTAATTTGTGGGTACTTTGTTTTTGCCAAAGGGGATGACTATACACTTTTTGGTGTTTAGCTTGAGGCCATGGCTCTGGCACCAGTTGTCTGTTTCTATGAGGCCCTTTTGTAGGATGCTTGTGTTGGCTGGAGAGTCAATTATGGCGCCTAGTTTGCAGTCATCTGTGAACTTGGTCAGCTACAGTCCTTCCATGTTGGCCTGTACCTCTGAGAAATATGTACCGAACCAGAGAGGTCCCAGGACTGAGCCTTGTGGGATGCCACTTGTAACTGGTTTGGAGTCTGACATGGCTCCAGCAATTCTAACCATGTGGGTTCTGTCCTTGAGCCAGTTTGCAACCCATCTAGTGACATAGGGGTTTATATTTAAGCTGGTGAGCTTATTTATAATGCCCAAGTGGGGTACTGTATCGAAGGCTTTTGTGAGGTCCAGGTAGGCTGTGTGGACCACCTTCCCCTCGCCAATGACCTTGGTGGCTGTTTCAAAGAAATTGACCAGGTTTAAGAGGCAGGATCTGCCCTTAACAAAGCTGAACTGGGTATGATCCAGTGTCTTTAGGTCCCCAATATCTTTATTTATGAGGTCCATGATGATCCTTTCCATAGCTTTGCAGACCAAGCTAGTCAGGCTTATGGGGCGATAGTTTCCAAGATCCGTTGAGGCACCACCTTTGTGGAGAGGGACCACTGTTGCTGTACGCCACTCTTTGGGTACATATCCTGTAATAAGGCTGAGATTGAACAGTAGTTTTATGTTTGGGTTTAGCTCTTCTTGGAATTCATGTAGGACGCAGCCCGGGACACCATCTTGTCCCATTGATGCTGCATTTTTTGCTTTGGAGAGGGCAGCTCTTACCTGAGCATCTGAGATGTCAGGGGGGCAGCACTCTGCTGGGATAGATATTTGCCCTTTTGGTGGGGAGGGGGGAGAAGTTTGTGCTGAACCTGTCAGCTAGGATGTTGGCAATGTCTGTGGGTTCTGTGTATTTTTGTCATTTTGGACTAATTCTGAGCATATCTGGGAATTCCCACCCAGGTTCCTAACATAACTAAAGAAAGCCTTGTGATTATCCTTAGTGTCCTGTGCAATTTTTCTCTCGAAGCTGGCCTTAGGCGATTTTATGAGTGCCCGTAGTTTTTTGCTAATACTGATCAGAGATGCCTTCCCTTTTTGGGATTTTGCTCTATCATGTAGTAGCTTTGTCCTTCTATTGTATAGTTTATTTATGGCTGAGGTCCACCAGACAGGATGCCTGCCTTTGGAGGATTGGGTCTTGGTTTTATTTGGGATTGCATAATCCATGCATTCCTGAAGGTGTTCATAGAATGCGTTTATAAATGATTCGGTTTAATTAGTATTGCTCATTCCCCATGCCACAGAGTAATTATTTCCTACTCTCTTCTAAATCTCCAGTATGATATCCATTACATTTCCAGTATGGTATCCATTATGATCAACCATTTCCTAAATATATTGTTATAGACAAGACTTAAAACATATTTCCCCCTGCCTTGACATGTCTGCCATGCCTTTACCCCTCTCCCCTACACTTTCCCTTCACCTCATCATTATTATTATAAATACCACTACTTATTTATTTACCTTCTTTCCTCTCTCCTGCTGTGTAGCTAACTGATAGTCATAGATGTTAAAATTGTGATCTTATGCAGGTTGTTCTTCTTTACATAACAATACAGCTTATTTTTTATTTTCTTTTACAATTATATTATTCTTAATGTTACCTGCAGATTTATGAATTCATGATGCCACTCCCTCAGTTCAGCTTGGTATTGCTATATCTACAATTGACTCTTTGAATGCTCATTGTTATTCCACTTTAGAGTAACTAACTATAACAATTTTTTTGTATTTATCACACTTGTTCAAATACTGTCAGGATAAATCTGGGAAATGTTTTTAGTAACTTACAGTTTTAATCATGTTCAATCAGCCACTGTATATACAAACGTTTTAAAATGCAATTTATTTTGTGATGTCAATTTTCCATTAAAAAAGAAAGTGAACTAATACAGCAATAACCCATGCCTGGGTGTGGGTAATGCTGGATTTACCCACGGTTGGTGTGGTTTGGTCATGAGGGCGAAGTCCAAGTAGCCAAACAAAGCCAACCGTGGGTAAATCCAGCATTACCCACACCCAGAAGTGGTTATTGCTATTATAAAGACATTATTTAAGAAAAAAAATAATTACTTTTCTTAAATAATGGCATTGTATAATGCCTCCTTGCTGCCCTTCCGCAGCTGTCTGGTATTCTGCGGCAGTTCTGATGTACTGCGCATGCCTACGCAGTACATCAGAGTTGTGGGCAAAGCAGCGGAGAAAGCAAGATCTCCGTTGCTTTTAAAGCTGTCTCGCTATGTTAAACTCGTTTAACATAGCGAGACAGTGTGAAGCAATGGAGATCTTGCATTCTCTGTTGCTGTAAAAAAGAGTTATAGTAATGGAAAAAGTCCGGGCGACTGGACCTTTTTCCATTACTATAACTCAGATTTACAATGTGCACGCTGCCAATCAGCGTGCACGTTTTTGAATATTAATGGGGGGGTCATTGTATAATTATGCTTTTTCCATGTGGGGGGGCATTTGGTCTAAGCACTAAACAACTTAAATGCAACATTATGTAATTTATATCCTTGAGATGTAACGCATTCACATGTAATATTAATGGTTTACTTAATCCCAAGGAAAGCTGCATGTTTTCAAAAATCTATTTAAGTGTACTATCTTGGCCATTATAATCTGGGTAACTCATCTGGCCTTCAGAGAACACCAAATGTTAATCTAACAGGCTCTTCAGAAATATTTACTTCCTCATGAAAAATGTAAAGAAAGCCCTCCCCCCACAAACAGATGAAACAACTACTAGCTAGATTGTAAAACTTCCTACATATAATCCATTATCAAGCTAACATTTAATCTCACTTAGCAAACAAGTTTTATACATTACTCTCATTTGCTTAAAGGGTTAAACAGAGCAACAGGTTTTGCATTAACGTGCATTTCATGAAGAATAATAAGCATGAAATTCTAATATCTGGCATTATTGACTAACTGTAATACTCAGTGATTAAACAGAAAATATAAAATTCTATGAGGGATGGAGTAACTATATGAGGCAAATCAAAAAAAAAACCCAAGTCTAACAGGAAATGCAGACATGTATACTAATGCTAGACAAAGATCTTTGGTCAACTTTTAAGGATCATTCAAATATTTACATAATGACAAGTTTAATATATTTTCTGACTATGCTTTAACAGGCAGTATGATTATAAGTTACTCAAACTTTCAAAAATTGCAATATTACTATTCCCAAGAAACTATTCACTTTCATTATGACAGTTTTTCAAAGTGTCACTAAAAAGCTGAATAGCTATAGATCCTTGTCCCCATACAAAATAAACATTTCAAATGGATGATGCTACAAGCTCAAATATTGCTGTCTCAGATATTCATGGAATGTTACAGGAAAAAGAAGATAGAGGATTACTTTAGATTTCAATGCACTAAAAATGCTAGAATAATTTGGGAACCAGGGAAGAAAAGAAACAACACTAGCATCTATTGTACTCCTGAAAGGGTAGATGAGAACTATAAGGGCCGGATTCACAATGGCTTGCACGGAGTCTAAGAGTCGTGTAAGACTCCATGCAGCCATCGCGATCCAGGAACAGCCCGAAATCCCATGTAAGAGACCAGCTAAAACGTCTCTTACACGGGCAGGGCGTGGATATGCTAATTACCTCACTTGCAGCCGAAAGGCATGCAAATGAGGTAGATTAGCGATCCACGAAGCTGAAACCAGCCCGTGTAAGAGTCGTGTTAGGTGCAGAAATGTACTCAGTTGACAACTGAGTATGTTACTGCAAATAACACAATGGAGCCATGACAGCTCCAAATAAAGTGTGCATATGTAGCAGGCAGCATGCCAATGGCCAAATATGTGGCCATTGGCATGGTAACCCGATGCAAACATGAAATAAAATAATTTTTTTTTCGGCGATCGGTGATGTTTAAATGCAGCACAGCCCCGCACAAACGGGCTGCGCTAAATAAGACATAAAAATAAAGGTTTGAAACCCACAAATGTGGGTTTTATGTAATGCATGGATTTGCAATGCAGTGACTAGCAGACTGAAAACAACATGGCCACCGTTTAGTGGTTGCTAAGGGGGGAAGCTGAGTGTAAGACACGTAACTAAGCATTAGTAGGCAATCCTATGTAAATGAGTGGTAGGATAGTGAATCACACTGTCACATAGCAAATGAGCACATTCCGTGTAGTGTAAGAGTTAGATAAGGAGGAGTAACAGAGTAGGAGATAGGTGACATCACAGGGGGAATGTCAGGAAGAAATCAAGCTCATTGGAGCAAAGTGGTATGTGAAAGATGTCAATCACACAGCATAGAAAGAGGAGTGTCAACAGATAAGCATGGGAAAGTCAAGAAATGGAAGGTGTACACTGTGGCCAACACCAAAGGTTCTTGCTGTGCGTGCATGTGCGAGTGTGCGCGCTGGGAGGCGCGAGTAAGACAGAGTGCGCGCGTGTAAGGCAGAGTAAGCATGCAGGAGCCTGTGTAAAGATATATAAACCTGTTTGCGCTGGTGTGCGTGCGTTTTAACCCGAATAAGCAGAGTCTAGTCCGTGTAAGCATGTGTGTGCGCGTGGTAGCCACTGTGAAGGTGTTTCCGCTGGTATGCGGGCTGCTCCCCCCTGAGGAAACAGAGAGGAAAAAGGAAGCAGAAGAAATAGTAGGAAGCTAGCAGGGAATACTGGTAGAGCTAGCAGGTGAAAACAATTAGAAGCAGGCAATTACACAGGCAGAATGCTATCCCAGCCCAGCACTTAAAACACTGCAAACAGCATTGCAGTATGTTTCTCTCAAGAGACACTGCAAGACAGGAGTAAGCTAGTAGAAGTGAAAACTGAAAAAGCTGCACTCAGACCAAACATGCTAGGGGCTGCCATAGCTGTTATAAGGAGACATAGGAGACTTGCTGAGGGTGGTGACAATGCAAATGCTGCCAGACAACCCACAGTGAGGAGACGGAGAAGAGTGTACAGGCCCAGGGTCACCTACCAGGGGTTACATGAGCTGGAGATAGTGGAGCGCTATAGAGTGGACAGAGACCTCCTGCAGCAAATTGTTGAGCTGTGCAGGCCACGCCTCACACACAGAACCAACAGAGGGGAACCCATCCCAGTGGAAACCAAGGTATGTGTTGGCCTAAGAATACTAGCAACAGGTACCTTCCAGAGACCAACTGGTGATATGATGGGGATATCACAGGCATCAGCCTCCAGGGTACTGCACCAGTTCCTGGATGCCATGTCAGCACATGTCGGTGAGCATGTATATTTCCCCAATTCCCGTGAGGTATTGGCCAGCAATATGGGTCTCTTCCATCAAATAGCAGAATACCCTGAGGTAGTGGGTGCAATAGACTGCACGCACATATGCATCAAAGCACCAGCTGGTGAGCGGGGTAGGGCCTACATTAACCGCAAGGGCTTCCCCTCCATCAACTGCCAGGTCGTGTGTGATGCCCAGGGCATAATAATGAATGTGTGTGCTGGCTGCCCTGGGAGCTACCATGATTCCCATATCTGGCATTTGACGCAGCTGTACCAGACATTTGCCAATGGGGACATCCCACATGGTCACCTAGTGGGGGATGCTGGATATGCACTGGAGCTGTGGCTGATGACACCCATCAGAAATCCACACACACCTGAACAAGAACGCCATAATGAGGGACACGCACAAACACGAAATGTAATAGAGCGTGTGTTTAGGCTGTTCAAGTCACGGTTCCAGTGCCTGGACACATCTGGTGGAGCCTTGCAGTACTCACCAACTACATGTACCCAAATTGTCATGGTATGTGCTATGCTACATAATATGATTCTGCGAAAACAGCTGCAGCAGGACCAGCATAGGGCCAGGACAAACAGCCCCCCACCATTGCCAAGGCCATCACAGGCAGAGCGTGACTCGGAGGAGGAACAACCTGAGCCTGCCCCAGTAGGCAGAAGGAGGCATGTCCAGTATGCCCTGACCTTGGTAAAGAGGCAACGCATAGCACATACACTGGCTCAGTAGGAACCCTGGGAATGATACCCCTCTCTGACTCACTCATATAGTAACAGGAACGCCTAACATGACACAACCTGCTCTCAAACATGTACAGGGAGTATAGTATGTGCATCCGACAGAGGCAGCCCTGCAGCACCACCTGAGGCATGATTGCCATGTGTTAAGCAATGTAACACCATCTAGTATATGCAAACATGAAGACCTTGCCTAACATCTCACCCTCACCAAGCATGATGCCATACTATGAAGACAACAAGATCAAGTACAATAATTGGCTGAAGTATTGCTGTTAGCAAGGGGGAACAAATGGCTGACAGCCTGGGATGACATGCTGAGCAAGACATGATGCCCCACCTGCTAGGGATGGCACGCACCCAGCACACCTGGCTGTGTGGATACTGGCAAAGGCTGTTGTCACCCCCACTGTGCCTTGAATAGGTAAGGCTGGAAACACAAACCCACCACCATAGGTAGCACAAGGGATAACAACCTGGACGTAATGCTACCCAATGCCAGAAGTCTAACCTGCAAGATGCATGCAGACCAAACCCACCACAGCATGGAGAATGGTAATATCTGTTCTGTAACAGAAACCTGGGTCAAGGCCCAGAAGAGCACCCTAATACTACCAGGTTATGCCTCATACCATGCTCTACAGCTCCAAAACATGGAACACAATACAATAGGAGTGTGGCTATCAGTAATTGTCAAGGATAACCACACCCCCAGGTTGGTACCACAGCAAGAAGCAGCATGGACTATCCACGGGCAAGTAACAGTGGGTCAAACTGATTCCCTGTTTGCAGCCTGCGACAGACCACACTCACAAACCCAGGAACCCCAGCCAGCCTTCCTGAAGACACTGCAGAGTATGAATGTCTCAACAAATACCAAACAAGGCACACACAAAGTATGACATAGGTGGCAATCCATTATGTATGGAAGAAGTAATCAGGGACCTAGGGACACAAGTGGATGGTAACCCGTCATGTGACACTCACATTGCCAAGGTGGCCAGGAAGACCTGCTATATTGCCCACCTTAATATGAAAGGATGCACATGTAGATCAAGAGAGGTCACTGTGCCCCCATACTCTTCCCTTATCAGGCCCATACATGACAACAATGCCCCAGTTCGGATGTACCTTACCTTACACCTGCAGCAGTTAGAAAGACCCCAAATGTACCTCACCAACAGGATAAAGGGTCCAAACATCTGACATCTGCAGCCTGGCTGAAGAAACCACAGCCCAATTCACAAGCATACTGCCCAGTCAGAGGCGATGTATGCCTGATGTACAAGGCCATGTCCAATCCAGAATGAATGGACATGCTCCACTGCAGAAACCCCAAATCCAGCAGAGACACCACAGTGAGATATCTGAACCTCCACACATAGATAAATAGGATGTGCTGGAGGGACAGATCCATAACCCAGAGGCTCCTTACACTCTGGAACAGAATCCCAGTCCATGATAGGCTGAGCTCCACACTCATACTCAACAAGAGAAATCTGGTGAAGTGCATGGGAGATAGTAGGTGTACACTGGGGGCCATCCCTGTGTCACATCTAGTAAAGTAAACCCTAAATGGGCATAATATGCACATTGCAAGAGGTGTCGAAACTCACACACAGTCTGTCCATGCTCAAACATGGCCAGGGCAGATAGCCTAGTATGAACCTATGACGATACAAATTGTGCAGGACACAAAGGATTATCACACAGCTGTCCTACCTGATGGTAGGAACCAGGGTGATAATCCACAGATATGCTCTGCAGTACTCAAATATCACAAACAATACACCAAACCCACACACATTGCCAACATCCAACCTAACAGATTCTTTGCAAACTCCCCACCAGCACCTTACTGCCAAATATCTATCCCAGCAGAGTGCTGGCCCCCTGACATTGCAGATGCTGAGGTAACAGCCAGCATCTACAAAGCACACCACACAGCATCAATGGTACCAGATGGTGTCCTGGGCTGTGTCCAACAAGTACTGTAAGAAGAATGGAACACCAAATAGCACTACTGCGCACTATCAGTCTTACCACAGGATATGTACCCAAAGAGCAGTGTACAGCAACAGTGGTCCCTCACCACAAAGGTGGTGCCTGAATGGATACTGCAAACTATCACCCCTCAACTCTGACTATCTAGGTTGGCAAAGTAATGGAGAGGATGATCATGGATCCCAGGAATAACGAGATTGGGTACCTACAGACATTGGACCCTACCCAGTGTGGCTTTCATAGGGCAGATCCTGCCCCTTACACATGTCTGACTCATGTGAAACATGCACCAAGGCCATTGATGTGGGGAATGTGGATCACACAGCCTATCTGGACCTTGCTAAACCCTTCCATACAATACCCTAGTTGGTCAGTACAGATAAGCTCACCAGCCTAACTATAAACCCCTATCCAAGTAGATGGGTTGCAAACCAGCTCAAGGACAAAACTGACCTGGTCAGACATGTTGCAGCTATGTCAGATTGCAAACCAGGTACAACTGGCATCCCACAAGGCATGGTCCTGGGACCTCTCTTGTATGCTATATATGTCACATAGGTACAGGCCAACATGGAAGGACTCTGTCTGAACAGGTTCGCAGAAGACTACAAACTGCCCACCATATCAGACCCTCCAGCTGACACAAGCAACCTACAAAAGGCACACATAGAAACAGATAAGTGGTGCCACAGCCATGTCAACAAGCTAAATGCAGAATAGTGTATAGTCATCCCCTGTGGAAACACAGTACATGGCCAGAAATTACCACATAGGTGTTAACCCACTAAGTACATCAGGAACAATAAGAGACCTGGGGACACAAGGTGATAGATATCCTGCATGTGACAACCATGTGTCTGTAGTGGTTACAGAAACATACCATATACCCACCTAATCATGAAGGTAAGCACAGCTAGGTCAGGGTAGGTCAATGTGCCTCTCCAGTCATCCATCAGCAGCCTCAAAATTGCGTACAATGGCCCTTGAGGGATGTACCTTAGCAGACACCTGCATCAACTGGAAAGACCCCACAAATACCCCACCAGGAGGATCGCAGAGCTGTAACAGATGCCATGTGTCACCTGATTAAACAAACTGCAGCTCCACACAGTGCCATACCGCCTGGCTGGAGGTGAACTGTGCCTGATGTATAAAGCCATGACCAAGCTGGTATCAATGGACATTTGGCACCATGTAAAATCTGAATGCTGGTGACCTATGCAGCTGACAGGCCTGAACCCCAGCACAGACATAAACAGGACATGCTGTACCGATTGGTCCATAACCCAGAAGCTCACTCCACTCACGACTAAACTCCCAGTACAGGTTATCCAGGGAGTCCCTCATTGACTGTCATCCAGAGGAATCATGATGACTGCATGGGAGATGGTAGGTGTACCCTGGATATCACCTGTATGTCACGGGTAGACAGAGGCACAGCACACTAACCTTGACATATGTCATGGCAAACACCAGTAAATGTGTGCTGAAGGACAAACACTCTCTGACTAGCATTACAAATGGACTAGGGCACATGGCCATTGTTTGTCACTGTCCACACAAGTTGTGGAATACATTAACAATGTCGGACAATCATGTACTATGCTGTCCATATCTGAACAAAATACAACATGGTCATATCTGCACAACTGGCCCTCAACCAGTCTGGTGTGCTCACTATAAATATTACAAGCAGTGATAGGACTGAAACCGATGATACTGTCCACCACAGTGAAAGTACTGAACCAGTACACTATACGACAATACACTGTTTGGTCAGTAGGAAAGGATGTTGATAACTGTATGCAAACTATCCCATGGCAACCCTGCAGGCACAGCATACTGCCTGTTAGGTTCAGACACAAAGCAGTTGGGCAGTAAGAACACAACCTGATGTCCAACACTCAACTGTACATGTGAAATATAGATGACGTCCACACACAAACACAAAACAGATCCCAACATAAGGAAAGTTCACACTGGGCATGCTCGCACACTTAGATAAATGAGACGTGTCAGTCAAGAAGCCATAGAAACTGTGAACTGGGCATGCTCACACACTTAGCCATGTCACAGTTCAGCAGTTGCACACACATATCTGGCATTTGTATGTGTTAACACAGGAACCTCCCACAATACAGAAATCTGCCCAGTGCACACAGTGAAATTACAACAGAGACATAAGTAAAGTACTGGATCCCACTCATATGCAAACATCTTCCACAGTACACAAGTTGTTCATAGAGATAGGGAAAGCTATGGCAATAAAGACCCATAAACAGTATATGAGCAACAGATACTTGCATCTGACAGGTAAACATATGGCTGTAGTGTGCAATTCTAGGCTGTTGTCCCTAGGGAATACAGAAGGCTATCCACAGTGTATTTGGCGTCTGCCTCCGCAGTACAGTAAGCCACTGTGCCTGTGCAAAGTTAATGCATAGATATGCTCTCCCCTGTACTGATGGATAGTAACAGATGTACATACCTCTTCATACATAATGATGTCAGCACACTATACATATGTCAGGAGCACAAATGATACCCAGTAATTTGAATAGTGCACTCTGCTACTGCGTCTCTCACAAGTGTCATAACATAGTTAGGTAGGGGTTTGAATCCTGCAAGTGCTCAGTGTGTGAATGTGTGTGGGGGAGTAGTGTGTGTGCAATTCCACGTGTAAGAGAAATGTCCCTTTTGGCAACTAGTACAACACAACACATGCTGCATATTCCACTGTCTAAACACTGATGATGTCAGCACCCTGTAAGTACAGCAGGAGAAAGCAAGCCTCCCAGTAATGCAAATAGCACGCTCTGCTACTGGGTCTCTCACAAGTGTCATAACATAGTTAGGTAGGGGTTTGAATCCTGCAAGTGCTCAGTGTGTGTGTGAATGTGTGGGGGAGTAGTGTGTGTGCAATTCCACGTGTGAGAGAAATGTCCCTTTTGGCAACTAGTACAACACAACACATGCTGCATATTCCACTGTCTAAACACTGATGATGTCAGCACCCTATAAGTACAGCAGGAGGAAACAAGCCTCCCAGTAATGCAAATAGCACACTCTGCTACTGCGTCTCTCACAAGTGACATAACATAGTTAGGTAGGGGTTTGTATCCTCCAAACGCCATGTGTGTTTTTGTCAGTTTGTCCATGTGTGTGGGGTGTTGTTCCCAATATTGCACGACATACATTATATCAGTAATGTCAATGCACACATGATGTATGTGTGTGCCACCTACACATATGTACCTGTGAACTTCAATAGTTCCCATGTCCGAAGCCTGCCTCATGTGAATGTGCAGGGGCTGCATGTGGTATGTGAATATACAGTGTGAGTTGTAGATGGTGTCATCCCACCAGCGAGGGATACACGACTGGTCTGGAGCATATAGTCCACATGTTGGTGATGAACAGGTGCAGCATGTTGTCACCTCTTGTGGGAGTGGTAACAAGTTGTTCCATAGCAATGCAGGGAATGAATGCTAGGAACCCTTCAGATAGGGTCTTGGAGCTAGAGTAATGCTCACACTCTATGTTTGGGTAGTTGCAGTCCACCCATATAATGGTGTCTGTAGAGACCGTCATATTCCCAGTGTTGTCAGGAAGGCCAAGTGGGTTTCCTGGGTATGGGAGGGTGGTGTGTGCCAGGCTATGAACCTGAAGGCAGTCTAACCCACTGTTAGTTGCACATGGATAGGCTCTGATGCTTTGTGCTGTGCCACCAACCTGGGGGTGTGTGTATCTGAGGTGCCTTTGGATACATCCCCCCTGTTCTGGTTTGGTGCATGTGTAGGGGACGACAAGCATGGTATGAGGTATGACCTGGCAGTGATGTTGTGCACCTGGGAGCCTTGTACCAGGAGTCTGTTACTGCACGGATATTGCTGTACCCCATGCGAAGGACAGTTTCCACTGCATGTATCTTGAGGTTTACACTGCTGCTGTTGAGTAGCATTACTATTAGTGTCCTATCCCGTGTGATACCTGTGTAGGTGGCTATGTAATGTCAGCCTTGCATACAAAGGCACTATGTGTGTAGCAAGAGCCTCTGCCAATATACAACGGCCCATGGGTGACAGGTGCAAGCTGTCCCTAGCAAAGCAATATGGCTTGTCCAGCATGTAATCCCACGCTGACAGGCATTGGATCCCCTTTGAATGTCACCGAAACATACAGTAATTGTAGAAACTGATCATCCTGTCTACATATTGTGGCAGCATTCTTAGTGAGGGTAAGATGCTACTCAAGGTCAGGGTCATACCAGCCTGTGCCACAAGCTCAGAGAGCCCCTCTATGTCCCCTAACATGTAGTCCAGGGAGGTGCATCACAGGTCATACACACTGGCACAGACAATGACTGAGTCATATTTCTACATGCCTTGGAGTGACCTGTATGCTTGTGTTATGTTGTGGATCATAGTGCCCGACGGGCATCTCAGCGTGACCTTCACCTTGTTCAGCCTGGTGAGCAGGACCTCAGTGTACCTGATGATAGAGGTACCTATTACAACTGTAGCAGGTGTGTTGTCAAGCAGTATGGCCTGTGACTGTTTGGCACACAGGCTTTGTGAGCTATGTGTTGCACGTGCTCTGCTCTGGCTTAACGTTTGCTTGTGTGTCTGCTTTGCAGGTGTCAGCTGCTCAGGCAGGATGCTATTCCGAGAGTCCAAGAATGTACCTGTGTGTTTCAGTGTTTGGATCGCGGTCATGGCAGGTCTATGTGAGACTGGTACTGAATTCACTGTAGTATCCCACTCCACCTGACAGGGTATGCCAGTACTGAGTTAAGAGAGCTTAGCCCCCAGTTTGGCTATGTGGTTGCATCTCTCACATGTGTTGTACGTGTATGGGAAGGGGAGAGGGTTGTCTGTGTACATGAGGCAGCTGTAACATTGCCACATGACTCACAGATTCACCAACTGGACCAGAGAGTAGATTGACAGGTGACCTTTGCACATGCTACCATAGCATTGTGAATCCCATACTTATTAACGACACATAGGGCCAATGGGGAACAAGGTACTCAAGGTGAGTATGTGAGGGTGTAGTGCTCCTGATTTGTTAGTGCTGGCATATATGAATGCTGTCTTGAGCAAATGTGAGGTAAGTCATATGCAATGTGTTACAGGCAACCTGCATGCAAACAGGACAAACAGTGACGTTCTGTCAAGTGAGACATGGACATCAGTACAGTAAGCAATACAGATGTCACTAGGGATCCACAGAGGCACTGTAAATCTGCACTGCAGGTGGAATCAGTGTTTCAGGAACATAACAAGCAAACATGCATACAAACAAAGCTACAGTCAGCAGGCCTGTATGCAGACTATGCTACAACAAACAAGGTGTATGACTTCCAATAGGTAACAGTGCATATATGCAGGCACTATAAGCCTGTACCCAGACATTCAAAGGTCAGATGGGCTGGGTACAGCCCCACCCCCCACAAGTGTATAGACCATGTACCTTCGTAATGTTGAATAACTGGCCTGATACCCAAGTGCTCATACCTGTAATAATACACATTTCAAATAACAGACACTGAGCCCTCACTCAGCAGTTCCAGACTTAGTATGATGTATGCTACCTGTCCTGGCACCACAGTATCCTTGACATGTATTGAGACTATCCCTCCTGTCATAGTTAGTTCTGTGTTTTGGTGCTGTCATGCATGGTATGAGGTGTGACCTTGTAGTGCTAGTGTGCTCTTGTGAGTCTTGAACCTGTTGTGTATTACTGCACAGATATCAACATCCTCAAACATCCTCATTGCAGAGTCGAGTGTGGACAGCATGCAACTCGCAGTTGACATGACCATCATTGAGTATCAATATGTACATTTTTGTATCCCCTGTGCTACCTATTTAGGTGGCCATCTCTTGACAGCCTCACCACCAGTATGCAAAGATGTGCAGACAGTACACTATGGTAATCACTATGGGTGTACAAAACAATACAATGACATTCTTACTGTAACTGCATCAGGCATGCCGGGATATACCCACAATTATATCATTACACTGTACTGTTGTCAACATTATACTATTACAACACTTCTATGTAGTCACCCTGTGCATCAGCACCATGTTAACCTGTTCCTGCACCAATGTTACAGATTGCAGGAGGTGGCACAGTTTCATCATATGCACAGGGTGTGTACTTGGTATGCCTGAGTCTGCCACTGATACAACCAATTAACATGTCTGTGTGTGTGTGTTGGTGAGGGACAGCAGTACAAGATGGGGCAATGTTGATGCAGTGTGTGCGTGTATGCGGTAGCCCTAGGTGTTATCAATTTGCATGTGTGTATGCATGCACACAGTCCCACCTCATGGCTGCCATATACAGGTGTTTGTGGACAGCCACAGACTGTACCTGCCAGGTCATACAGATCACTGTGCCTGGCAGGGGTGCTACGGACCATATCAGGTACTAAGCCAGACTGGGTACTGTCATCAGAAGCAGGTGGTTGGTGACTGGAGACAGGTCCCTGTTGGGACTGTCCAGAGCCATGTGCACATGGTCTCCTGGGGTGGTCTGATGACAGCACAGACCCAGCATTGCTGGGGCTGCTGCTGGCACTATGGGAGCAGCCGCGGGCCTGTCATCATCCGCGATGGCTGCCAGCTGCTGCTGTTGCTGGCATACGGCCATGTCGATGCCTCAACCATCCACCATTGCCCTGGCTCATGGACATGTAGTTGTGGAACAGATCTAATGTGTCCCCCCAACGTCTGTCAATGACCTCGGTGAAGTTACGGATGGCAGCCGCAACATCATGCATACTTTCACTCATAGCTGTGTGACATGCTCTTAGCTCCCTCAGACCCTGTCTGGTGTACCGTTCCATACGTGACTGTGCCTGCATTACAGCCCGAAACATAGCTGAGGTTGAAAGACCTCTGTGGGCACATCTGACAGGGGTGGTACGCCCACAGATGCTCCCACGAGAACCCCTGGATGTCTGCCTGTGTGGTACCATGTCAGGACCCTGGCCATGGCTGCTGTATGGGGATGCATGTGCCACCAATACCACATTACCCTGGTCAATGCCCACTGTATCCTGTCCATCACCTATGGACATTGGTGACAAAGGATGTATTGGCAGGATGACTGTGCACATTGATGGGGTCGACAGCTGTGTACTGTCAATTGGCTGACCAATGATGGACCCTGGCACACCTCCCTGTGCCATTACACAGGTATCATCATTATCACTATCCACAGCAGCTGATTCAGGTTCCCTGCTGCACAACACCAGAGCAGCACCAGAACCTGAGGGAGTAAGAGAGGAAACACAGTTTACAATGTGTACACAATGTCACCACTGATACACACATGCACACATGCACACATGCACACATGCACACATGCACATGCACACATGCACACATGCACACTCCTCAGTATATGAGATATCAACACACAGACACAAACACACCTGCAATCAAACACATAGCACTACTGCTTCAGCCTATTATTACTATTAGTATCAAGAGTATTGAAGGTAATGTTATTACACACTCACCAGCATGGGTAGGCTGCCTTGCTGTTACACCAGAGGGACCTGCAGAAATGAGACATTTATTGTCAGTGGGCACAACTGTGCCATTGATACTGTGAGTATGATACAGTTCAGTAGTGCAACAGTTAGCTTCCACAGGTCTACTGCTGATATTGAGAATATCACTCTTGCACAATAATTACCAAGATTACAGCTACAAACCAAGGACACACCTCATACATGCATAAACTAACAGTGTACAGAACGGTCAACTATACACATGGCATGTTACCTGCATGCTCCGTGTCCTGCTGCTGGGTGGCTCCAGCCTCCATCATTACACATGTATGCTGCTGCTGTTGCTGTTGGGCTAGAGCCACAACACTTAGGAGTAGTCTCTCCAGTCTGGTGAGGGGGGGATGTCTAGCCACCCCACCACCTGTGGCAAGCTGCTGCCTGTGGATATCTGACGCATGCTGACGGACATTTCTAATTAAATCACTACAGTGATGGCATACCTGCTCATATGTCCGGTTATGTGTGCCTATGTCATTTACCCGACGGACCAGGTCTTGTCACAGTGCAGCCCTCTCCTGCTGGTTCTGGCTGGTGCGGGAAAAGAGTACAGCAAAATCCCACACCAGGCTCTGGTGTATCTCTTCCTCCTCCGCAGCGGAGTACACAGGGTTTCGCTGGTGAACCATAGCCCTGAAAAGGAGAAGGAAAATATGTCAGCAATATCTGTCAGCAAACTATGGCACACATAATACACATAATACTCGACTGTAGTGATATAACTTAACCACCATATATAGCATCTGTCTGTCTATTGGGGATACACATGTAAATGACCAGATATCAGTGCTCAGCCGACAACTGTGCAACAGTACCTGGCACACTCCATACGACAGACTAGTATACTGCAGCAGTCAGCACACTGGTTCAGGTCCAATGCACAACCTCACACTGGGGGTTTGTATCAAGGTACTGTATGGGGAACATTATCAACTCATGCACTGTATGCAATTCATGTTACATATTTCACTGGTAATGCACACTACTCTTACTTGCCATAACCCTACCTACACCACAGTCACATACAGGGTAACACAGCACAACATATGGCAATGTAGTATGTGTTGATCTCAATACCTCACACATCTTTCTCTGGCCTCACACCAAGGACACACACTACCATGACAGACAGACAGTCATGGTGAGCAATCACACCAGTACATAACATGCACCCAGTCACTGGCACACTCATTCCACCTCACATATCTGGTTTGCAATGGGTTCATGGGTGTGCATTGTGTCTTAGGTAGGTAGTATGCTATTGGCCCTGGGCCTACAGCAGCATACTGTTATGCTACCCTGCCCCTTGTGACATGTGTTATGATCGTACCTGCTCCTTACAAACAGTTACACAGGGTGACTCACATGGCATATTACCTATCTGCATAACATCCAGCAGGGGTATGTCTGACATCTACTCATGGGGAGCCTTGTTTCTTAATTCTGTGTGGTTTACTCCAGGGTATGTCATATCAGTGGGTAGGGACCTGTACCTCCACCATGTGCTCTATACTGCAGTGACAAGGAAGACAGACATAGGTAATTTGGGTTGTGGATGTTGGAGGTGTTACCATGGTTGTTGGACAACTGTCATGGGTGTGACCTAACTATGTATATCCAGCAGTGGTAACCTCTATGTAGGTAGTCTGTGTGCACTCTGTGGTCTTGTCAGTCACTCTGCATAGGTAATGTATTTGAGTGCATTGACACAGTTACTTGCATATGTCTTTGTCCTTTTCCATATCTGTAGCTGTCATGGGAGGTACATACCGTGTAGGACATTGTGGGGTGTAGAGGGGTACAGTGACCTACATGTCCATAGCTGACACACCATGTCCGCTGACACATTCCATGTACAGGTATTACAGGACTAGTGTGCCACTGTGTATATCAATGGGGAGCCTATTGTACACTTGTTGCCCCTGTTCCCCCTTGACACATGCAGTGGTGTGCAGGCATGCACATATGTGGTGGTTACTGGTGTCAGTGTTTTGGAATGGGGTATGGTACTCCAGTATCCACACTGGTGTTCACTCCATGCCTTTGTCACCAGGCACCTGTTGCAATACATCTGCACACATGTGCCTCACAGTATATATATATATATATATATATATATATATATATATATATATATATATATATATATATGTATGTATATATATATATATCTATATATATATATATATATATATATATATATATATATATATATATATATATGTATATATCTGTATAGATATATATAAATATATGTTTGTATATATATATATATATATATATATATATATATATATATATATATATATATATATATAGATATATACATATAGATGTGGGGAGAGAGGGAGAGAGAGAGAGAGGGAGAGAGAGAGAGAGAGAGGGAGAGGGGGGTGGGACAGAGAGAGAGAGATAGTCATATACAGACATATCTGTTGTCAGTCAGATCTGTCTGTATATGTATATGTATCTACATATATCTATATATGTATGTGTGTATTACATATATCTGTACGTACATAATCTATCAATCTCGATGTCTGTGCAGTAAGTGAAACCTGGTTCAAGGCTCCTGAGAGCACACCAGCAGTACCTGGCTATACCTCGTATCATGCTTTTTGGCCCCAAAACTCGGGCCAAAACAAAAAGGGAGGGGGAATGTCCATATTCATCAAGGACACCCACACCTCCAGGTTAGTGGCAACACATGAAGCATCAGAGACCATCCAGGTGCAAATAACCATAGGCAAACCTGCTATACAACTGGTAGCATGTTACAGACCACCCTCCCAATCTCAGGAACCACAGTCAGCCTTCCTGAAGACATTGGAGGATATGAATGTCCCAACACACACCATCATATTGGGAGACTTCAACTACCCTAACATACACTGGGTGCATTATTCTAGCCCAAACACCCTAGCTCAAAGGTTCCCGGAATTCATTAATTCAAATGCATGGGAACAGCTAGTCACCTCTCCCACAAGGGGAGATAATATACTAGACCTGATCATCACAAACATGGGGACAATGTGCTACACACCGGAAGTATTCCCCTCACTAGTCACATCTGACCACAAACTAATCACCCTGGATATACATATCCCACCTCCACCCACAACACAAAAGACTACAGTGAGAAACCTCTCAAAAGCCAACTTTACATTTCTTAAAACTGAGTTGGTATCCTTTAAGCCCACTGGGCCAGTGGAGACCACATCCCATAATGCAGACTCCTTCACAAATGCTTTCTACAGACATCTCTATGGACATCTCCAAGAATGCATGGATCATGCAATCCCAAATAAAACCAAGAACCTCTCCACCAAGGGCAGGCATCCTGTCTGGTGGACACCAGCCATGAACAAATTGTATAACAAAAGAAGGTAGCTACTGCACGACAGAGCAGAATTCCATAAAGATAAGGCATCTCTGATCAGCACTAGTAGAAAGCTACATTCTCTCATACAAACATGCAAGGCCAACTTTGAGAGGAAAATCACTATAGACACTACAGATAACCACAAGGCCTTCTTCTGCTATGTTAGACACCTGGGCGGAAACCCTCAGATATGTTCAGAGTTAGCACACAGTGACAAAAACGACACTGAACACACAGATATTGCCAACATTCTGGCAGACAGGTTCAGTGCAGATTTCTCCCCTCCCTCACCCCCAAAAGAGGAATTACATATCCCAGCTGAATGTAACCTCCCTGTCATCTCAGATGTCCAGCTGAGAACCGCCCTCAGCAAAGCTATAAACAGCATCAATGGGACCCGACGGTATCCCAGGTTGCGTGCTATGTGAACTCCAAGAGGAGCTAAACCCGCACATAAAATGCTATTTAACCATAGCCTTACTACAGCATATGTACCTGGACACTGGCATACAGCAACAGTAGTCCCACTCCACAAAGGAGGCACCTCTACAGACCCAGGTAACTACCGCCCCATAAGCTTAACCAGCCTGGTCTGCAACTCTATGGAAAGACTCATTATGGAACTCATACACAGAGACATTGGGGACTTACAGACACTTGATCCCACCCAGTTCGGCTTTGTAAAGGGCAGATCCTGCCTTTTGAACCTGGTTGACCTTTTCAAAACAGTCACTAGAGCCATTGACGAGGGTACAGCAGTCCATACAGCTTACCTGGACTTGGCTAAAGCTTTCGACACAATACCCCACTCTGGCATCATAGACATGCTCAACAGCTTAAATGTAAATCCATATGTCACAAGATGGGTTGCAAACCGGCTAACAGATAGAAACCATAAAGTCAAAATCACTGGTGCCATGTCAGACTCAGAGCCAGTCACAAGTGGTGCCCCATAGGGCTCTGTCCTGGGACCCTTCATGTTCGGCATTTATTTCTCAGATGTGGAAGCAAACATGGGAGGGTAGTGGCTGACAATGTTCAAAGATGACTGCATACTAGGCGCCATAGTCGATACACCAGCTGACACATACATCCTACAGAAAGGCCTCACTGAAACGGACAACTGATGCCGGAGTCATGGCCTTAAACTGCATGCCAAATAATGTATAGTCATACCCTTTGGGAAAGACAAAGTACCCACATATTATCACATAGACAGTAACCCACTGAGTACAGACAAAGTAATCAGAGACCTGGGGACACAAATCGATACTGACCTCTCATTTGACACCCATGTTGCCAAAGTGGTTGGATAGACTTCCTACATTGCCCACCTTATCATGAAGGGATTCACATCCAGATCAAAGGAGGTCATTGTACCCCTATACTCCTCCATTATCAGGCCCATGAATGTGTACTATGCCCCATTTGGTATGTACCTCACCTGGCACTTGCAACAGCTAGGGAGACCCCATAAGTACCTCACCAAGAGGATCAAGGGTCTCCAACAAATGTCATATGCTGCCAGACTAAAGAAACTCCAGCTCTATTCCATAGCATACTGCCTACTTAGAGGTGATCTGTGCCTGACGTACAAGGCCATGTCCAATCAGGAATTGATGGACATGTTCCACCTCATAAAATCCAAATCCATCAGAACCACAAGAGCTACAGATTTAAACCTCAGCACAAATATGAATAGGACATGCTGTAGGGACAGATCCATAACTCAGAGGCTTCCCATACTCTGGAACAGAATCCCAGTTCATGTTAGGCAGAGACCCTCACTGATTCTCTTCATGTGAATTCTTGACAAGTGGATGGGAGATCATAGGTTTACACCAGGGGTCATCTCTGTGTCACTACTAGACAGAGGCACAGTAAACTAATGCTATTATGTAAGGGGGTTTTCACTATGTCACTACTATACAGAGGCACAGTTTTCTAAATCTATTATGTACACTGTCTGCAGATAGCGTAGTACTAAACTATGACACTGTGAAACTATATATGTCTATGTATTTCTACATCCCTCTCTATCTATGTATACATATATGCATATTATATATATATATATATATATATATATATATATATATATATATATATATACATACATATCTCGATATACATACGTATACACATGATATATATATATATATATATATATATATATATATATATATATATATATATATATATATATACTCCTTTTTAGTTCCACATATGTATACACACAGTAATGTACTGATGAACATCCATTACTGTACAACCTACTTGTACATTGCACTACAACCTACATTGCTATGTGCACATAGCTACCTTCACATACATATGTATGTAGAGCCTTCAGTGACAGTTGCAGTATGTCCCCGGCCCTATGCACATCTTCATATACATAGATACAGACCAATAACACATCTGGAGGGTTCACAGTATGTAGACTATTATATTAGTACTTTACATTACCTGTGTGTGTTGCAGCTGTTTGCGTAGGCTTGCAGTTACTTGGCCTGCTGTCAACTTGTTTGTTTTGTTGTTACTGTTTTTTTTTTTTTTTTATTTCTTTCTCTTTCTCTTTCTCTTTCTCTTTCTCTTTCTCTTTCTCTCTCTCTCTCTCTCTCTCTCTCTCTCTCTCTCTCTCTCTCTGTCTCTACCTCCAGAGGGTGCAATGAAAGTATTGCATGTGTGGACTGGGAGTACAGGATGCTTTTGTAGGTATTTGCACATGTCCATGTGATGGCCTCTGCACCAATTGTTAGCCAGCATTTACTAATTGCATGCAGCCTGTTGTGTAGTGATTGCAGTTCTCACTGTGATTTCAGGACAGTGCTATAAAAAGGTCTGCTTGCTATATCTGTTTGGGCAGCAATTCCCTATGTGTTTGTTGTGGTAGGGTGTTACTGCATGCAGTGTGGTCTGGCCATGGTGTGGGCCTTGACACTTACAAAGGTATTTGATCATGCTGCTGAGCAGGCCTCAGATACTCTCAGGTGCATCTTTTATCAGCCTCATGGAATGGTACATATCAGTGGGATACTCCAATGAAATATTCTGATATTCTGCAGTTGTGACTGTGGGTTATTTCGAGCATATGTATTACTACACCATTTGTGACATGCAAGTGGTGCATACTTTCAGTAATTCATAGTTACCATTGCATGTGTAGTAACACCTTTCTGCCTACTGTTAGTACATTTCACAGGGCGTCAGTGGGGCACAGTTGACATTTGTTTTCACATCAGGGACATCCCTGTAACTCAGTCACAGTTGCTATGTCTGGGCTCTTAACTATTTAACTATGGCAGTGTTTATCCTGCTCTGAGTATGTGTGTGGCTTGCCAGATGCTACTGTGACATTATTACCTACTAGCTACCAACTAGCATGGCTGTTTCTCATCACACAGTACTATTTTACAAGTCCACTAGATTTGACAGTAAATATACATGACATGCTTTGTGTACTAGACTTGCTATATTCCCTTTACATTAATTCCTACTATTTTATGATATATTTCTTTCAGCACAATGTTCTTGTATAGCAGTCATGGCTTAGTGGTAAGTCATGCAGACTAGTGTTTCCAAGGTCCTGGTTCGAGACTGACAGAGGTATTTTATTTTGCTGCTGAGAAAACTACAGGCCTTGTCATTCAGAGTGACTAAGGCACTTTTAAGCAGTTGTAAGCGGGTTAGCACTGGTTTGCATGGAGGTCACGCATGCGCACTGCTGCTTAGCTTCACGCACACACGCTTAGCTAAGCGCACAGAAGCGCACTCCCGCTTACTACTGCTTAAAAGTGCTTACTCTCAAGACACCACGCTATTTTCTTTTAAAGAAAAGAAAATGGGGAGATAGGAAAGTGGTGAAAAAGGGGGCACTAAGAGGGTAGGACAGTAGGAAAACAAGCTCTGGTTTTGCAGGAAGGATGTAGGAAAGGTCCATAGCTGCCCATTTCTTCGTCAGCAACAGCTGTGCATATGTTTGTAATTTGGTGTGAAATTTGAAACCTTCCACCCCTGAGAGAGGTGTGAGGACAACAATATTTGTTGTACAGCCAATTGTAATTGACAGTTTACATGTCCAGCAGACATGTGTGCAAAATGGGCAGCTATGTATGGGGCGTAATTTTTTTGTGGGTACAGAGTGCCCTTTTTTTTTTTTTTTTCAGGTGAGAGTGGTATGTCAGGTACAGGAAGTCGGTATAGCTGGGGAGGTAGGTAGGGGAGGTTAATAGACAAGACAAACAAGACTCATACAGGGATGGTGTATGACACATGTAGGGGGGTTACACAATTGACGTGGACGGATGTTTGGATATCTCGAGCCCATGAGCCCACAGATGGCAACAGTGGAACTGAGATCCCCACCCATGGGCAGTTGCCACTGTGCCTTCACTGCCCATGACGGGGCTGTGCTGGGGGCTGTGTAGGATGGGCAGCAGGCATGCCCGTGAGTTGTGCCACCTGTGCCTCAAGCTGGTGTAGGGGCCCAAGCACAGTGTGCCTGATCTCCCTACGCACCACAGTCCGGACACTACGGAGGGTGAGTGGATGTTCTCCTCTGGCCACGCTTGCAGAGGGGGGACGAGCCCCATCCCCTGCAGCGCTTCCACCCGCAGGTGGCACAGGGCCACCGGAGGAGGGTCCAGCCTGGGCACTACTGCCAGGTGCACTCGCCAGCTGAGGTGGGAGAGGTGGGTCCGCTGGAACCCGCCTTCCCTGTCATCCTATGTTTTGCATTATTTAATGACAGTTTGGGTTAGTAACGTGCAATACAATTCACAATTAGTTGTAACAGCATGCATTAGTATTCCCATTAACCAAACACCCATAAATTCAAGCCATTGAACAGCAAGCATAACACATGCATAATTTGAACAACAATACACAATACAACAACATGCAGGGTTGATTGATGGCAACAGGCCATCAGGTTTGGATGTATGAACAGGGCACATGCATCAACGTACATGCAAATATGTATGAACCAACAGGACAAATGTCCACGGGAGTTAATTGTGAATACACATACCCATTTCATGTGGAATGGATTATTTGTGGTTATAGGGTAGGGTGAAGAAATATTTCATTAACAACTTCAAATACCTATACATATGCTGTACATTTCTACTAGCTGCAGATATATACACACTACAGGTCTGACTACAGTTTCCTATGTGTAAACTTATGCATGTTGGTGATAGGAATGTTACTGCTACATTAATATACATTTCATTTTTATTCATACACATTCATATCTGTCTCTGTTCAGCTACAGCATCCTGCTACATTTACTTTATATGGCTCTAGACAACTGTGGATGTTTGGTATTTCATACAACCATACTATCTGTATATTGCAAACTGACAGCAACATATCCAAATTGTGGGAGACACATTCCAGCTTCAGTACTTTATTCCACACATTTCGCTGTTTGGTTGTGCCTGTCACATTCATTTCATTCTGTACTGATTGCAGTATACTTTATTCAGGAGTTATTACAACTTTATTGGTGGATTCATACCTCTTTCTCACACTCTCACTTGTTTTTATTTTTACAATTCAGGATGGTACTTAATTCTAGGCTTTATTGACATGTTTTACTTGGTTATAACAATCCTTTCCAACAGTCTCACTTTTGTCATGTTTCAGAATTTAAACGGGGATATATTTCACACGTGTTTTACTCAGCTTGTGCAGCTGTAATTTTCAGCCTGCTGCAGGTTATGTACTATTATATTACAGGTGGAACATCTTTATTTCAGACGTGTTTCATTTTTATTTTTGGATTACAGGCTGCATCACACTTATGTAATCACACAGTACTAGCAGAATCTCTCTTACACTGTTACTTGCACTTTATATTAATAGGTGACTACACTGCACTCTTTTGCAAGCTGTCATACTTATATTTTTTAACAGTTACAGGGAGAGAATTATTAACCTGCCTGGTGGCGCAACCACACAAGCCTATCAGCATAGGCTTGACGATTCACGGAACGGACACCTGCAGCTGCAATATAAATGAAGTAATATTGGAATACACATCTCCATAATATCAGCTAGGTTAACTTTCTACATAAATAATTACATGTAACTTACTCAGTAGTGGGGCGTTGGGCATTTGCCAGGCCTCCTGGATCCAACAGTTCAGTTGGTCCTGCTTCCGTCGCTTCAGGTCTGCATGGTGGTGACGGACCTGTTCACCAGTCCTTGGTATTCCTGTGGCACTGGTGAGATCATGTGCCAACCGGTCCCATGCCTCAGCCTTGTATGCTCCCCACAGGACCTGGCCCTGCATGAGTTGGGCCTCATGATCGTGGACGAGGAGCCAAACCATATATTTGGACTGCTCAATGCCCCTACTCTGTGCTCAGAAGCAACTACCCTCTCCTACACCTGCCATCCTGACTGCAAATTGGTTCCACAATCAGTTATGCTGTGTATTCCCACCTATGGGGCTTATATATGCAATGTTTCCCGCACTTATCTGTGATTGGCCATTTTGGAAATGTATCAGCTTCACAAAACCTGCTTTGTCATGCTTCTCTTTCCATTCATTCCTATATATATGCTATTACTGCATTTCTAAGAGCAACTGTCATGGCTTAGTGGTTCAGTACTTTGACTATGGTGCATGGTATCCTGAGTTCGAGCCTGGCCATTGCTTTTTATATTTTATGACTGTCTACACAGGCTAGGAGGTGTGTCTGTGTAAAGGCAGTTTTGATACAGCTTGCTCAATGTTGCCCATCGGTTAGCTTGTTGGTGCGGTGTGCAGCTCCGCGCAAATGGGTCATGCTGGTTTACGCGTCATTTGGCTGTCAGCACGCATATTACGCTCAGCTCAGCTATGGGCACACAGTTTCAGCGTGTTAGAACTCTGCTCAACCCTGGGCACTCATTTTACACCTGTTAAACCACTGCTCACCTACGGGCACTCATTTTACACCTGTTAAACCACTGCTCACCTACGGGCAGATATACTCAGCTTGTTAGAGTGTAGCTCAGCTATAGGCACTTCTGACATTTGTTTTTTTTTTTATTATCACACATTTCTTCATAATACATGGCCCATTTCATTACATTTTACATAAAAATAATTTTATACATGTACATATATGTCAGGGAATTGTTTTGTGCTTATTTCACTAAAAATAAAAATTGATGTTGTGGGGGCTCGAACCATGACTGCCTCCTCTTCAGCCGATGTCTCTACCGCTACGCTATTGCTTCTTGGCTTACTTTGCATATTTAGATCTTATATGCTTTTCCACTGACTGCTAACTGTGGCTAAGCGACGGGCACGCCCGCGTAAACGAGTGCACTCACGGGCAAACATCTTTAAAACTTATAAAAAAAATATAACATGTTCATTTTTACATTTTATGTTTATAGTCTGTGGGGGCATGTGTTGTGTTGTGTTTATTGACATTTACGCGGACTCTGTCGTGGGGGTTTACTTTCGGGACTGTTACTCTTCTGGGGGCATGTCCGTTTGCAGGGCTCGCCCTACGGACATGCCCCCTACTTTCTTACATGGACCGTGTTAGCCTTGGGTGTGAGTCAGCATGCCCTCATGAATATGCATGGAATGCTGATGTCACACCGTTTAACTGCAGCCTCTGTGTAAGCCTTGTAACTCTTACACGGAGGCTTCGTGAATCCTGCCCTATGAGTATTGTTTTTTTCATTACCTGGATTTGTTTTGTTCAGAAACTCTCATTAGCATTGTATTTTAGTATTAGAAGAGCTCATGGCGCACTTGTACCACAATCTTCAGACGGAGAACAAAATTAGTCATAAAACAGTCAGATTTCTATCTTCTTTTGATAAGGAGATATCCTTTTTAGATGGTGGTAGTAAAAACCTGGATAAATCTATCAAATGTATCCAGGTTTCAAAATAATCAAATGACATAATGATTATATTATCATGAATATATCCATGAAAAGGGAATATCTTTGGACAAAAATTAGG
Organism: Protopterus annectens; assembly: GCF_019279795.1. Classification (NCBI taxonomy): domain Eukaryota; kingdom Metazoa; phylum Chordata; order Ceratodontiformes; family Protopteridae; genus Protopterus; species Protopterus annectens. The sequence goes on from NC_056739.1 coordinate 1,674,006,466, forward strand.
TCTCAAACCTTGATGGAAGACTAGTCAAAGAACAACTATATGAAAAAAAAGCTGTATGAACCATTAATCTACTATTGTATTAACAAATGAACAGGAAAGGAAAACATTTACCCATTTCTGGTGATTGAACCCAGGAACCCTCCATTCTGTGCAGCTGAACCTGGTCTTCCCCAAGAGTAGCTATTTCGCCTTTCAACTAGAAAAGCACCATGATGGTGATTTTTAATACACAAGTATCCAAACGAAGTATGAAGCATTAACTATTATATTAACAAATGAACAGAACAGATAATCTATTTTGTGCCATTCAAGGGTGTTAGCAGATATATGCAGTCACTGTATATGCACTAGTGTGTAAGAAAAGGTATCAAATAATTGGTGTGGCAGAATACAAAAGCCTTTCATCCGTAATATTCTCAAACTGTTTGTTACATCTGGCTATCAACTTAATTTTCAGATATTCCATTTAATTGCATTGCTTGATTAGAGGAAGGGTATCAGACAACTGTCACTGCTTCTGGGCAGTGTGGAGATTAATAAGATGGAGACTTGGGACAACATATACTATTAATGTATACACACTTGTACTGATCCTTTTTATGTATAAATGGGTCATTTCTAAAAGTGTGAAAGTTAGAGCCAAATGCCTATAATCACCACTTTCTCTTTGCTGTCTGGCTGCCACTGCAGTACTGGCATCATTATCAACTATAAAAGATAAGGATATGGCAGCAGACAATAGCTTTGGAATGGACTCAAAGCATATTTAAACTGGGTCAGATTCAACATTTTTTTTCATTCTGTGCACTGTATACATCATTGGGTCTGCCTGCTTGTAACTTAATTTTGTTTGTTTAGCTATTTAATGGTAATAAAAATGTAACCTGTTCAGACTTAAAGACATATCCTTGAGAAGGTGTATTATTTGTTGATGATTCATTTATTTTGTACAGGAATTTTTCCTCGTACTACAAGTTTAAGTGCCTCACTTCGTTAAACTCTATATGGTGGATGATTTGCTCTAATTTACTTTGTATCCCTTGAACAGTGTGATTTGGGGGTAGTTTTACTACAGACTGTGTCAATAGCACCCCACATAAAGGTGGTACTGTCATTCTTCTGCTCCATCTTTGTTTTACGGGGAATCCCTAGATAGTCCCCATTACTAACAACCGCAAAAAAATCTGTATGTATTGCTTCCCACTAAAGCTATGTCAAAAAAGGCCTTTTAACAGAAATGCTCATTCTGAGGGAAGCTAACCTTTCATTTATTGTGAAAAGACATGCTCTGGAATTCAGAAGGGCTTGACACGATGCAGAAGTCCTAACTTGTAATGTTTTAGCATCACAGCAAATCTTTCCATTGCAGAGAACACTTCCCTTTCCCTGATGGTGTCCATAACATGGAGAGTGATCTCATTGGGAAAGCTACATGATAATGTGAAGCAATCTAGAGGAACAGCTAATGCCAATTAGCCATACACTGTCCCCTGGCATGATTATTAGCTCTGGATTAACTTGATAGAGCAATTCAGAGAATCATACTACTTTGTTATTGTTTTCTGTTGGAGAAAAAGTGGAAACCATCTTATGACTGTGTTAATGCATTCAATCCTATGTGAGTAGTCACTGTACAGGCAAGTATAGCAGTGCCCTGTGTGTGTGTGAGTGTGTGTGTGTGTGTGTGTGTGTGTGTGTGTGTGTGTGTGTGTGTGTGTGTGTGTGTGTGTGTGTGTGTGTGTGTGTGTGTGTGTATAAGTATGTTTGTGAACGTATGCCTGCGGCCACATGGGTGGATTTGTGTATGTTTGTGTGTATGTGTTATTGTGCATGTTTGCAGAGGTATGACTGGGGCCAGATGTGTGTGTGTGTGTGTGTGTGTGTGTGTGTGTGTGTGTGTGTGTGTGTGTGTGTGTGTGTGTGTGTGTGTGTGTGTGTGTGTGTGTGTATGCACTCCTGTGGGTATTCTCCCTGTGGCAGGTGCCTATGTAAAGCTGTGTGTGTGTTGGATCATATGTGCAGATATGTGAGTGAGTATGAGTTAGTGTAATGTGTGTGTGTGTGTGTGTGTGTGTGTGTGTGTGTGTGTGTGTGTGTGTGTGTGTGTGTGTGTATGTCTGCGTGTGTGTGTTGGACAATCACACTGTGACTGTTTCTATGAGTGTAAACAAGTGTTTTGTGACTTGTTTGTGGCTGCATATGTGTATGAATGTGTGTTTGCGTTTGTGTGCATGTCTGTCTGACTATGTATGCATTTGTGTGTTTGGATGCCAGTGCTACTGCGATACATGATCTCTTAGGTAGAAGATTCACAAGGTCAGATCTGACAGTGTAAGGTTCAATTCAGGGAAATGGTTATAAGACGCTGATGAGATGTTTCTCTGTGCAGCTTTACCATGTTTCTGAATTGGAGATTCTCTTTGTTGTAATTGCCCAACCTACATTCGCTGTTTATTGTGGGAGGAGGTATCTTTCTGAATCCTAGCCATGGTGTCCCCGAATTTCACTGGTACCTGTAGATAAGGTGTGTTCTTCTGTCTCATGTTAATCTTGTCATCGTAGTAGAGTCACAAAGTATAACAGCAGACATCATAATATAATCTATGTTCTAAGAGTCCTTGGAAATACTACACCATTGGTTAACTGATGAATCTTAAGATAAGAGAACAACACTACAATTTTTGACTTTTGTCTCTACATGGGCATGCATAATCCTGACATCGAATTTCTTTTCTGAGATCTATCAATTTACAATAATGTGCTACATTGTACTTCATTTAGCAAATAAAGGCTGTAGACAAATGGGGAGATTGTAACACACTTGTGGCTGGATAATATTTTCCCACACCTTTTTATTTCTTTATATGTCAGTAGTATAAACAAACTAATTCCATCAAATTAAACTCCGAAATCAGATGTCAGCTGTGATTTATGGTGCACTGGGATAGTTGTTGCTGTGGGAGAACTGCAACAATAATTTTCTTACAGAACATTTGTAATTTATAATCTGATCATGTATTTTGAAAAAATTCAGTACCTTTTCCTCTTATTAGATAAATTACAGTTCCATAAACTGATTTTATTTAAAATAAATCACCCCTACACACACACACACACACACACACACACACACACACACACACACACACACACACACACCTATATATTTTTGGAGTGATGCAAGACTTCTGGTTTTAAATGGCTTAGAGTAGAAGAACATGTGGAAAAGGGTATTATTTTTATAAGAATTCAGTCATCTGTTGTTGCACCTTTTAACTTTGTGATGACTGAGATATGGCTCAGAATTGTTAAAATATTTATATGCAAATGTTGACCTCAAACACAAGGCAGGATTCAAAAAAAAACTTTACCACAGAGAATCTGTACCAAATTGGTCATGAGCAAGGTGCGTGCAATTCAAAGTGGACAATGCTGAACAGCAAGATCAGGTGCAATATATGGTAATGGCCACAAAATGACATGGTAATGAGGGAAATTATTAAAATGAGGGTCCTGCTGAATGTAAATGTGGCAAATCAAGATGGCAGAGTGATTCAGAAATGCAAAAGGAGTACACCTCAGCACTGTGTGTGCCATGGAATTGACTTATACTGATTCCTAGGAGCCAAGGTATGAGAATTGTGCAAAATGTTGCATATCTTTGTTAAGTTTAGCTCTAACCCCTTAAAAGTTATGTTTCATATTTAGATGTGGCATACTTACAAGTATGAAAGCCCAGTAGTTAAGTATGTTAATCTGTAGAACTTTAGAGTCATCTGCTTAGAAATTAAGCAGGTGTTCTAAATCAGTGATTTCTTGAGCTTAGTCACGTTAGTAGTGCCTCACCACTTCTTCCATACTGCGATGAGGAATAGAGCTGTCCCTTGTTCTTATTCTGAAGTCTGAGTACAAAGATTATACAAATGAGGGCTTAATGTACACAAGTTTCAGAATCACTCAGTTTTCATATTATGCACTCAGGCTAAACTTCGTGCAGGCTTCCCAGCAGTGTTATGCATTCCCATGGACACCTGTGAGCAGCAATGATGCCCAATTAAGTTTATGATCCCAGGGGAGATCTGAATTCCAGACAACACATATTGAAAGTGGAATCTCTGTAATGCAAGGTTCACAACAAACATATACAAAGAAACTGGCTGCCATGTTTCATACCTCAATCAACTATTTTCAACCATTATCATACATTACTTATACTGGGCTTTATTGCCACCTGTCATGTAAATGAGCTACAGCCTTTGTGTGACAGTTGGTTGATATGAAAATAGGTGTGACCACAAATTTTTAAGAATTTTCTCTGCAAACAATTGCAATTGCAAATACAGATGCAGACAAACAGTTTGGAGCCCAAAGGTGGTGTTCACAAGAGTCAAAATTCTTCCTCCACCTCCTCCATCAGCATTACAGGCCAAGACTCCTAGAGGAAGACTATTAAGGGTTTCAATATAAGGCAGAGGTCTGGAGTAGCCTGGCACAAGAAGTGACATGTGCCATTGGCATACCAAGTAATGGTGAGCAATGCTGCTACCATTACAATAATATGAAAAGGAGAGCTCCCAACCTCCTGGTCCAATGGGAGGCCAAGGTGAAGGAGCAGCCACCAACGATGTACTGTAAGTAAGTAAGTAAGCCATAGCTTTCCCCTCCACATGTAAACTGCCACTGTCCACCAAACAAATGTCTAACAGGCTCCAGTTTCTTACTCCATAGCACCTGAACAGATTGCAGTGAATGCATAGCTGTATAGGAGGAGGCCTGAGTGCCTCAGGAAGGCAGTGAGGAGAGTATACCTGTTGCAGCTATTGCAGCTTTACCAGTTAGCAACCCTGTTTGCTGTCATACCAGCAGTCAGGTTAGGTATGGGTTTGTCCTAGGGTTGCCACCTTGATCAAATGTCCAGAGCAGTGTTTTAGTTTGGAAATATATATGATTTGCCAGCAGTATTATAAACTGTCGATAAATCGTACAATATAAGTAAGTTATGGTGTAAATTGTCAGTTGTTTAGGATCTATCCTACAATATTATTGTGTTTAAGATATTAGACTATCATTAATTGAACTGAAAACACAACAAGTATGTTAGGAAATATTTGTTTCCCTACTGCTTCATGCTGTTTCTGCTCTTACCTCTTATTTGGAACACCACAACAACTGTTTATATAAGAAGTGTACAGCATAAAGGAAAATATATATTAGACCTTGCTGTATACAGTACTGGCACTTATAGTTGCAAGTTCAGTATCAAATAGGGTTGATTAGATATATGTAAGTGGTTGCAGACTTTCATGGACTTATACGTGTAGCTGACCATGTTAATGTGCTGCCATACTGTTATTATAATGGCAGTGGGTTAAATTTCTCCTTGTTAGACTTTTCTAGATCATTAGTGTGTGACTCACTGGAGGCTTCGCTTAGGCTGGTGATATAGCTCAGCATGTAAATACACTGCCTTTTAGGTTGCAGATATTGAAGACTGCAGGTTCATGACCCCTAGGGGGCTATAAATCGGAATATCTTTATTAAATTTGAGTAGCTGTTTAATGACTCTTCTGTTATAGTACAGGTAAATAGGCTAAAATTTATGTTTTAAATAAAGTTTTTTGATTATCTTCATTATATACAAAAGCATTCAGACCAGTACCCCTACCACCATCCAGACCTGTTGCCCCACTTCAGTGGCTACTACACCATTGCTACCAACAACAAACCCATCAGTGTCCCAGCTTCAGCTGCCACATTCGTACCCCTGGCAGAACCATCAATAGCCACTGAGTACATGGCTATTAAATGAACTTAAGAAATGTCTTTTCTTATCGTCTGCATTGCCGACCTTGTGTCTGTGGTATACTGTATATGGTATCTGTTGAGCTATGTTTAAACTCACTTACTCTTTTTTTTTTTGAATTACATTCTTCATTCATCTCCAAATCAATGTCATGTACAAGCAGTGATATGGATATTGCTATACATAGCTTAGTTTCCACTAGTTTGTTATAAAGAATCTCTGTGGTGGTGAAGGCATATCCATATGAGCTAAAATATGTTTTTCTCTGCGTTGCATTTTCTTGATGTGAGCCATGATTTGTGATGCTTGCTGTACTCTTAAAGGGAGATGTGTAAAGGAAAATGGGTTAAATTGGAGAGGGACTGGAATATCATAATGCCTGACTCAGTGTAAGTCAAATGGACAGAGACATGAAAAGAATAGGCGATAGCAGCATACATTAACGAATTGATGGATAAACTAAACTAAAGAGGAGATGAGTCAATAGAAGCAAATGCAAACTGAGCTGCTGTCATTGAGGCTGAGGAAACAGAATCTATGACTGGTGGCTAAAGTATACAGACAAGGATGTCAACCAGCTCAAGAGCAGAATTATGAGATAGGTAAAAAAAAAAAAAAGAGGAGAACTGCAATGAGGGGAAGCCTTCATCATCAGTAGTGGACTGTGAGGGATCTAGTTTCCAAATGAGAAGCACTTGCTCTGAAAGTTGCACTGTGCCATAATGTCAGGCCTCTAAGAAGAAACTTAAATTTAATTAAATTTCCATATCTTTAAGGGTTTTACAGTGCAGTGGAAATGTGCTTTCAAATCCCATCATTACTTAAAATGTAATTTTATAATATATTCGAGTAGTGAGAGTTGCATGTCCCATGACACAGGTTAAGTTGGTACAGCTAGTTTATCAAATATTGTATTGTGTGCTCATTATTGATTACAGTTTTGTAACCTCAGACTGAATTGTTTGTAACAATTGGAGTCATTTTACTTTTATTTTTGTCTCTACTTTAGATAGCAAAAAGGCAGGAAAACTTCTGCTTGTGATAGTATCAATTCCAAGACCAAGGACTATTAGATCTAGAAAAAATAATGTGCAGTGACATCTGATATTCTAATGCAACTATTCTAGTATCACCAAATACATCTTTTATATAAGGCTATTTGTTTAAGATCACCTATAAGTAATGTTTATTTGCAATTTGCGCAGTAAAGTTTAAATGTGAGCTCCCTGAATTATTTAATAACTGTACATGCTTACATATGTACTCTGTAACTTGCTTTATATGCAAATTCTGTGTTTCTGCAAGGCCAAATGTGTCATCATATATTGTTTTACTAAACATGCACTTCTAGACTGTATCACACATTTGAAACTGTTAACCAGAATACACTCCCAACAGGGAAAATTAGAAAAATGAACCAAAAGACAAGTTGCAGGACGATGGATCCTCTTTATTAAAGCACACTTTAGCTCTTTCGTCAATGGTGTAAATGACTTCTTCAGAATGAAAAAAAAATCACACTACATTCTCTACTTATATGATAAAACAAGAAAGTCGCATGTTTTTAACTGATCTATCAGCTTCAACCCAGCCTGTCTTAAAACACAGTACATATATTATTTCTAAACATACAACAAGACACACTATATATAGTTGAATTGAAATACTCTGAACAGAAAATATTTTAAAAAGGAAATTCAACTTTCATCTTTAAAAGACATCTGATAGAAATCACATCATTGAGCCCTGGGGGTACACTGGCATTGTATTTTATTTGCCACTTTTGTTCTTTATAGTGCAAAAATAAATCTACGTGTCTCCCTCTTGGACCCATTTCAACTTTGCCCATAGCTGTGTATTTAAAATAATGTTCTGGGTGGTTTTTGACATGTTTTGCAAGTGCATTCTTTTCATCTAGCCATGAAATGTCATACTGGTGTTGGTAAATCCTCTTTCTAAATGCCCCCTTGGTTTTACCAATATAGAACATTCGACATACTTGACAAAATGCCATGTAAACCACCCCAGAAGTAAAATGATAACCTTTAGTAGTGGTTTTAATATACTAGCCAGTACCAATTCTTACACCTTCACCCTCTAAAATAAATTTACACTGGTGGCATCTTCCACATTTGTGCATACCCCTTTCAGCCGGGTCTATATTAGAAGAGCGAATGATTAAAATAGCGAACGCTCTTCTATCGAACTGAAAAAACAGAAACTTTAAAATGTCGAAGGCTTGGATCAGAGATTTTTTTTCCCCAGGGAAAATAATCACTGATCCAAAAAAAATGCAAAAACAAAATAAAGTGGGGGGGGGCTTTGCCTCCCACACCCCCCACACACCCTGGGCAAAACCGCAATCCAGATTGTAGCTTGCTACAGACCCCCCACCATGCCCCAGGATTCCACTCCTCTTTTCTTGATACACTGGAAACTATTAAGGTACAAACCAACACCCAAATAATGGGTGATTTCAACTACCCCACCATTAACTGGGAAAACTACTCGTGTACCAACTCTTTTGATCAACGTTTTCTGGAAATCATCAATGCCAACACTTTGGATCAACTTATCCACACCCCCACCAAGGGCAGCAATATCCTAGACCTGGTCATCACTAACATGAGCGACCAGTGTTCCACACCAGAGGTCAGTTCCTCATTGGTCAGATCCGACCACAAGCTAATCACCCTAGACATCCACATCCCGCTCCCACTCCCCATTAGGAAAACAACCATAAAAAAATTCTCCAAAGACAACTTCACGCTTCTTAAGACAGAAGTGGCAAACTTCACGACACCCATGCAGATGGACAATAGAGGTACGACTGCTGAATCCTACACAAATGCACTTTATAAGCACTTACACGAGTGCATGGATCGTGCTATCCCTAACAGAACCAAGATGCTATTCTCCAAAAAAAGGAAGCCAATCTGGTGGTCTTCTGCCATAAATAAACTCTACAACAGAAGAAAGAAAACTGTTGCAAAAAAGAGTATAATTTCACGATTGGAGGAACTTCCTGGTCAGCCTCAGTAAGAAGCTGAGATCCCTCATAAAATCCTCCAAAGCTAGTTATGAAAACAAAATTGCCACTGATTCTAAAGACAACCACAAAGCATTCTATAGCTATGTCAAGAATCTCAATGGCAACACTCAGATCTGCTCTGAGTTACAGCACAATGACACTAAATATACAAAACCAACTGATATTGCCAACATCCTGGCAGATAGGTTCAGTGCTAACTTTACCCCTCTCTCATCCCCTAAAGGGCCCATCTTTATACCAGAAGAATGCAAAGTTCCTGTAATCACGGCTGCACAGGTAAAAGCCTCACTCTCCAAAGCCAAGAACACAGCATCCATGGGACCTGACAACATCCCGGGCTGCCTTCCACACGAACTACAGAATGAACTGGCACCCCACCTAAGTACCATGTTCAATCATAGCCTCAACTCAGACTTTGTGCCCATTGAATGGCACACCATGACAGTTATCCCACTCAACAAGGGTGGGGGACCACAACAGACCCTGGGAACTACTGCCACATTAGCCTGATGAGCCTGGTCTGCAAGGCCATGGAACGTATCATCATGGAACTCATAAACAAAGACATTGGAGATCTTTAAACTCTGGACCCCACACAGTTCAGGTTTGTAAAAGGCAGATCATGTCTCCTAAACCTGATAGACTTCTTTGAAGCAGTCACCAAAGCCATAGATGAGGGTAAGGTGGTTCACACAGCCTAAATAGATCTTGTCAAGGCGTTCAATACCATCCCCCACTCTGGAATTATAGATAAACTCAGTAAACTAGGTATAAATCCCTATGTCACAAGATGGGTTGTCAACTGGCTTACTAACAGAACCCACACTGTGAAAGTAGCAGACTCCAAATCAGACTTCAGACCAATGACAAGTGGAGTACCACAGGGTTCAGTCCTGGGTCCTCTCCTGTTTGGTATCCACTTCTCTGAAGTAGAGGCTAACACAGAAGGTCTTTGGCTAAATAAATTTGCAGATGACTGCAAACTAGGAGCCATAATTGAAAATCCTAACAATGTGGACATCCTAAAAAAGGGCCTCACTGAGACAGATGCCTGGTGTCAAAGCCATGGTCTCAAGCTCAATGTCAAAAAGTTCATTGTCATCCCCTTTATAAAAAACTCTGTACCCATGAACTACCACATAGGCGGTAGTCTACTTAACACTGAAAGTGTGATAAGAGACCTTGGGACACATGTGGACAGTAGTCCCTCCTTTGATAATCACATTGCCACAGTGGTCAGGAAATCCATCTACATGGCACACCTCATCACAAAAGGTTTCTCATCCAGAAAAAAAGAGGTCATTGGAAAGGCCACAAAAATACCTCACAGAGAGGATTACTGGCCTCAAACAGATGCCTTACACAGAGCGATTCAAAAAACTCCAGCTTTACTCCATCTCATATCGACTACTCAGAGTCGATCTCTACCTAACATACAAAGCTATGTCAAACCCAAAGCTGTTGGACTTGCTCCACTTAAAGAAATCCCAATCCCTCTGAGCTACATGGTCTAGGGACCTAAACCTTGTCACCAGAATAAACAGAACATGCTGGAAGGATAGATTCCTGTCCCAGAGACTTCCCATACTCTGGAACAGACTACCTATCTATGTTAAACAGAGCTCCTCATTAGCACTCTTCAAGAAAAATCTTGATGATTGGATGGGTAATAGGAAATTCACCCCGGGGATCACTTCTGTGGTTCTGCTTGACAGGGGCACAGGAAAATAATTTTCTTGGGTGGCGAAAGCCAGGGTACCTTTTTGGCTAGGCTTGTATAGGCCCTAGAGCCAATAGCCTAGTACCTACCTATGAACCTATGAACCTATGAACTTAAATATACCAACTCCGAGATCGCACTACAGTGGAGAAAACAGCAACGTCCCAAGAATGGCCAAGCAATTTTTCTCTCTGGGAAAAAAAATCACTGTTTCGTGCCTTCCACATTTTGCGGCTTCAGGTTTTCAAGTTCGATAGAAGAGCATTCCCTATTTTAAGCATTCGCTCTTCTAATAGGAACCCTTTCAGCCACTCTAACACTATTACTTTCCAACAAAGATCTTTATTATAGACTATGGTAGGTTTTTCCCCTACTTTTGACTTAATATTTTGATCTGTTGAAAAAATACTGCAGTTATGTCTTATGACCTCTTTTATCCAATAAAAGCAACAATTATATGTTAAAATCAAGGCTGCTTTGTAGATGGTCTGTCTTTGCACAGTGTCAGTGCACATAGGACAAGGGTGCAGTATTTCCTAACAAGGGCATAAAATTACCCTTCGTTCTTTTATTTACTACCTTCACGATCACCTCATTAAGTAGTTTGTCTGGCTACCCCCTCACCAACAACATTTCCTTAAGTATCTGGCACTCCTTAATAAAGACATCATCACAACTCACCATTCTAGCCACACTGTCCTTTAATGAAGGACATTTTTTGATGCAGTGGATGCCCACTAGCAAAATGTAGAAGGGAGTTGGAATAGATGGGTTTCCTATACAATGTACACTCAAAGCTCTTGTTTTCCTTATCCAATGATAAGGATACATCCAAATAATGTATCACTTCACTATTAACCTCCATTGTAAACCGCAAAAAGGTGCAGCTATTGTTAATAAACTGAAAAAAATCATCCAGTTTCTCTTTGGCATCCCTCCAAAAAATGATGATGTCATCCAAAAAACAACCATACATCACCCAACTTTTAGAGTAACCAGAATCAAACCCCTTGGTCATTTCCCACTCATCTAATACCATATTAGCAAATGCTGGGGAACATGCCACTCCCATTGTCACTCCCTTCTTCTGTTTGAATAGTTGTTCTTCAAAAATCAAAAAATTGTTTTCCAGAATGGCTTCCATTAATACCCTAATAGTAAGAACCTTGTCATGGCTAAACCCGGAATTTTTACACAGAACTTTATAAAACATTTCCAACCCCTCATCATGGGGGATAATGGAAAAAAGGTCAATACCATTTATTGTGACCAACAAAAGTTCATCTGAATACATCTGGGAGTTAACTTTAGATTAAAAAAAATCCCATGAATCTTTAAAAATATGTGGGAATTTACCCAAGATACCCTTCACCTGAAAATCTACAAATTTTGCCAGTGAAAAGGTCTTTGAGGCTTTGGCATCCACACTAGGTCTTAATGGTGGGTCATAGACACTCTTATGAATTTTTGGAATACCGAAAATTGTGGGTGTCCTAGGATGGTCTACTTTCAAATATTCATATTCCTGTAAAGTAATCTGTCTGTTTAACAATATTTCTTCTAACAGTATGTCAATCCCCTGGTAGGCAATATTTCTTTCATTAGTGGACACTTCCTCATAAGTATCTGTATACAAGACTCCTAGTAGTTTGTTGGCATAATCAATGTGGTCCATAACAACCACTCCCCCACCTTTGTCAGGTTTCATAATTCTTAGATTTTTAATTGATACTATATTTTTAAACAGTCCTGATTCCAAAAACACTGAGATTACTAAAGCTGGAGGAGTTGTTCTTTTTGATGGAATAAATATTTCTAATGTCCTTTTCACACATTTTCTCAAAAATATTAACAAGGGGGTGAAGTGGGGGGTTAAATGTACTACTTCTTTTTAAAGGCATTACTCTGTCTGACACTGGGTTTTCAAAAAAGGTGTTTAAATTGATTTTCCTAGTAAACAGCTTAAGTTATACTAGAATTTCTTCAATATTTCCTTTTCTTAAAGGAACAAATGAAAAACCTTTTTCAAATACTTCTGCCCATTCAGTGGTGCAAGGGTGCTGCTTAACTTAAAGACCTTAAAATCACCACTATTGCTAGTAACAATGGTACATTTTAAATTGTCTTTATTTTCATCAGTTTGTAACACATTCATCATTCAATATCTGCTGTAACCCCCCTACCTGCCCCTCCTCCTGCAACTGCCCCTGCTGTTTCATGTTGCTTGTGAGTATGCCAGTATATTAAAACCACTACTAAATGTTATTGTTTTACTTCTGGGGTGGTTTACATGACAGTTTGTCAAGTATGTCGAATGTTCTATATTGGTAAAACCAAGGGGGCATTTAGAAAGAGGATTTACCAACACCAGTATGACATTTCAAGGCTAGATGAAAAGAATGCACTTGCAAAACATGTCAAAAACCTCCCAGAACATTATTTTAAATACATGGCTATGGAAAAAGTTGAAATGGGTCCAAGAGGGGAACACTTAGATTTATTTTTGCTGTATAAAGAACTAAAGTGGCAAATAAAATACAATGCCAGTGTACCCCCAGGGCTCAATGATGTGATTTCTATCAGTTGTGTTTTAAAGATGAAAGCTGAATTTGCTTTTTAAAATATTTTCTGCTCACAGTATTTCAAATCAACTATTTATAGTGTGTCTTGTATGTTTAGAAATAATATATGTACTGTGCTTTTAAGATAAGCTGGGTTGAAGCTGATAGATCAATTGAATACATGCGACTTTCTTATTTCATCATATAAGTAAAGAATGTAGCATGATTTTTTTCATTCTGAAGAAGTCATTTATACCATTGACGAAAGTGCTAAAATGTGTCTTTTGGTTTGTTTTTCTAACATTTGAAACTTTTCAAAACATTAAGAACATTTGATCTAAAAAATAAAATGTTTGTCATGTCTTAGAAGGGTTTTGAATATCCAATTAAAATTAAGTGACTTATTTGGAAAAATTAGAAAATCTTAATATAACATAAGCCTAGTCTACTACAATTGGTCATAAAAGGTCAAGGGTTCAGACTGCTAGGTAAATGTTCTTTCAAACTGGCAGTATGACAGTTCTGAAATTATTCTTGCTTATTTGCAAATAGGAAAATAGAATTGATGCTGGTTATTAGAGAAATAAAATGTTGTCTGCTTTTCTTATAAAGCCAGAGTGTTATTTCTTAATATTATCATTTCCACAACAGTACTTGGGGGCCTGTACAGGGACTCAGAAGATGCAGACACCACCTGGACCCCCCAATAAGGTAAGAAGGTGAATTTCTTTAAAAATAAGGGGGGGGGGTTAGTGGCGCTGGTATAGTGAAATTGCTCTTCATAAGTAAACATCATGTTCTGGTCTGACTGACAAAAATGGAGATGAGAAAAAAAAAGAAAAAAATATTAACAAAAAGAAAAGAAAAAACTCGGGTGATATTACATATGTAATGTAAGACAAGTCAAGGCTAGATGAAAGGTGCCAAATATATGGCTAGCAAGTATAGCTAACAGATTAATGAATGTGTAAATTATGTATGTATAAATGTTGTAAACACTACAGGTAGCAGTACGAATGTCTGAGGCCAGGTGTGAATAAAGTGTGATATGTGCAGTATACAGGTTAAAATTTCTCAAGTTTTAAATGGCATCAGCTAAAATGCCATTGTTATACATTTTGAAAAATATCTGAATTTGTAGTGAAAATGCTGACGCATCTGTCAGAGCAACCCTGCTGTCATTTAAAATTTCTACTTTTCCCTTTAGTAATGCTAAAACGCGTATGCATATCTCAGCATTTCTTGGCTGTGAGACAATTCCCTTGCTTTTTCTTGTGTAAAAAATAGTATAAATGTATGTGCGTGTGTACAAGTATGAATGTGTTTGTGGGGAGGGAATTCTCCATGCAGTTTGGAATTCTGGTTAAGTCAAGAAATGTGCATATCTTAAGTCATGGCACCAGAAGTGTTATTCAGAAACTTCAAATTACTGATAAGACTTCAAAAGTACAATTTTCAAATGAAAAATTAATATAGATATGCATTGCTGTGTAGCCTAGGACACAGTGACATTATATAAGTTTGAAGCAGATACAAGTCTGTCTTGTCTCTGTTGCAAGAATGTCATGTCTCCAATATAAGTACAACCTGTCAATGATTATTTAAAACCAAACTTAAGTTTTGGTATAAGCCACATGCTGTATATTAAAAGATTAATGCAACATGTGAAATAATCATTCCTTTAGGTTATATTTTGGCTCACGTTTGTTATGTATTATTTAGAGGTTTACTGTAATTTATTCTTGATTATAAAAGTTGTGTGCGTGCCAACAGAACAGTAACATAATTTACCTCCTTGGTTTCCTAATGTTTTCAGTATGTGTTCATTAGCCTCTGTGAGAAAATTATGATAAGGCAAAATATATTGTCAGTCCTGCTTCCTGAAGGTATACACCTGACCATCACTGCAGTAGGTAAAACAAAGCTGTCAAGGGGAAATAGTAATATTTGAAACTTACTGGTGTGCCATATTATAAAAATATGCATTTAATTAAATACAGGATATTTTGTAACATTACTATGAAAAGCAAAAGTATTATCTTCAGTGTTAAATGTTTATGCTAAGCAAAACTATCCAACGTCAGAAAAAGCTTCCCAGAAGCTAAACATGTGCATGTTTATAAATCATTCTCAAGTATTTTGAAATGTTCACTAAATCTAATACATATTATGTTCATCCTGCAATGAGTGTTAATATTTAGTTACTTATAGGCAAATATGCATAGGCAGAGAACTTTACCCCTGACTACAGTGATGGAGAGGGTATAAAATGCAGATGCATTGTACTCAGTTGGTATTTAATATGGTTTGCCATTACTGTTATAACATGCTGTCATTTTGCCTAATATTTTGCCCTCCCTCTCATAGATTTATTCATTTATTTATTTTTCTGGTGAGTCACTGAGGACTGCAGTCAACTATTGATGTCAGACATTAGAGTTTCACACTTCTGACTGTTCAGACAGCGCATGTTGATGTAAAACCTGTTATTTCACTGATTTTTTAAAATGAATTAGAGTACTTAAAAAGAGCTCTGGGTTTTGGCCATTGTTCCTCCCATTGCTTTTGACGTTGTCCAAAATTATTGAGTGAAGAGGTTGAGAGGTGTGATTCATAATAAGGCCACAGGGATGCCACTAGAGTTCAGTAATAAACAAATTATTGCATTTCATTGTTACACAGTTCTACACTACTGCTGCCATAAAACACTTTTCAGAATGATGCATTTATCAGACACTATAAACTGTTGCATAAAATCGTACATTTCAATAAATAAAGAAAGCTACAATAATAAGTTACATAGACTAAACTCAAGTCATAACCAAGAGACATTGTCATTAAATGACAGTGCAATTTGTCAGCTATACTAACCATAGTCTCTAAAAAATGCACATTTGTTTTCATCAGTAAAGTACAAACTAGTTGCTCCAAGAGGCTGGGGCTAGTTCATAGAGATTTCTCACAAGTAAATAAAGCAAAATGAGTTTTGATTAATTCAATGGTCTCATTTCTGAGAATGTAAAAGAGTAATTTACTTTTTATTTTGTTTGTAAAGGAGGACAAAACTTTGTAGATTCAAAACAGAACTGTTTAATAAGATGCTTCTCTTGCAGAAATAAATTGTCATTTTATACTTTAAATAGTATACAATAATGTTCACTGGAAATGACCTTGTTCATTCAAGGTTGATCAGCTGTAAAATGTTATTTTCAGTGGTTTGAATTATCACTGTGATATGCTCTGATAGTGAGTCAATAACTCGTAAAGTATGTTCGGTGAAACAGTTTGCACAGGCATAACTGCATAGAAATAAACACCATCCCATGGCAGATCTTCAAAGAATCTGCTTGCTAGTGACATTTTCTATGATAAAGACCTTCAGCTGGATTCATGAAAGTGTAACATTCACACTGCTATTGTGTCTGCATTGTGCTGTGATGTGCACATGACAGTGTGCTCTTTAGCATTCAATAAACGGATCTACGCATTGTGTAGATCTGTCAAAAAAGGTAAATATGACAGAATGCTAAGGAAAACATAATCAGTTGAATTGCATGCTAATTGAACCAATCCAATATGGTACAGCCATTCAGGAAACTATAAAGTAACCATCTAAAGATGGTGTAGCCCTTTACTATGAACACCAAAATCTACTGGAATACAGCCACCATCACATATAGAAAACAAAGCAGTGTTAGGGGCTGATGCTGCTCTCTTGCATGTGTACTGTATGTGCAATAAGCTCAAATCTATGCTGCTGCTGCTGTTGCTGGTAGACCTTGTCCAAGGAGAAGACCTTGTTGAACATATCAGGGACTGCATGATATTGAAATAGTAGAGTAATTCAGTGTTAATAGGGAAACCCTACAGAAACTCTACAACTTCTCCTGCCCCCACCTCAGACCCAGGGAAAGTCGAGGAAAAGCTATACCAGTGGCAACTAAGGTATGTGTAGCATTAAGGACATTAGCTACTGGTACATTCCAGTGACCCACAGGGGATATACTAGGGGTGTCACAGGCCTCATCTTCTAGAATATTTTACCAATTTCTAAATGATATGCTACAACATATAAGGGAATACATTTATTTTCCATGCACTTCTGAGAAGAGGCAAAAACAATGCAGAAATGCTATGCTGTAGAACACTTCCCCAAAGTCTTAGGGCCATAGACTGCATTCACATAGAAGTAAAAGCCCCACCCGGTGAACAGGGAAGGACATTCATCAACAGGAAGAGGTTCAACTCAATCAACTGCCAGGTTATCTGTAATTCCCAAGGGATCATTCTCAATATCTCCTGTTTGGCATATACTTCTCAGAAGTACAGGCAAGCATGGAAGGGCTGTGGCTGACTAAGTTTGCAGACGACTGCAAACTGGGTGCTATAATAGAGTCTCCGGCCAACATGGAGATCCTCCAGAAGGGCCTAAATGAGACTGATGCATGGTGTCAAAACCATGGTCTCAAGCTAAATGCAAAAAAAATGCATAGTAATCCCCTTTGGAAAAAACAGAGTACCCGCAAACTACAACATAGGAGGTAATCCCCTGAAATCTGAAGAAGAAATAAGGGATCTAGGGACCCAAGTAGTTAGTCAGCTTTCCTTTGATAACCATGTTGCCAAAGTGGTTAGAAAATCCTTCTATGTGACCCATCTGATCAAGAAAGGGTTCACATCAAGATCTAAGGATGTAATGGTGCCCCTCTACTCTTCCCTCATCAGACCCATTATTGAGTACAATGCACCAATTAGAATGTACCTGGCTAGACATCTCCAGCAGCTGGAGAGACCACAAAGGTACCTAACCAAGAAGATTACTGGCCTCAAACAGTTGCCCAATGCAGCACGATTGAAAAAGCTAAGACTGTTCTCTGTTGCATACCGCTTTCTCAGAGGCGATCTTTGTCTAATGTACAGAGCCATGTCCAACCCAGAATTGTTGAACATGCTCCATCTTAGCAAAACCAAATCTACTTGAGCTACACGCTCTAGGGATATAAACCTCAACACAACAATGAATAGAACATGCTGGAGGGATAGATTCCCTTCGCAGAGACTTCCCTTACTATGGAACAGGGTCCCGATCTACATAAGACAGAGCCCCTCACTATCACTCTTCAAGAGGAACCTTGATGAGTGGATGGGTAACAGAAATTTCACACCGGGGATCACACCAACAGCACTACTAGATAGGGGCCAAGGGTACTAGCTGCTAGTACAAGGGTCTAGGAAACTACTAAAGGGTCGGTGAATACCGCACAGCGTGGCTGGGCTAATACAAGCCTTTGGGCAGATAGCCCAGTACCAACCTATGAACCTATGAACCTATATCTGTGCAGGCAACCTAGGCAATTATTATGACTCACATATATGGCACACCTCATGGCTTTACACAAGGTTTGCTAAGGGTGATGTTCCACAAGGTCATGTACTGGTTGATTCAGCTTATGCACTGAAACTGTGAGTCATGCTACCCATCAGAAATGCAAACACACACACATAGAAGAAGGATACAGTGATACCTATGCTCAAACTAGAAATGTGTGTTAGACATGATGAAGTCACAGTTCCACTTTCTAGACACATCAAGGGGTGTCCTGCAATATGACCAAGGCACCTGTGCAAAACTTCTCACCATCTGTACCATGTTGCACAATATCATCTTGAGGAAACAGCTGCAACAGGGAAAGCAAGGGACAGGAACACACATTCCTGGACCATATGCAGGCCCAGTCCCTCCTGCACATACAAATTAGGAATCTTAGGGGAGAACATCCAGCTGCAGAGGTAGCCAGCAGATGGAGGCATGCACAATGTGCCCTTGCCTTGGCTAAGAGGCAAAGGATAGCATACACCCACTCATCACCTAAGACTCAATGGTTAGTGCACACCCAGTAACTAAAAGGAAAATGGTGGCACGCAACACATTCACTAGTGAAGGAATGCACATAAATACCTAAGCACATACAAATATTAAAAGTGATGGCAGCTGATGTTGACAAATGTTACTTGCTCATGTAATGTTTGTGTACGGATAGCATCAGAAAGAGACAGTCTCAAAGCATAGAACTCCTAATTGCAGTAATGTCAAGGTGAGTATGGAACCTGTGGTATATGAGCAAATGTTTAAGAAGATAAAGCACTTGCATACTGTCAGTCTCGTACTTAGCCACTCTGTGCATCATACATATGCAACCCTAAGTCAAACACAAATGAACAAAGCCCATGGCACAGGCATAATCATTCTCACAGGGTGAGGGGCACAGTAGGCAAAGGGTGAGTCCAAACACATGTGGATGCTACCCCTCCCCAGCTGATGTAACATCACAAACACTGTCCAATCCAGTGTGTCACGCATCCTATCCAATGAGTCACCCACACAGTTTGAGGCAGTCATGCAATAGCAAATTATAACACAATTCTGTGAAGTAAACATACTAACATGAACAGCACAGCAAGTACTGCCACATGTGCAGTATACCAGCAGTGAAAGTGTGAAATTGCATACACTGCAATTTTTTTCCATTGCATATTGAAATACATTCAAAATATTTATTTATTTATTTATTTATTTATTGACATTTGTTAACCGGGTTTGTCCAACTGGGCTTGTGGCCCATTTTCAGTGGAGTACCGAGGAGGAAAGCTCCAGTAGTACATTTTAAACAAGTACAATTTTAAACAATATTGATATAATAGCAGTTATAGCAAAAAGATTTGCATATGTTGGGTTACATGCATAAAGTTAAAGTTGCATTGAAAAGAAGCTAAGTAACAATTTTACATTGATATAGTTCAATAGGTCAACAATAAAAAAATTTTGTTTGTATAAAATTATGCAAATGCATAGTAGACACATTAGAGAGACAGGTGTAATGAAATACTAAGTATGGTCCTTTTGAGGGTACATAAAGGGAACATATAATCAGTTTGTGTAAAGAACAAACATAACTTATGAAATAGTACAGTGATTTGTAGACCAATCTTCTCCAAGTAACTAGGAGGAATGTTTGGTCTATATCCAATCAGTCTCTCCTCCTTCCACTTCCATAGCTACACCATTACCTTTCTATAGTGTAGATTCAGCCCTCTGAGCAACATGAAGATGCAAATAAGTTGTGAAGTTGTTAGCATTCCTGAGTGCCAAAAAAATCTCTCAGTGTAAGGTATGTAAACATGGTGTAGGTAGCTACATGATTGCATGCACATGTCCTTGGACTGCAGGGGGTAGCAATAACAACTGTTAACTGCTAATGGCTTGCAAGTGTTTCTGATTGCCCGACTACAAAAATGAGCAATACTGTAGTGAATGTTCTCTTTGAAGTGTTTCTATCATGCTGAGTAGACTTCAATAAAAAGGCATAAGCACCTTGAAAGCTTTGAGAACATCCTTAGCAACATTAACATCATCATCAACTCCCTTTGTCCCATTTTCTGCATGGAGTCAGGGTGTTGTGTTAACTGTCCCCATCTCTCTCAATTCAAAGCCACACTCCCACCTTCTTCAACATGCATGTCTGGCTGTCACAGATCTTGTCTCACATAATCCATTCATCTCTTTGCTGGATATCCTTGTTTCTTCTTGTATTCTTCCTGTCTGTCCCAAATCTTCTTAAGTATATTGCCTTCTGCTTTTCTGTACATGTGTCTGAACCACCACAATATGTTCTCTTAGATCTTTTCTGCAATTGCAGCTACTTTGGCTTCTGTTCTTATGTCCTCATTTCTTCATCTCTCCCACAGTGTGCATCCTACCACCCTTTTCAGGCACTTCATTTCCATCATATCTAGCTTCTTCATCTGTTCTGCCTTTACTTCCAAGGTTTTTGTACCATACATTAGTATTGTTCTCACCACTGTCTTGTACACTTTACTTTTCAGTTTGTTTGGCATTCTTCTTTGATTCACTACACCTGACACTCTATGCAGTTGGCTGCAGCCCCTTGGATTCTAGCTCTGACCTCTTCATTCAGACTTACCTTCTCCTCAACCACCCCTCCCAGATACTTGAAGCTATTAACCTGTTTTACTATCTTCCCTTATGTCTAAATTCTCATCTTCTTCTGATTTCCCCAATTTGCTACTATTACCACTGTGTTGTCTGTGCTTAGTTTAATCCCATGTGACTTCAGTTTTGCATTCCATGCTCTTTGCTGACATTCTTGCTCAGAGTCTGCCTGTAATGCCACATCATCTGCATACAGCAACTTTGTTGATCTGTCCCCTCTGACCTGTTTGCTAATATAGTCCACCACCAGTATGAACAGCAGTGGACTAAGAGGTGAAGCCTGGTGCACACCTACTCCCACATTGAACCCCTCTGTGAGACTAAACACTGTTCATAATTGAGTCATTAAGTCATTTTACACAGCCTGCACTAATTCCACCAATATTTCTTGGACTTCAAACCACTACAGTTCTGCTCAAATCAGCTTTCTTAAGACATTGTCATATACTTTCTCCAAATCAAGGAATGCCCAATTGGACTCTTTCCTCATTTCTAGCTTCTTCTCAACTATCTCTTTTGCTACAAACATCGACTCAGTTGTGCTGCATCCTGATCTAAATCTGAACTGCTCATCTCCCCTCTTACTTTCTACTACTCTGCATATCAATTTATTAATCACCCTCTCCAAAACTTTCATGCAATGTGACAGCAGTTTGATGCCTCTCTACTGCCCACAGTTGTGGATGTCCCCTTTGTTCTTGTACTGGCACAAGTATGCTTATTCTCCAGTCATCTGGGATATGCTTTTCTCTCCAAACTGCTATGAGTACCCTCAGAAGCCATTTCTTCCCTATCTCACCCTGCATCTTTATTATATCTGCTGTGACTTCATCTGAGCCTGCTACTTTCCCTGACTTCATTTTCTTTAGTGTTTTTCTTACTTCTTATAGGGTGAGCTCCTCTTCTTCTCTCATCATAGACTGTGTCTGGGCAGTACAGCTTCTGTGGGATTTTCTTCATTCAGAAGCTGCTGGAAGTACTTCTTCCATCTGCCTTTGATATCCTCTGGGCTGGTGAGCAGGCTGTTGCTGGCATCCCTTATGAAGGCTGTCTATCTTCATTATCTTTCTGTGTTTGCCTTGCAGCCTGATATAGTTTCTTTGTGCCCCCTACTGGGTCATTCCCCAGAAGCTGGTAGATTGCCTCTGATGCCCTGTTCTTTGCTATTGCAACTCCTTTATTAGCTTCTTTTTTAGCCAGCCAGTATTCCTCCTTAGCCTGGTTGGTCTTTTCTATTTCTCACTTTTTTCCTGCACTCCTTCTTTCTTTTGATAACTTCTTGGACTTCTGCATTCCACCACCAGCTTTCCTTATGTACCTTATTTCCATACCTGGCTTGGCCACATATCTGTTCAGTAGTCCTCACATATGCTATTTTGAGACACTGCCATTCTTCAACTCCAACTATTTCCTCATCTTCTTGGGGTGTTAGATCCCTGATTAATTCCTCATACTGTTGTACTTTCTCTCCTGTCAACTTTCAGGTATTCAGCCTGGTCTCTGTTGACCTTAGATCCTTCTCTGACCACTGCTTGCAACTGACTGCGTCAACCAGTGGTTTATGCTGTGGGCCAATTGTTTCATTGGGGATGACTTTGCAATCACTGATTCTACCCCATTGCCCTTTCCTTACTAGGAGGAAGTCTACCTGAGTTGCATCTTGGCCACTTTTGTATGTGATCTTGTGATTGTCTCTTTCAATACAATGTGTTGGCTAATATCACGCCATTGACAGAAAGAAGTATGGAATGGAATCTCCTTCTTTATTCCTGTTGCCCCACCTCATGTGGACCCAGACAGTCCTCATATCCTGTTCTGTCTGTCCCAATATGTGCAGCCAAGTCACACAATTTGTGTTGTCCTGCTTTATCTAGTAGGCCCTGCAACTGCTGTCTGAATGCACACTGCCCTGTCATTACACTGGAGTCTGATTGCCATGAGTCTGTCACTAATTATGATGACATCATTCACTGCCTTCTGAATCCTGTCAGTCACCACACCTCCCACACCATTTCTAGCCCATCCTCCTTATGAGTAGCAGACTCTTGATCCCAAGCCAAGTGACTTTTCTGCCCTGCCCTTACATCTTGTTTCTTAGATACATAGGATGTCCAGCATCCTCTGTAGCATCATGTCATCCACTTCCAAGCTGCATCCTGTCAGTGAACCTACACTGAGTATAGCAATTTTCAGATCATGTTTGGCAGGTTGATTAGTTTTATGTCCAGCTTTCAATCAACAGAGCTATTGCAGGTAGCCCAGGCTGGGGAACTGGACGCCACCCAGCCTGTAGCTTATGGACCCAGGGCTCCTGGTCCTTATGGCAGGTACACACTGGCCAAAAGGGGCACATACACCCCTCACACCATTAGCATAGGTCCCTAATGTAGATTGGAGTAGGCCGGGTCCTCAACCCACTTTTCCCTGGAAACTACCCATGTCCATTTGGCGACATTAGTCAACATGACTGAATCACCTAGACTCATATTTTACATGGTCAAGGGGTTAGCCCTACCACAGCATGTAGTTTGTGAGCTATGTTCTCTTAGATGCCCAAAGCGGTTGGTCTGTACAACTCTTCCCCATAGGGCTCCATGTAGAGTCTGCACTGCTGCCTATAGTTCCAATAACTGACATCCTTGCACTAAGAGCACACTGTCCATCCTCTGCTTAAAATCTGTCTGAAATGCTGATCACCTATGTTACACATTTAAACAAAATGCAAATAAATAGCCGTGATATTGCATTTCTGTAGTTAAGCTGAGGACAAGGGAAGATGTTCAGAAAATAAAGAAGTAGCTGGCAGTGTTGGCAATCTGATATTAAAATGGTGTGGACTATTATTAGAGTAAAGTATTGGTCAATATGAAACTGGTCAAGACATGTTAAATCCAATGAGAAAGTAACATCTCCTAGTCCTGTGTCAGTGGCAAAGACAGATAAGAAGCACAACTGAGTGTGTGTTGTTATTGCACTGAGTTGAGGATTCAGCTCCAGATAATGTGCTGTCTGACAGAGGTAATGTGTATTTTATGAGAATATGATCAAGTTACTTTTTTCTCTTGTCTTGGTGGGCTCTGCACTGCTCTGTTTGCCCTTGCTAACACTCGGGCTCTCTCCACTCCCCTGCCCCCTATTCCCTCCTGCATCCACTACCTCTACATTTATAGTAATCATAGCCACACCCACAGCTCACCCTCACATCACCTCCACCAATCACAGCTCCTCAAGTCATATCACATTATACCACACCAACTTGCCCCACTCAAAATATTCCCAATCACTCTCATTCCCACTAGGCATTTTTTACATCACCCACACTACTTCCCCATCCCCATATAGTGCAATCCTATAATTCCTATTCAGACTGCCCACCTAGAACCAACTTAAACTTTATAACCATGACTATCACACAACTAAGTCTAGTCTGTCTTCTCATAATTCTTTACAACACCACAAGTTATCACTTTAGCAATATCCCTAAACTTAGTAGCACAACACTACATTATGCACTCTCATATACAGACACCACACATTATAATAATATCTGCCCACAATTATTCAAGAACTACATAATGGACCAATTCAGAACTAAACACATATGCTCTCATTCCTACTACAAAAAAACACAATACTTTCTCACACTCCTCACCAAACTCCAACATCTGTATAACCATTTTAACTCCAGGCTCACCATAAGTGGGGATATCCACCCCAACACAGGCTCAAATCCATCCTGTTCAACACAAACTGCTCCAACACAAATGTCAGAACATAACACCCCCGCTTTTTTCATCCCCAGGCAAATCAACCACAGCAGCAAAACCAACCATCTTTTAATGCTAAATATTAATATTAGAAGTATCAAAAATAAAATACCTGAACTCCAGGCCACAATAGCACACTACTCCCCAGACATAGTTGCTTTAACAGAAATCTGGCTAAATAAAAACATAGCTAACTCAGAAGTTCTCCCTACCAGCTACAATATCATTAGACAAGTCAGACCATTTCGTAAAGGGGGTGGAACTGCCTTACTGTACAAGTCCAACTTAACTGTCCATCAATTACCAAACTCCTACTCCTCCCCCAATAATTGGGACATACTTATCTCACAACTTCAACTTCACCCTAAAAAGGTCATCACCACAATTGTGATCTATATTCCACCTGGTAATACACCTGCTAGCCTTGAAGACTTCTTATCTTGGTGTTCTTCCACATACTCACAAGAAACCCTTATTCTGGGGGACTTCAACCTAGATTGGTCCACCTGTATATCAGAACCACCAAGTAATCTAATAAATCTCCATGGCTACCAGCAGCTAGTCCAAATTCCAACTAGATGTGATAAAAAATCTAAAAGGGAATCCATCCTTGACTGGGCCCTAACTAACAACCCCACATTGTACCCTCACATAAGCAGTCTCCCAGACACCTTAAGTGACCACAACATAATATACTTTATACATAGTAGAACAAGCATATGCAAAACCACTAACTATATATCCACTAGAAATAGAAAAAAATTCTCTCCTGAGGTCCTCAACACTTTACTCTATAACTGTGACTGGACCCCCCTAAAAACCTTTCCACTTGACCAGGCTGTAGCATATTTCAACAAAACATTTCTACAACACCTAGACACTGTCACTCCATTGCACAAAATCAAGGTTAGAACCTCTACAAACCCCTGGCTCAGTAAAGAAACCAAACAAATCCTCAAGTCCAGAGACACTGCCTGGCTTTACTATCAAAAAAACAAAGAAACACAAAGCCTAACTAAGTACCAAGAACTGCACAACTGTGCAAAAAATGCATTAGGCTGGACAAAAAATCCTACTACACAACATTACAAACTAAATACCAACACAACCCCCCAAAATTTTGGAAAAATGTAAACCAGCTACTAAAATCCACCCAAAAGGCTACCCCCAAACCAACCACCCTGACACTAAAGTTCCCATCGAAACACAATTCAACTCCCACTTTGTGAACTCAATTCTATCCTTAGTATCACAGGACAGTTCCTTCCTCACTATCCCCCCAACACAAATAACACTAATACAAGCTTTACCCTCAAAACAGTTTCCACCACTTCAATCAAAAGCATGCTCTCCAAACTAAAAACATCATCAACAGCAGCCAACCTACTCCCCAGCTATTTCTTGAAACTCACAGCAGATGCTATTGCTATCCCAGTCTCCACTCTCATAAACAGATCAATTGTTGAAAACTATGTGCCCAAACTCTGGAAAATATCCTATGTTACACCCATACATAAAGGTGGGACCTCCACTGAACTTAATAACTACAGATCCATTGCTTTACTCTCCCCCCTGGCCAAAATCCTAGAAAAATGCATTCATACCCAGATGCTAAACTATTTCCTAGACAGCAACATCCTGTCACCTACTCAGCATGGTTTCAGACCTGCCCATAGTACCACTACAGCCCTCCTCTGCTTCACAGACACAGTAAACCGTCTCAAAAATGAAGGCCTACAGGTGCCAACTCTTTTTTTGGATATGTCCAAAGCATTTGACACAGTCTCACACCAAATCCTGCTAACAAAAACTAAACCAATATCAACTATCAAATTCCACTCTTACCTGGTTCCAAAGCTACTTAACTGACAGGTACCAAGCTGTGAAATGGAAAAATTGTCTCTCTCCTCAGATGCCCATAACTATAGGAGTCCCACAGGGTTCTATCTTAGGACCACTACTATTCACAGTCTTCACAAATGACCTCCATACCTCCACACAGCAGCATTTATCATTCAGTATACAGATGACACTGCCTTAATCTGTGCTGCACAAAACATTCCCACCCTCCTGCAAACAACTCAACTAGCATTCTCTGATGTTGAAAACTATCTTACCAAAGCCCAACTTATCCTCAATCCAAAGAAAACTCAGCTTATGATTATAACCAGCTCTAACAAAAACACTAACAGTCAATTCACTATCTAATCCACAAATGCTACTCCAATCACTCCAGTGGCACAGGCTAAGCTATTGGGAATAACCATAGACTCCCACCTAAAATTTGATAGTCATCTCAATTTAACTATTAAAAAAGTACATGCCAAACTGGTTTCAGTCTACCGTATCAAACCATTTCTTACCAACAACACAAGATCAGCCATTGCTCACTCCCAACTTCTATCCACCCTACTCTATGCATCTCCCATTCTGACTAATCTCAACAAAACTGAACTAAGCAAAATGGAAGCCTGCTATAACAGAATTGCCCGCTTTGCTGCAAATTGCTCATATAGAACTCATCACTGTACTGCTTTGAGACAGCTCCACTGGCTTGAACTGCCCATCCTCCTAACCTACAATCAGCTCTGCCTCTGTTATTCTATCTATTACCTCCCCAATAAGTGTCTTGCCCTCAAAAACCTAGTACAACATCCCACAGCAAAAAGGCCTCTTAGATCATCAAGCAAACTACTACTAGAAGTCACCAGCAGCTACAATTGCTTTGAAGATGAGCTATATAGTAGTTCAGTGGCTAAAAATGGAACTCTGTCCCTACTAGCATTCAAAACACATCATCCAAACCCTCCTTTAAAGACCTCATCAGGCAACATCTCAAGCAAAGTTGGCAGTGCCATGATTGCTCCCCAGGCTAGTGAAAGCAGATAATGTATACATACTAAATCTAAAGTACTTGATAATAGTTTTCAATCTTACTCAAAAACACTGGCTAATCTACAATGTATGTACTGTACCTGTGTACTATGTATGTATTCTACCTATGTTCCAAATTTCAGCTGTACACCACAAATCTATTAATTATCTTTATTTTTTAAATTAATATTTTTTGTTTGTTCTCTCCACTGTAACTGTTGATGTGCCGCATACCACTGTAAAAACATGTCTCTTGTAATTTATGCGTATACTGATCATGTCTAAATAACTAAATGTTTCTGTAATTTTTCTTTATGGAGCTTTACTCCCTGGGCCACTGCTGAAAAAGGGCCTTTTTGGCTCAGACACCCCATGTTAACAAATGTAGAATAAAATAAAATAAAGTTGTACCACCGAGTTGAGGGTTCATCTCCAGATAATGTGCTATCTGACAGAGTTAAAGCATAGTTTTTGAGCATATGATTAGGTTGTACCACACACAGATCTAGGAAACCTCACAATCCTGCCTTTTCATTACTATTACCCTGCATGTGTTACTACTTACAATTTGTTTTCCTTTTTTTTTTTATCTTTTTTGCGTTCCTCATTTGCACACATTTTGACAGAGTACAATCTTGAATGGCAGTGAACAAAATATTCCATCTACATAGCACTGTAACATGTCGATTAAATGAAATTATATTAAAGAAACATGAAAGAAAATGTAGGGTCTGAAGCCACATGCTGTTTGGAACGGTTGCAGCAGATGTGAAAATTCAGCTTGTGATTTCTTCTGTGAAATATAAATTGTTATATATGTTCTTTCGCCTATGTAATTTCAGCACTGCTTAGCAAAGCGCAAACAAAGCTCACAGTTGATGAAAACAGTGAACAATAGCACAAAAATACTTGGCATTGATGCACACTATGTCTAATGAGTGAGTGATGTGCACATTTTGTATACCTTTTTCTGTAGCAAAAGCTGTAAATGCAGTGAATTTGGCTCCTTAACACAGTTTATTTGGGGTTCTAATCCATACAGTGTGAAGGCACTGTGGAAGTTATTACTTCCGATGTAGGAATCACTTTCATCATAACTTCATATGTTTTTTTTCCTGTTTCATGGCTTGTGCACTTGTCTGCTGCTAAGTGGTACACAAACGAGCTTATCTGCTTAAGGAAAAAATGATAAATGTTATTTGGGCAGCCTTCTGTAGTGCAAACAGGTTTAGTGGTGATGCACAAAAGTCAGGTCTCTGGAAAGTACTGAATGGATAACATCCACCTAATGTAAAACTCTCTCTATGGCACAGGTGTAAGCACATTGACTTTAGGAATAGAACACAGGTTGTCCACGGGTCAAATCCAGGTAACACTTATTTTACAAAGTTTGTTAGAATGCAATTTCTAACAACACTTCCATTAGGAAGCTAACAGTACATAAAAATGGCTATCATAATTATGTTTACTGCTGTAAATGTCTCATTAATGCTTTTATAAATGGATATTTGTAAGTAGCATATGTCATTACTAATTTAGTTATATAACACAAATAAATGCGTCTGTAATTGTTTAAGCAGGCTATTTTTGATAACAGAACAAAATGCACTTACATGTCTATGATGGGCTGAGTACCTAAGTTAAAATCATCTTCTCACCTCACACAGGCCAACTCTGTGTTTAGGAGTGTATGTGTAGCGATGTATGTATATATCATAACCCAATCTATATTAATAAGTTGCTGCAAGTCTATCCATCTGACATACATAAACAAACAATAATATTGTCTCTTTCATGGGAATGCATCTCACAGGACTTCCTAAAGTCACACAAACACACACACACACACACACACACACACACACACACACAGGGCTATGAGAAGTAAATCTCCATTCATACAGAATTCAGTTTATCTGTAATGAACATGGATGGAAAGAAGTTCACCTGTAGCACTGACAAATAATCACCCTGACTGAAATCATGTTTTTTTTTTCATTCCTAGGTTTGATTTCCACATTGGTCATCTAACTTTGTACAGTGTATAATTCCAGACAGTTATGTGCCAAGTCATCCTATTTAACATCCAAAACACAAAAGATTACAATCAAAGCCACTGAGGCTGTCAGTGTTGACTATATGAAAAAAGTGTGAATATGTTGAGCATTTCATATGGCAAATCTCACTGCCATGTTTCACACCTTCTTTGCTGTGTGATAAAATACATCTGTGTGTTTGCCATCATGCAAATACAGTTTGGCATGGTTATGCATGTTTGCACACTAGCCGTTAAATGAGAGACTGGAATTTGGTGCCAATTCATGCTTATAGTTGCCGTTTGACTTCTGCAGGCATGGTTGGTGTGGGAGATGATTGTGCTGAAGTTACAATACAAACATAGGGTGTTGATGAGTCCAGAATATCAGTGGCACTCCTCATGAAGCACTGCAACCATAGGTTGTTGCAAGGGGACTATACTGGGTTTCAGTATAAGACTAAGGCGGGTCTATTTTTACCAGTCAAAGGAAACAATCAGTGAATGGCTACTTTCCAAACACTAAGCATTAAATGTTCAATTATTGAACGCTATTATCATCATAAAGAAAATCAGCGAATATTCATAGTTAGCCAACATCGCGAAAGTCCAATGATGCTGTGAAGCAAAACTAAACAAAAACAATGTTTGTAGGCACACCTTCTCAACTGCACACTGTATAATAAAAACTAAACAAAACTTTTTATAAATTTGCCCTTTTCCCCACTGTAGTACAATCTCAGAGTTGGTATATATAATTGGGGTGTGGAGTTATAACTCTTATATAGCACATCAAATGTATATTAATAATATCAGCATTTTTAGTGTGTAGTATACATGTACTATGCGATATTACCTTGTTGTTGCCCCACTATGACTATTCATTGATTTTCTTTATGATATGTCTGTTTGATAAGCGGACGTTCAATGCTTAGTGTTTGGAGAGTAGCTGTTCACTGACTGTTTTCTTCAATCGATAAACACAGACCCGACTGAGGCTTGGAACAGAGTAGGCAAGGCTATCTTCAGTGCAACTGGCATCCTATGCACTGGAGAGAATTGTCATCACTACTATAGTGACCTGAAATGGTGCAAGAAGGACCTCCTTAGCTGATGAGTGGATGAGTTTAGAACTTCTGACATCCCACAGTTGTGTAAGTATACTGACCCATCTGTATTAAATGATATAAAATACAATACCCAGCCAAGACTGTTACTCAATATGCTTTCATTTCTCTTCTTCTCTTCTGTTTTGTACAGATCAGCTGCTGAAGATATTGTAGCAAACTGTGAGGCATGCCAAAAGAGGTTAGCTCGCCTCAGAGAGGCACAGGGTATGTATGCATCAGGTCTTACTGTAAGCATAATAACTATTGTAATTATAGACAATATGGCAATGCTGTAATAAATAGTTCTATTTATGATATCATAGTGGTGCAATTTATTAATGGTACAACAGATTAAGACCTCCCCATCATACCTGGATGTGGCAAAGGTGTATAGACTGGATACTTTCTGAAATTATATAGTCAAGGGACATGCCAGCCATGAATCTAATATTCTTTCTTTTTTGTCTCACCCCACTCTTTCTCTCTCATTTTTTTATTTTTTTTAGGGGGGAGGGATAATTTATATGGCATAGGAGTGTTCTGTTGTCATACATTTCTGCTTACAAAAATGCAGCACATACAGGTAAACCAACCACTGCAGATCGGCATGCCATCCCTCCACAGGTTGCAACACCAACACCCAGCACTTCAGTGTCCCAGGCTGTCAGCATTGCCTCCACAACCTCTGACCTACATGGCACATCCATACCATGTAGCTCTGCCCTGGCAGCTGGGGAACAGGTACCCTCTAAGAGTAGTATTAGTGGAGGTGGTCTTTTTGTCAGCTACCAAGAGCTGACTGGGCTGGTAAAGCATATTATGGAAAGAGGCCTCAGTCCCCAAATTGTCCATGTTGAAAGGGGACTTCATGACATTACCAAGATGATGTTATGTCAAGCACTGGCACAGGACACTGAGACAGGAGACAATGATGACAGTTCTGAGGGTGAGGACTAGATTCTCACTCTTCTCAGGCTTGATGTGGGTGCACCTCCAATGCCCCCCACCTATCCTCAATCATGGTTTCCCCAATCTTTTGTGTCCACCACCATCCTTATCTGCCTTGTTTGTCTTGTATGTCTCACGTGTTTCCTCACCTAACCTTCCTACTCAATACTCACATTCCTGAGCACCTTCACCAACATTCCTCTCTCTTCAAAAGAAAAAGGTAAAAATTGGGCACCTGTTCCACAAAAAAATAATGACATCTACATAGCTCTCCTCTTCACCTGTGTATCTTCTTGACAAATTTGATTTGGTACAATTGACTGTATATTATTCTGTTGTTATCTGCTATCCTTATCGTGGTGACAGTCCAAAATCAACAAATTCTGGCTATGCTTCTACATTTATGTTGTGAAGAAGTGGGTAGCTATGTTTCTCTCTCATTACCTTCATATCCATCTATTCTTTCCCCTGTGCATTCCCTTCTGCCTCCCCCCCCCCAATTTCACCACTTTCTTATCAACACCTTTTTAACAAGCTTTATCTGTCAAAAAATAGAATCACATACAGCACAGATAGCCAGAAATGGGCCATAAGAAAGTGTTCACTTACTTTGCCTCAGCATTTGCACAGGTATTGTGCACAATGTGCTATGACAAAACCTAGTCAGTTGTTGCTATCACCTGCAGTATTCAGGTTATCCTCTCACTTTTGCCTATAGCATCAAGGGTTCAGTTCCAGATGTATGTGATATTATTTCTTACTGAGATGTTATACTTCTATGATATGTTTCATGACATACATCTTAATTTTTATCCAGTTATGACCTTTAGTTAACAGATTTTTAATGGTGTTGCAAAAAAGCATTTGCAAATACATGCCCATAAGGAAGGATTATTAAACCACCCTTATTCTATTCATGTCATAATCAATTTTTGCCTGTCCTACAGCTTCTTCATCCCCACAAGCTATCACTTCATGACTAATTAATACTGAAGACACACTACTAAGATGTACATTAATGACCCATAATACCACCCTTTCTTATGTGTCTCTATATCTGTCTCTGGCTTCACCCCTTCTCTGTTTCAGCACCTGTTGATTATTCATTTGGCTGCTGCAAGTAAATGTCATGTTATGGCATTTTCAGTCTGCCATTACTTAGGTGAAGAATAAAACCTGCATCTTCCATTGACTAAATAGGGTATCACTGTCCCTTCAAAGGTGTAATTTTTACATGTGTGAAGTTAGATTTCCTTGGTGGGGCCTAGAGATAATGATCAAGTCTGTAAACCTACATTTACATCTTGGCAGTTCATATCCAGCATTTGGTGAAAGTCATACGGCCTGCTTTATTGTCATTTCCCTTGAAGCATGTATTGTATGTAGTAGTTATAAAATATTATTTCAGTAGTTATTAAACACACAGTTTCGCCAGGCAACATATTTGTAATAGTCATTCCTAGGTATTCTTAAAGTTGTGATAAAAAGTTGATATACTAATCACATTCTGACACTCTCTGTAAAATAATCTACATACTGGAGTCAAAAACTGCTTCATCTCTGCTTTTTCTTTTAGCTCAAAGAGTTTACACCATATGCCACAGAGAAAGCCAGGTTAACAAATTGATTTTCTCCACTAAGTACTGTCCAGAGTGTTGTTTGTGCTGTAGAAGGCACACCAAATGTAATATTTCTCTGTTTCCTTCAGCAGTGAAGTCTGTTGCTCTCCACATTCTGTCACCCAAATAAGAAAGGCAAACACAACACTTCATTTGTGATTTGAGCTTTGGAGCTAACATTGAAAGGTATAACAAAACATGCAGAGCAGATGCATGCAACATGTGAAGATAAAACAGATCTGTTGTACATGTAATCAGAATCAAAGCATTGCCTCGGGGATTCTTATTTCTGCAAAGGTTGCCAGGGAGTACCACTTAACACCACTAAACAACAGTTCAAGTTCAGCACATCAAACTCTGCACACGCATGTGTTAACCCTTTGCCAATATCCTCGCAAAGACGTCTCTCAGCATTGGGCTTTAGGAAGTGATTTTAAACAAAAATAAGTATTTCTGCTGTATGATATTACGTCATTACCTGGAAATTATGCAATGTACTCATGTGAAATACAGTGAGCTATTTGGTTAACTGACCACTTCGTTCTGGAGAGTTGGGTCTGCACTGCACCACTGACACTTACAAATAATATATAACCACATATAACCTTGACACACAGACATAATCTTTTTTATCCCTACTGCATTGGAACTTTAACTATTGCTCAGTATTGATAGTCCACATTGACCACGCATGAGCACATACTATTGCTGATATCAGTACTATTCATTAAGGTGTAAATGCCATCATCCTCACCTGATGATCGATTAATGATTCGTTGGACTCCATAATTAGATAGGTAGGGTATTCAAATCTTACAGGAGTTAACGTGTGTGTATGTGTGTGTGTGTGTGTGTGTGTGTGTGTGTGTGTGTGTGTGTGTGTGTGTGTGTGTGTGTGTGTAACTGTGCAAATATGACCTTAACTACTGTTGTCCACAAAATAGTAGTAGCCTGGAGCTAATTTTAAACTGTAGGATAAGTCCACATTAATGTCAGACCCTTCTCCCACCATCATCTTATCTGCAACACCACACTGATGCCATCCTATATAAAGTGCACTTTCACACTATGAAAGTCAGATTCCTGCAGTGGAGCTTATTATGTTCCCTAAATTGCATAGGTGGGGGGGGGGTTAATCTCACAGCAGTCAATGTGTGTCTGCTTGGAGTTGTGCAAATGTGACCTTAACTACTGTTGTTCATAAAAACAGTAATAGTCTGGAGTTAATTTTAAACTGTAGAGTGAGTTCACATCAATTTCAGACCCTTCACCCATCATCATCTTCTCTGCAACAACACACTGATGATATCCTGTATACTGTGCACTCTCACACTAAACAAGTCTGACTTCTGTGGTAGCACTTGTGTTAAGTACTGTGTTTTCTAGATTGCATACCTAGATAAGCAGGGTGGCCTAACCTCAGGGCAGCCAATTTGTTTGTGTCTGCTTATGGAGTTGCATAAATATGACATTTACTATTGTCCACAAAGAAGTAGTAACCTGGAGTTAATTGTATACTGTAGGGTGAGTCCACATATAATTTCAGACCCTTTTCCCACATCATCTTATCTGCAAAACCACCCTGTCATCCTTTATAATGTATACTTTCACACTATAAAAAGCAGATTTCTGTGGTGGCACTTGCATTAAGTATTGTGTCCTCTTGATTGCATAGCTGGAAAGGTAGGAGGTTTTAATCTCACAGCAGTCAACTAGTGTGTGTAGAGTTGCATAAATATGACCTTAACTATTTCTGCCCACAATATGGTAGAAGTCTAGAGTTAATTTTACAGTGGAGGGTGAGTCCACATCAATGTCACACCCTTCTCCCACCATCATCTTCTCTGCAACACCACACTGATATTATCCTGTATAAAGTGCACTCTCACATTATAAAAGTAAGATTTTTGTGGTGGCACTTGCATTACATACTATGTCTTCAAAACTGCATAGATAGATAGGAGGTTCTAATATCATAGCAATCAACTTGTGCATATGAAGTTGTATTAATTTGACCATAACTACTTCTGTCCACAATACAGCAAATACAATAACAACCTGAAGTTGGTTTTATACTGTAGAGTGAATCCTCATCAATTTCAGGCCTTTTTCTCACCACCATCTGCTCTGCAACACCACACTAATGTAATACTGTATAAAGTGCAATCTAACATTATGAAAGTTAAACTTCTGTGGTCGTACTTGCATTATGTGCTGTGTCCCATAGACTGCATAACTAGATATGTAAGAAGTTGTAATCTCACAACAATGAACTTGCGTGTCTGATGGTGGGTCCCTTGTGTCACTGGAGGATTAAGTCAATAGGTGTGTGCATTTGACTCACATTCAAGATAAACATTTACATGGTTAAATAAATCCCACATCCCATTTTCAGTCTGTCCACAAATGCATACTGTCTACAGCACACTGATGATGACATCACTTCAACATGCACATTCAGACAGCTAAAATCAGACCTCTCCTGTGGTGTGTGTGTGTGTAATACACTAGTTTGTAGATTGTGTCCATTGATAGGTAGGTAGATTGTGCCCATTGATACATAGGAGGTTCAAATACAGTTTTTCTCTTTTAATTTCTCCAAATCTTTTGGGTTTCTAATACCATGATGAGAATGGACCCCATTCCTAAGTCAAAGTATGATTAAAGTACATGAAATTAGTACTGTTTCAATTTTTGATGTTAGCCAGAAGTGCTCTTTGCAGCACCTGCAAAGTGCCCAGCAAGAACTATTTCTGAAAATTGTACGAAGTTACACGTATCGGTAACATATCTAAGTATGATTGTAAATTATTTTTTATAAGACCCATTGCTCCTACTATTATTGGAACTGTCTGGGTATCCTTCTTCCACATTTCCCCCATTTCTGCCTGCAAATCCTGGTATTTTATGACTTTGTGTCTCTCTGTATGTAAGACACTGTAGTCACTGGGTGTAGCAATTTCAATGATCAATGCTACTTTTGTCTTCTTTTCCTGGACTACTATATTGTGTTTTCTCACATCTGTTTTTTTGAACTGTTGGTAAAGGGTGATCCTATGCAATATAAACTTCAGCATTTTCTATAATACTTTGTGGCTCATGTTTCCAGTGATTTTCAGCTGCTTCCGTATTATAATGTTTGCACAATCCCCAATGCAACAGTCTTGCCACATTATTATGCCTTTCAGTATACAGTCCTTCTGCCATCAGTATATCACAACCAGCAACAAGATGTGTGACTGTTTCCAATTACGTTTTACAAAACCTACACGTGTCTGTTTCCCCCACATGTTCAATTGGCTTTGTAAATCAACGTACATGTAGTCCACTATCTTGGGATGTCAATATTAACCTTTCAACTTTTGGTTTAAATTCACCCCTCCTTAACCATTCCTGTGTGTGATCTGATCAACATGAGGTTGTTCTAAGAAGTTTTATACTTGCAACTGTATTTATGCATTTTCCACATTTCTTGTCTTCTCATCTGATCCTTCAGCTTATATTCTTTGGTTTGTTTTTTGTCACATTCAGTTGCTGCCTTATTTTTATCTACTTCTGGTTTGATTTCCATTCCTACTTGGTGTCAAAATGCTTCTGCTAAACTGAGCAGGGAAGTAATCTTAGACTTATTCTACTCATGTTTAACTTTCACTAAGTTTGGGTCTTGTGAAGTCAGCGGCTATGAATGCAGTCCTACGATTGCAGATCTATACATGTAATCAATTTGAGGAGGTCCATACCCACTTCAGAAAGGGGAATATGTAATCTTGGCATACACTGATTTTTATATATCATTTGATGAGCATGAAGCATCATTCTTGTTTTCCTGTCCAACATATCCATCACTTTTTTGGGCTACTGAATCACTCCAAAACTATAAGTTAGGTCAAGAAGAGCAAACTGGTTTATAGCTTGGACTTTGTTCCTAGATGTCAAAGCTGTTTTTACTATTAAGTTTAAGCTTCTAAAATATTTCTTACCAAATTTTATTTGCATTTGTTCATGTTTATTGTTGATCCTTCATCAGTTACCAAATATATATACACTCCCTCTTCCTCAAGTTCTTTTATATCACATTCCTGTCCCAAACTGATGTTTTCTTGGTGCTGCAGCAATGCTATATAAAGGTTAGTAACTGTGTCTGTATGAAAGCTATAGAAATAATTAATTAAGCATTTCACTAGAAAACAATGTATTTAACAAGACTACATTTGCTCCCCTTTCAAATTGTTCCAGACCAGCTAATTCAAATATCTTCACAGAACACATCTCTTTAACTTCTAAACAAAACCCTGCAGGTTGACCTTTAAAAGATGTACCCCATGATTCAATAAACCCAGTGTAGGTTCTGTGCAGAGTGTTTTCTCGTACACAGCATTGCTCATTATGCAGTATCATGCCATGCATATTAATGATGAGCGGTGGGCATAAGCAAGGTTTTGTGGCTCACACCAGTGTTGCTGGCCATGAAACCACTAATATGAATGCAGATCATACCTCTCAACTTTTAGTGCAAAAAATATGGGCAAAGGCTAAAATAATGGGGGACAAAGGCCCAAAAATAGGGACAAATTTTCAATATCGTTCTTATAAACTTAGAAAGTAGCTAAAATAAGAGGATTTGTGTTAGTATGCATTTTCTGAAGGATATGAAGTACGAAACTCAAATGTATGTCATTATGTATTGATTTCAGTGTTCAGTGATTTTTCCAGAAAACCACAAATTTTACAAAGAACAGCCCAAAAATATGATGCAAACATCTGAACAGTCTGCAAAAATCTGGACAGTTGGGAGGTATGACGGACAGCATTTCCGTGTAAGGTTGCTGGCCATGAAAGTGGATTGTAGGACAGGACGGCAATTGCTTTTCCTTTACATAAGTTTTCTTTATTAAAATTTGTTTGGGGCACTGCCATAGATTGTTTTTTCCTTATTTCAACAATGTCTCCATTTTTTTCTTGAGGCCAGTGTTTGCAAGATGTGCCGCTTCGCACAAACATATTTGTCTCTGATCATCTGTTTGCACAAAGTGTGGCAGTGCACAAATGGGATGAATGGACCACTCATGTTCCAGGCAGGACCCAGACAGCCACAGACATAAAGCAGATGCATTCAATTAATACTATTGGCATTCACGCAAACACAGTAAGCAGCATTGCACTGTGATTAACATCTAGAACTTTATAGGGAATGTCATGTCATTAATCCTGTGGCAGCAGGTGGTCTGGAGTGCAAATGATCCAGGGTTCTATTACTGGGTGTGCAAACTTTGTTTTACTGTTGTGACATTGCAGATTATTATAGCAATGAAGTGTAACATACATAACTGTTTTCTTAATCTTCTTTTGGCAATAGCTGTAAGAGTAGAACCATCATACACATGGTCCATTTGACTAACACATTTACATAAGTGCCTGTATACCAAATAACCTTGAAGTTGCATCCCTGCTGCACATCGCTTACCATTGCGCAAACATATTGCCCATCAGTGTGCACCCTCGACTACTGTGTTTGCGTAATGCTAAGCAATGCACAATATTTTCAAATGTTGCAAAACCAAAAAAGTGTACACTCTCAGTAAGTGAGATATGTGCAATTGGTGGGAACACATCAGTATACAAAATAAAACTGGCAGGAAATGCTCATTCTACATTGGGCTTGAGCTATGATAGACATGTCTTTTGTTTCTGGTGAGGGATTGCTCTTCCAATCACAGAAGTGGGGTGCTCAGCAGTCCAAAGTCTTTATTGGACTCATAGTTAAGGAGCATGGAGCACAGTTGCTGCAGCAGGACTATTCAGGTTTAGAAAACAAGTCTGAAGCCTAGAATAGTATTGATAGGGCTTTGACCAGTGCTACAGGTATCCCCCACACTGAAGAACAATGCTGGCATCACTTTGATGACTTCCAGAGGAAGAAGCAGGATACCCTCAATCATTGGATCATGGAGTTTAGTATGGGGACTCCCCCTAGATGTATAAGTATAAATTAAAATGAGTAATTGTAAGAGTTAAAAGCTGAATATAGTCAAAACTGGTATTCATAATGGTATTCTAGTTTCTTCTCTTTTTCCACAGCTGCCAAAGAGTGAGCATCAAATGTGAGGTCCCATGCCACATGTTTGTTAAGGATGTGAGAAGCACGTGGTATGTATGCATCAGAACAGTACTGCTATCGTAGCATTAAAAGTTATGGATGGTTTAGTTGGTATTTAATACAGTTGTATAAAAATGAGCATGCCTATCTCAACTATAAAAGAAAGTATGCATGCCTTAGACTGCAGCACAAAGCAACAGTTTCATATCTCAAATAACAGTGAGCATGCATCTCTAAACTGGAAAAGGAAAGTATGCATGCAGTAGTCTGTAGGACAAAATAACAGTACAGTATTAGAGATTAGTCAGCAGTTGTGGGTTCAAAAAACACACTTCCCAAATATACAATACTGTTAGGTTTTCATCATTATTGCAACGCAGCTTCAGACCTCTATACCAGTGGCACAAATGGCCTGCTGTAAACTGTAATCAATATAATTGGAACATGCATATGTGCAATATATCAAGGATTGCTGGCTGCAATTTCCATTATAAACTAGGTAGTCTTAAAAGTAATAAAGAAATTTATTAGAGTTTGTAGTATTAAAAGTAAAAGTGACAGACCAGAATCACATAATTGTATAGATGCTTTGTATGTCACATATGAAGTTACTAATGTTCTGCCTTTTTTCTCTCACCCCAACCATTATCTTCTCTTTTTTTTCACCCACCCCATCTGGTGCACAACCTGGCAGCACCCTGTCTGCTACTCCTGCACTACCTGACCCCTCAGGTAGCTCTGGCCCAGGGAATAGGCCTGTGACCCCCTCTCTGAGCAGTGGCAGAGGTGGTGACTTTATCATCTCAGAAGAACTGCCATGGATGGTACATAGGATTTTGCACCACACTGTGGGTGCATGCCTACACCAGATGGAGCACCTGCTCTCCATCCTTGGTTCAAAATACCCATAGAAGATGCAGATGTCAGGCACTGCAGCCAGTGGTGCAGTGAAGTGACAGTCATAACAGTCCACAGGATGAGGACTTGATTCGCACTGTCACCCACCTTGACCTGCATATGACCTTGATTTCCCCACCCTCTCCCCAACCATGGCATTCACCCACTTCTTGTATCCTTCACCATCCCTGTGTCCTGTCTTGTATGTCCTGTCTGTCTGCCATTACTTCCTCACCTACCCAGCTTACCTGACCTAGTCATACATACATCCCTTCCTCAAAAGTCCACTCTCTCACAAAAAAGGACACCTGTCCCAAAAAAAATTGTCCCATACATAGCTCTCCATTTCACAAATGTCTTCTTGACACCTTTGATTTTGTCCAATTGGCTATACAACATGATTGTGTTGTGGTCACCCCTCTCTCTGGATGTGACAGTCCAAAGTCAGCTAATATTTTGCATATATGATCATGTTTTATTATTGAAGAAATGGATAGCTATGGTTCTTTCCTACATCCCTACTGCATATTCCTGCCCTCATTTCACTTTGTTTTTCCTCCTGCTTGCTCTCCAGTTCACCACTCCTGTCTTCCTCATTTCTTTTCTTTAAAGCATAATTTCATAATGGTGTGTATCTCTCACCAACACAAAGCAACACTGAATGGCAGCAATATAAGTAAATGTATTTAAAGTATCATACACACTTGTAAAATTACTAGTTACATCTGTATTTAAACCCAGTAACATCTCCCTTCAACAACAATACATTAACACCTGCCACCACAGAGTCAGTTAGGTAGCACATGTATTTTATACAATCAATAGTAACTAACAGAGTTTAGCAAAAATTTCCCTTTGTACTCCCTCTGCTTGCTCCCCACATCACCAGTGTTGTATCTTCCCCATTCATTTTGCATGAAGCCTCATTGCGCAATCCCCAGTAATGTTTTATAAAGCATTATTGCTCAATACCCATTCAGTTTTATAAAGCATTAGTGCATGGTGCTGTGCACCATCATTAAGCAACACTAATACAAAAGTAGTTCAATGTATTAGCTACAGCTGTATTCAGAACCAGTACCATCTGGTCCCAAAAAAGGAATGTATTACTGCATTAAGTGAATTAATACCTGCAACCAGAGAGTCTGTTAAGTAGTGGGTGTATACAACAGCAGTTAAGCTACTACCTATCCAATCCATAATTCAACGGGACTTCATTTGTAGTTATGTTTCAACTACTTAAACTATCTGTTTAACCTGTTTTATTGTTTATGTGACCTTGACCTGTGTGTTGTTTTGTCATATGGAGCTTTTCTCCCCGGGCCTCCACTGAAAATGGACATGTATCCAGTTGGACTAGCCCGGTCAACAAATGTAAAATAAAATAAATAAATAAATAAAATAAATTTGCTATTCAGTCTCTAAAATACACCTTCTATAAACTGAGTCTGTGCATCATCTGTTAATGCTTTGATCTAATCATTTTTGGGGTCAGATGGTACTGGGTTTGAATCCAGGTGTGTATGACAGTTTCAAATACTTTTACATGTAAATTCCAATTCTAAAGTGTGATAGTTAGTATGGAGTCTCCAAAATATGGCTAGATGGTAACACTTATAACTTTTTGCCATAGCTGCTCTTTATCATGCAATTATGCTTTTAAGAAAAGAGATGGGAAAAATAGGAAGTGGTGAAATGGGGACCAAGCAGGGGGAAGAAAAAAGTGTAAGGCGGGCAGGAATGTGCAGGAGGGATGTAGGAAAGAACCATAGCTATCCATTTCTTCAACAGGATAAAATGTTCAGGTATGCAGAATATTGCCTAAATTTGCAGTATCAACCCCAGAGAGGGGGGTCAGCAGAGCACAATCATGTTGTATAGCCAATCAGACCAAATCAAGTGTGTCAAGATGACACGTGTACAAAATGGTGAGCTATGCATTGGATGACATTTTTTTTTTTGGGACAGGTGCCCTTTTTTGTGAGCGAGGGGAATGTTGGGTCTGGTTCAGGTAGGTTGGGTAGGTGAGGAAACAATCACAGACAGGACATACAAGACACAGGGACAGTGAAGGACACAAGAGGTGGGTGAACACTATGGTTGGGGTAAGGATGAGGACATCACAAACCCATGGACATCCAGCTGGGTGACAGAGTCGAGACATCACCCACTGGATTGTCATCACTGTCACCACACTGCACGAATGGCTGCAATGTCTGACATCTGCATCTTCTCATGTTATGTACTACAATAATAGCGAGCAGTGTCTCCATCTGACATAGGCATGCACCAGCTGTGTGGCACACAATCCTATGCACCAACCCTGGCAGTTCATTGCAGGTGATGAAATCACCACCTCTGCCAATGCTCCCAGGGGAACCACTGACCTATCCTGCAGGGCAGGACTACCTGAAGGTACAGGTAGTGCAGCTGCAGCAGAAGGGGTGCTACCAGGTCGCATCCCAAACATGCCAGGCTTTGGTGCCATAGCCAGTGGAGTGGGGACAGGTGGATCCTGTGGGGAAGGCCTACCAAGCTGTGCTATGGGAAAAAAAAACAAAAACTAAAAAATTAAAAAAAAAAAACAAAAAAAAAAAAACAAAGAGAAGATAAGGGTTGTGGTGAGACAAGGGAGAACATTAGCAACTTCATATATGACATACAACACATTGATAGAATTATTTGGCTCTATTCTGTTGCCTTTACTTTTAAGACTACCAACTCCTAACAAATAACTTCCTTACTGTTAAAGGAAAACAACAGGTTTTTGCTTCATTGGTAAGATAAGTCTTCCTAGTGAATTCAAAATGCAAATTCCACACAGCCCCTGTTTGAATGCACTTCGTCCTATTTTGTGCTGCCTGATATAGTTTATGACTTTCTTCTGAACAGGAATACTCTTCCTTCCTCCCTGTGAGAATCTCTGCTGCTTCTATCATCTATCCCTCTATCCTCCCTCCTCCTTTTTATTCTTTGGGGATACCATGATACCATGAGGACCACTTCCCACTGGGAGAGCTGGGAGACTACTCTCAGAAAGAAAGATCTAAGAAAGAGCTCAGCACCTTACCTTTACTACCTAGCACAGGCCTCTTGCTATCCTCTGTTTTAGACATTGTAGATGATGTATTTTTTTCTGTCCCCTCTCTGACTCCCCTGCACCTGTTAAAGTTGACAGAAATATACCATAGGGTTCCAGATTCATAAATTTCTTTATAAAACCCCGCTGCTGACCCAGAAACTATTTCTCAGGGTCCCAAAGGGGTCATGGCCTATCCCTCTGATAGCCAAGGGCAAAAGGTATGCCAGACCTGCCATACAATCAATGGGCAGAAGCACAGCAAGTTTCATCCTCATGGACATGAAGGCCATTCAGCGAGTACCACAGCAAGAGTAGGGACAAGGATTTGTTTCAAGACTTTTCTTGATACCCAGAAAGGACAAAAGCAAAGCCTGGAGACTAACCTGTCTATTCTAAACACATAAACACGATGTTCCAAAATCTGTTAATTGACTTTGCAGCAGCTTCTAAACGAAAATAAATCAAACTAGTACCCTTCGAGAGATAATATTCCTGGGTGCAAAAAACAAATACAACTGCCCAGATGCTATCTCTCCGCTAGACAAACAAAGGGCAACTGACTTCTTCAAAATGTTAAAATTCTGTGTGTTGGGCTTCATGGCATCTGCTAATTCCATATATGCCAGACTGCATGAGGAAAACCACAGTAGTATCTAAAAAAGTTTTGACTCACATTGCTTGAAACATTAATTACCATTACCTACCCCTTCCCCTGCCTGCAACAGGAGTTTGAGGGCCTAGGTACAGGCAAGTCTACAACCAGGACAGCATTCACTTTACAGACACGCCAAAACATAAGACATCCAAGGAGAGCACCAATACCTGCATGGGACCAATTATCTTATGGAAAACTCAAACTGCCCTTTTTGAGCCAGCCTCAATAGCTGATATAAAATAAAATCCTGAAAACAGCTCTGCTGCTCACAATAACCTCAAGATGAGTCTCGAGTTTAGTCTCACTCATGGCTGTGGGAACCTTTTATCATTTTCCATCCAGGACCAGACAGGGTGAGGACAAACCCGACATTTATGCCTTTATCCAAACCCACAGAACAAGGGTGAGACTTCTGCATTCTTTGGACATGGCCACAGCTACACTTCTACTTGGACAAACAGAAGCTTTTGCTTCAGAAAGACTGAGCAACTTTAGTGGCATAAGCAGGATCACAAGGAAAGGCTATCTCAAAACAAACTATTTAAAAAATTAGGATAGTGCATTGCATTATTTCTGCACAAAATAAC
This sequence comes from Protopterus annectens, assembly GCF_019279795.1. Classification (NCBI taxonomy): domain Eukaryota; kingdom Metazoa; phylum Chordata; order Ceratodontiformes; family Protopteridae; genus Protopterus; species Protopterus annectens. Next base: position 1,674,051,283 of record NC_056739.1, read on the forward strand.
ATGGCAAATCAGTGCCTAAGGACATTAGGCTACATTCAAGTAGAGCAGCAGCCTTTCCAGGAGAGAGAGTACCAAAAGCAAGACATCTTAGAGAACTTTGACCTCTTCTCACACCACTTACTTTAAGCTACTCTACTTACCTCTCAGACTCAAATCCAGAGCAGGCTTTGTCACTTGCCTTCCCTGGCCTCTCGAGCCTCCCTCCTATCCCTAGCCCCAGCCAGCCATCCATCCCTTTGCTTGGACCTGAAAGAGTATCGACTGCACAGAAACACCACACGTATAGTACAGTACAGTACCTACCAATCTATGTATTCACTTGTGTCTGTGTGATAAGGGGCAAGTGTGCATCTGTCTGTGTGATAAGGGGAGCTTGTGTGCGTTTGTGTGATACAGTATCTGCTGAATTTTGCTGCCACTTCTTTATCTCTAAAGCTGTCCCAGCACAATCTGGTAGTTAGATGTAACTTTAAATAATAAACTATACTATGTTCTTCTGGCATACCGAATTGATCAAGTCCGTTTTGTGATTTATGATTTAGATTTGAATTGTCACTTAAATTCCATTAGGTACTGGGTGCCTTTGTTGCAATTTTTTCTGTGGTTGTGGAACTGTGTGTGGTTAAAAGACAGGAAGAATTTTTTTGTTCCCAGGTGGTGTAATGGTTGTTTAAACCGGGTCAAAACAAAACCACACCACCTTTGCTCAAAAGCCATGTTTTTTTTAGTTTGATTGACATGTTTGGATGGATTTGGATCTCCTTTGCTGATGATTTTATGTAAGACCCCTTTTTGGGAAGAAATAAAAAAAATAAAAAAAATTCATCTGGATGAAAGGACTGAAGACTGTGTATGTGTGTGAAGGTGATAAGAACTGAACTGTCCTGTATAACACTAATGTACAGTAAACAGTTCCTTGACTGTGCTGTGTAAGGAATGAACTGGTTTGCAGGACTGGCTGTGTGCTAGGCTCATCAGTGTTGGATGTTGGGTGTTTAAAAATTAAAAATGTTGTAGGGTGAAATTAAAGTATTTCATGTACAATTTGAATGAGCGCTTTGGGATGTCTGTTCTGTAGTAATTCATGTTGTTTCTGATGTCTGCACAGCTGATGTGTAAACACTGTGCATTCATCGGATCTGCCTTCCTCGGTCTGCAAGCCACAAACAAACTTGTTGGGTGTGCATTCCTGGAGCGTGTGAGTGAGAGTGTGATGTGTGGTGTGAGTGAAACAGTGTGGTGGTGTGTGAGTGTGGTGGGTGGTGAGGAGTGAGTGGTGTGGTGGGTGAAGTGGGGTGTGTGGTGAGGGTGAGTGGTGTGGGGAGTGCAGTGTGTGTGTGTGTGAGGTGTGGAGAGTGGTGTGTGCAGTGTGTGAGTGGGGTGTGAGGTGTGTGTGTGTGTGTGGTGGGTGAGTGTGGTGAGTGGTGAGTGAATGTGTGTGGTGGAGTGGCAGGTGAGTGAGGTGGGTTGAGTGGTTGGAGGAGTGGCGGGGGAGTGTGGTGAGTGAGGTGAGGGGTGAGTGTGGTGGGTGAGGTGAGGTTTGAGTGTGGGGTGGTAGAGCTGGTGGTGGGGAGTGTGGTGGTGGTGAGTTGAGTTGAGGTGTGGAGGTGCTGAATGTGGGTTGGTGGTGAGTGTGGGTGGGTGGTGAGTTGGGTGGTGAGTTGGGGGTGAGTGTGTGTGGGTGAGGGTGGGGTGTGGGTGGAGGTGGTGAGTGGAGTGGTGAGGGGTGGAGTGTGGAGAGGTGTGTTGAGAAGGGTGGCAGTGAGTGGAGGTGAGTGTTGGTGAATGGTGGGTGGAGAGGAGTGTGTGGTGTGGGTGGTGGAGTGTGAATGGTGAGTGGGTGGAGGAATGTGGTGGGTGAGTGAGTGGTGTGAGTGGAGTAGTGGTGGAGTTGGAGTGGTGAGAGTGGTGTGGGTGAAGTGAGTGTGGTGAAGTGAGGGTGAGTCTCATTTTGAGTGTGGTGATGAGTGTTGGAGGTGTGTGTGGTTGTTGTGGTGGGGGTGAGTGTCATGGTTGATATGTGACAAATTACAGAGTTGTAACAGGTAAACAAAGCAAAGGCAGGTGAGTATAATTTGCAATAAGTGAGGTGGCACATAATTGCACGGTTTAAGCATAAGAAATTTATGTTTGTTAAATTTTAATCGTCAACGATACATCAGATTACAAGTATGCAACAAGGTAATTTTGTTTGTATGTTCAAAAGCACAACACTGCTATGTCTGCAAAAATGAAATATTTCAATCATTCAAGTCTAATGTTGTTAGCTATTTAGCATAACGGGAAGGTCGTGTAAGTTACAGTTTGACTACAACAAAAACTGTGATTACAAAGTTGATAATAGCTAAACTTTAAAATTGACAGGAGTTAAAGCAGCTTTGTGGTCCCACTGTAAGGAGGGAAAGGTTGACAAGAAACAGTATTACTTGGTCATTTTGCTGTGAGAGCTGTCAATCATATGCAGAGCATGGGTTTAATTACCCTTATTTCTTGACAGCTAGGGAAGGTAGGTGTGACTTGGGAGGGAGGGGCCTGAAGAACTAGATTAGCCTTGCCAAAAGAAGGCAAGTTAGTACTTTAAGAAGATGCAATAAAATGCACTTTTGAGTTCCATTGTCAAAGAAAGCAAGTTTGTGTTTGAAGGCAACATTGAAAAATAATAACATGCAACTAAAAGTAGGACTTTATTTGCACTGGGAGATGCCTTGAAATGAAGTGACAGCAGCAGTCTGAATTATTTCAAAATGCCAGCCCCATGTGGTCAAGTCAGAAGATTGCATATTAAGACTACCTATCTCATAACAGATACAGATTATATTACAGATTGCAGCAAGTAATCCTCGATGTCTGCATATAATAGCATGTGTATTCCAGTTATACTGATTACACTTTACAGCAGGCCATTGGTGCCACTGCTTTAGAGGTCTGACATTGCATTGCAATATTGATGAAAACTTAAACAGTATTGTATATTTGGGAAGTGTGGATTTTGAATCCACAACCTCTGACTACTCTCTAATACTGAACTGTTGTTTTGTCTTACAGAATGCATGCATGCTTTCCTGTTACAGTTGAGAGATGCATGCTTAATTTGATTTAACAGTATAATAAACCAATAAAGGTGTCTTTACTTTCAATGCTAAAATAACAGTACTGCTCGTATGCATACATACCACATGCTTCTGTCATCCATGCCAATCTGGCGACAAGAGTTCACACATTCAGTTCTTGGTCTGTGACAGCTGTGGAAAAAACAGAACAGAGCAGAAAACCATTTTGAATACCAATCCTGACTATATCCAGCTTTTAACTCTTACAAGTAGTCTCTGCACATGATGCTTACACATTTGTGTGGTGCCCCCAGTCCTACATTCCTTGATCTAATGTTTGAGAGTATCCCTCTTCCTCATCTGTGGGTCTTTGTAGTGAGTCCTATGTTGTTCACTAGTGTGAGGGGATACCGGTAGCACTGATCAAAGCTCGGGCAAGACTATCCCATGCCTCCAACTTTTAATCCGAGCCATGATAGTGCCTCTACAATAGCTTAGGCCCATGTTCATTCACTAAGAGCCCAACAAACACTTTGTACTCCAGGACACCCCATCTTTGAACATGGAATCTCAAAACATCTCCATGAATACCTGTCATGCCTACCACAGATCAAGACCAATGTAGAATGATGTTTTCCAACTAATTGCATGTATCACACTTACTGAGACTGGACACTTTTTGGTTATGTAACATTTGAAAATGTGCATTTCTTACTATTGTGCAAACATGATGCTCGAGGGTGCACACTGCAGGGCAATGTGTTTGCATGATGGACAATAGTATGACCTGAATGCATCCGTTTTATGTTTATGGTTTTCTGGGTCCTGCCTGCTACCTGGGTGGTCCATTTGATCCATTTGTGCACTGCTGCTCCCCATGCAAACCAGATGAGCATAACCAAACAAGTTTGTGCTAAGCAGTGCATTGCACAAACAGTACCCCCCAAAAAAAATAAAATAAAAAACTGAGAAATAGTTGAAATGTAAATCAATCTACCTTCCTACCCTCAGGATCCATCGCAAACCCTGTTATCTTCCATATCTACCTGCTCACCTCTACTGTACTGTCACACTTTGCCCATTAGATGGCACCCTAAACTAGGACATCTCCCTTTACTTTCTTTTTCTCTCTCCATTGTTGCCCTGAGCATGCCACAGTAGACCTTGTTCCCTCTTTTGGCCATCCTTGCTCTCCTCATACTTTACTTCTACTTCTCACTGCTACTTCACTTCCACATCCTTTATTTCCTTGCTTTTTCTCCCCCCACACCTACTCTTCATACCTGCAGCTCTCAGCGGTCGGTAGTTCTCTGATTGTTTTTTGCTGCCATTAATCGCTTTCTTGCTCTACCCACTCCGTTTGCCCTACGGGCTCACTCTGCTCCCCTACCCTACCCCCAATTCCCACCCACTCCCACTACTCCTAACCTTATACTCATGTAACCACACCCCTTCTCCTCCTCAGCCAATCACGACCCACTTCCTCTTAGCACTCCCTCCTACTACCTTCTGTACGTCTTAATTACTTAATTTGACCTTATTTATATAACACACCCTAACTTCTTTCTTAGCTTACACCATATTACTTTTATTTTCACCTAAGCTATTTAATCCATCTTACTTCAATTATAAGTACCTTTATCCTTTAACCTACACTATCTCACACCACTTTTCCTCCTTTCTCCCTCCATCTCCCTTATCTACTTCACTCCTCTATCCTTCCTTCACTTATAACACATCTATACCTCCACATGGACCCAACACATAAATTCTTCTACTCATATATAGTACTCTTAACAACAACTATTGCTTCTCTTACAATACCTTACACATTAACCTCATTTGAACATATTTCTCTTCAAGAACATCTCCGCCCCCTTCAAGGAACTCTATCACTCTCACTCAATAACTATCTCAACCATATTAACATAACCTCTACCTCCATTTATATACTTCCAAAGTATCATAGATCTACCTACATTACTTACATTCTTACCAGAATAAACACAAATTATTATGATAAAATCTACAAGTTTATACACTATCCGCAACCACACCCACTACTAGATGGTGACATTCATCCTAACCCAGGCCCCAATACTGACATTACCAAAAGGCCCCTCAACCTAACTACTTCAAATATCTTTACACCAAATAGACCATCAAACTCCCTCCTAATAGCTCACCTTAACATCCGCAGCATTAACAATAAAACTTCTCACCTACATGCACTCCTAGATGTTCACTCATTTGATATTCTCTGTCTTTCTGAAACATGACTAAAGCCCTCTACTCTTGACCAGGAAATCACCCCTCCAGAATATAACATCCTGAGATGTGATCGCAGCACCAAAAAGGGTGGCAGAGTAGCCATTTTGTATAAATCTGAGCTACAACTTTTACCCTTCGATTTGTCATTTCCCTCAGTTCCCAACTCAGAAACCCTCACTGCAAAACTACAAATCAGTAACTCCAAATCTATCTATCTAATCAGCACTTACCTCCCCCCTGGAAATAACATCAATACTCTAGAAAACTTACTTAGTTACCTCACTTCCCACCTACCCCAAGAAACCATTATCTTAGGAGACCTTAGCATAGACTGGAAAACCTGTAATTCTCCCAATCCTACCAACCACATAAATCTCTATGGATTTACACAAATAATAACCACTCCTACTAGAATCCAAAAACAAAACAATAAAGAAACCATCTTAGACTGGATCCTTCTAAATAGTCATCTTGATTCTTATAAGCCAGGAACACTCCCAGATGATATGAGTGACCACATGCTAACCTACATCATCAAACAAAAATCTTATACCCCCAACACAAATATTTTTAAAACCTCCAGCTCCAAAAAAATACTTTAATCCAGAGAGCTTCCAAAACGAACTCATAGCATGTGACTGGTCTCCTATGTTTCATCTTGAACTTGACGAAGCAGTAACCTACTTCAGTACTAGATTTCTCCAAATACTAGACTACCATGCTCCCTCTCGCTCTTCCCGCATAAGAACCAAAACTGCCCCCTGACTCACAAAGGCAATCAAGCAAAAGATCCTTCTCAGAAATAAAATTTGGGCCAAATGGAGAACCTCCAGAAACCCAAGAGATCACCTCTACTTTAAACAGTTACGAAATGCAACCAAGAAGGACATTCTCAAATACAAAAAAGACTATTACTTCCACCTACAACAAACCCACCATCAACACCCCCAAACATTCTGGTCTAGCATTAACAAACTTCTTCAACCAGGACTCTCTAAAACTCCTGACCCTACAGGTTTTGACCATAATAACTCTAACCAGATTCCTGATGCCTTTAACCACTATTTTACTGAAGCCATCCTACCCCTAGCTAACACATTACCTACCACTTTCACCCTCCCATCAAAAACACCTAATACCTCATCACCTACCTTCCATATACACCCAGTACCTACAGCCCTCATTTGTAACCTCCTTCAAAAGCTCAAGCCATGCACCCCCTCCGCAGACTGTCTTCCAGCTGAATACTTACAAATCGCAGCTAAAGCCATAGCCTACCCCGTCTCCATAAATAGAACAATTTCAGAAAGCAAAATCCCTTCTCTGTGGAAGATCTCCCATATAATCCCTTTACACAAAGGTGGGTCTTCAACTGAGCTTTCTAACTTTTGGCCTATTGCCTTACTCTCTTCATTAGCTAAAATAATGGAGAAATGTATACCATCAACTGCTTGACCACCTACTACAAAATAACCTACTTGCCATTTGCCAACATGGTTTTAGGCCCTACCATAGCACAACTGCCCTGCTATCCTTCTCAGACTCTATAAACAAAAATCGTAATAATAACTACTTTTCTTCTGCTCTTTTCATAGACCTCTCAAAAGCATTTGATATGGTGAACCATACCATACTTATCAACATTCTAAAAGCCCATTCACTTGACCCACAAGCATTACAATGGTTTATATCCTATCCACAAGATAGACAGCAAGCAGTTCTCTGGAATCATAATATTTCTTCATCCCTCTCTGTAAACATTGGAGTACCACAGAGCTCTATTCTAGGACCACTTCTATTTTCTCTGTTTATCAATGATCTACATACTAGTATTTCTCAAGCCACCTGTATACAGTATGCAGATGACTCCACCTTATTTTTTTCAACCAAGTCCATAACCTCTCTCCAGTACCTCACCCAAACAGTATTTAACAGTGTTGAGAACTGGTTCACGAAACACTGCCTTCTTCTCAACCCCAAGAAAACTAAACTATTGCTCTTTTCTCCTACTCACAAGTCACCTCAACCACACTTCACATTAACCTCTAACAATGGAACTATCATATCCCCTGATACTACAACCTGCCTGCTGGGTGTTACAATTGACAACAACCTTAGCTACAATGACCATATTAATTCCACTATAAAGACTGTTAACAAAAAACTAGGGACTTTATACAGAATAAAATCCTTCCTTACCTCTGCAGCCAAAATTACTATAGCCTAAACCCATCTAATCTCTACCCTGTTCTATGCTTCTGCTATATATACTAATCTTTCTAAAACCAACCTTTCCAAACTCTCCACCAGCTATAATAACATAGCCAGATTTGCTACTGGTACCCCATATAGAACTCATCATTGCCACAACTTCAAACAACTGGGTTGGTTAGAACTACAAAACCAACTACTTTTTCAACAACTTGTTATCTCCCATAAGGTACTCTACTACCCAAGCATACCCCTATACTCACTAATCTCATCTCCCCTTACAAAAACCTTGCAACCCTACATTCAGCAAATAAACTTCAAATCTCTTCCATTAAATCCAACAACAAAGCTGGGGACTCACTCTTCACAAACACCATAGGAAAGAGCTGGAACCATCTTCCTTCTGAACTTTCCAACCTTACTTCTACTCTGCTTTATAAGAAACATCTTAAAGAATATCTTAAATCTCACTGGCTTTGCCCCTGCTCTAACCCTGACTGATATCTCTTGCCCATCCTTCTCTTTCTCAGAAAAAAAAAAATTTTTTCTGTTTTTTTGTTTCTAGTCATGGTATTTTATTCTAGCCTAAATGTTTCTAAATAACTCTGCTTAACCCTATCTTTTAATGTAAACATTGTACCAATTTTAATTTTACTGCATTGTTGTCATTATTGCTGCTTGGAGCTTTTCTCCCCGGGCCTCTACTGAAAATGGACATGTATCCAGTTAGACTAGCCTGGTCAACAAATGTAAAATAAAATAAAAAAATAAAATAAATAAAATAAATCTATGACATACACAGTCAAAAATGTTAGTACACATGAGATATGTCTACATAGGTCTGGATCTCAACTCTCACTCCAATGCACCTTCAGAAAACAGGATGGGAGCCTTATCCATCTTTACCACATAAACAGCTTTGCAGCAAAGAAATTAAGTAATTCCTCATACAACCAAGTGCAACTGAATGTACACTGACATCAAGGCATAAACTGTTATTTGTACATTTGTTATATTTTATATATTTGGATGCAGTGCACTAAGTGTTCACACCACCTGTTATAATTATTCCTTGCAAATATACAGTTGTCTTACCTTTCTGTGTGTCTTTCTTAAACACCTTTATTGAATTATAACTTGTATCACAGGCACATTTCCATTTATATAAAAGTAATCAAACTGTATTAATAAGTTAAAATTAACAAGCTTTATGCTTCGTATATATTGCTATATATCATATAACCTAAGCAACATTACATACATTATTCAATTCTTGCCCCTTTTTTAAACAAGAAACATCTTTACTAAACCATTATTTAGTAAGTAAGCAATTGTACAATTATATAAATGAAAACAAACGACACCGGCTGTGTTTCTTGGTCAGTTATCAGTTATCTGACCAGTACTCAGAGACATGCAGTGTGTAAGCCAGTCTATATCCTTTACCTTAAAATGTGTGAGGATATGGGAATATTATGACATGCAGTTGCCATCAAATGAAGGGCAGGTTAGACGACACAAACAAGCATAGACTGCTCTTTTGGGGAGGAGCAAAGGTGAGTTCCTGTCATGGCACCTGCAATGGTACTCTGTTCTTTCATGGGGTGGTTGGACCCAAGCTGAGCTGCTATTATACCACAAACAAAGATATGTTGCTCTTGTTACTTTCCTTCTTTTGCATCTTGTCTGTTTGATCTTGTGAGGATTGTGAAGTCAGAAACTGCAAAGTCTCTCATTACTTTCTAACTTCTCTCTGTATTGATTTCCCATTACAAATGCATGGTGCTAAACTGAGGGCATGCAATGATCATCAGTACTTTGTAGAGGTTTGAATGTGTGAATCTTTGATGCCTGAGGCCTACTATTTGATAATGGCCAAATAACTCTCTGCTGTCATATGTTACATTAATTTCTGTACAAATCTCCCACCTTTAACTTGCTCACTATACCAAGTGATGAAATAGAAGGACATGCCATAATATTAATATAAAATACAGTACATGTTCAGGACTTATCTTGTAAATGCAGCAGTTGCCACAGTGTTAGTTTGGGGCTGACTATGATGCAAGAAGTACACAGCCAATACATGGGGAGGTAAAGGCTCTGGTTCTGAGTGGAGGCCAGTAGAAGTCACAGAGTTCCTGTAGTGTGACCCTGTCTACCCTGTAGCACTGGACAATGTCCATGTCATGTGTGTTATGATAACTTTAATGTGGCCTGAAGACTCTTCTCTTTCTCAGCCTAGGTCTATTGGCAGCAGCAGCAACATTGCTTGGAACCTGTAGTACATACAAATGGTTTAAAGCAGCAGCAGTTCCTAACATTCTGTCTGTGTATAAGTTATGTGTCTATACTCCACAACTTTTGAAATCTGCAGGAAAAAGCAGCATGGAGTCTACATGGATGCTTTATAACTTGTTGAATAACTCCACCAGATTGGTTGATTACCACACAATTCAGCTGCTTATACTGTAATTAGCATCTCTAAAACACAGCCTGAGACAGATGCAATCCATTAATAATATACTCTTTAGCTAGACAAACTGATGATGAGGACACTTGCTACATGTTTGCGGGACGGGACTTCACAGTAGTGTATTTCTTTACAAGATATCTTTGGAAAGGAGTATTGAACTCCAGCAGGTATGCCCCCCCATTTTGTTACCTACATAATGCATATGCTAGAACATATTTATGAATAATGCGAGGCAATGGATTTTACACTTTTATCTGTATGCATTAGTTAGAAGTGCACTGATGGCATGGCCTTGTTTGTCAAGCTAGTTCAGAGGTAGACATGATTGACGATGCATGAAAATAGAATGCTGTGTGATAAATATGTAAAAAAATTAGGGAAAGGTCCTTTGAAAGCACTTTTTAGCATTAGAAAGATGTTTTATTAGCACAATGATTCATTTGCCTGTTATTTTGTGGGTGGGGGAGCAAAGAATAGTTACTTTTACGTCACAAACTAGAATGGACTGTTCTTTTTTGGGGGGGGAGCAAAGTTGAATTAATGCTATGGTACAAACAAGGATATTCTGCTCTTGCTGATCTCCTTGTTTTGCTTCTTGCCTGCTGTTAGTATTTCACATCTGTAGCTTGTTTTATGTTTTTTCAGTCGGTAATACTGAATGACTACCTTTACTGTTGTATATGGAAACAGTTACTTTGTAGTTATGTGATACTTATGTGTATTATAATTCTGTTGTATTTTAGGACACAAATAATGTCGGTGAGGTGGAGACCCCCATTCAGTGATGCAGAGAGCATCATAATCCTTGGCGCTCTCTACCAACATGGAGCATTTCTGCTGGGAAGGGGTCAGCCCAATATGGCACACAGGCTGCAATTATGGCAGCAGATTGTTGACAACACCAATTCTGTGGGCAGCCACAACTAAACCTATGAACAGGTGCACCACAGAGCCAGTGACATGATTACCACTGCATGGAGGTGAGCAGCTGCAGTTGCTCAACACCAAAGGGTAACTGGGGGAGGGCCTGTTACAGAACCACCTCTTACCCCCAGTGAAGAGTTCCTGGTGAATATTCTCCATCATGACAGCTCACAGCAGAGTGGACTACAGTGTGTCCTTTACAGCGGCATCACTCCTTCTGAGTCCCAAGAGTTGCTTCCAAGTAGGCTTTGTAATATGACCGCTTGAATACTGTTGAATAGTAGAACAATTGACATAAATGTTACTTCTGTGTCACATGTCTTTTTTGGGGGGTTATTAAAGATTGCTACAGTTATAAGGTTAATTGGAGTTGTTAGCCATGTTCTTGTTGACAATAGAGTTACTGCAAATATGGAGGAGTCCATGTATTACCTCCATCTTGCTGTTAAATGTGATGATGTTGCCCTTACTTCTTGCATAACTTCTTTCAGCACCATCAGGAATCCAGCAACATATGACTCCTGCAGATGGTAAGACAAATAAATTTATGTCAGTACTGCAGATCAATTTAAAGAAATATCATAATTGTCATTTTTGGCCTGTTGTGTGAATTGCTGTACTGTCTGTAATAGTGCCAGAACTGTTAATTGTTTAGCATATATTGAACCATAGTAATACAGACATTCATGGATTCCTGTATTTCTTCCATTTTATCACAGATGATCTTGACAGTGGGACTGTGGGGCCTGTGCCACCTGATGTCAGTGTCTCATCAGACACTGGTGATGATGGTGGCCAAACTGAGGCACAGTGGGGGGTGCAGAAGTTGAATCTGACACAGTGGTTGACATCCAGCCACCCCCTTCATTTTCCTCAGATACAGCCAATAAGCCTATGGCTAACCAGTTCACTGAGCCCAAAGATATTGGACAGGTGGAGTATGAGGACATTGATTAGAAAAGTGTGGCTACTGCAGCTTCAGTGCCTGTTGACTTTGGCTGTAGCCAAAGTGTGGGTGAGCTGCCATGCGGGAAGGTTGATAGGAATGCTCTGAAGGGACCTGCTGTCCCTCTTCCACCTGGTGTGAGTGTCTCTTCCTGTGTCACTCAACATATGTTTAAGGCCATCATAGAAGCACTGACACATTCAGAACGGTGCTCCAGACAAATGCTCAGGGTTATAGACATGCATGACTTCCTCCACCATATTACCAATTCACTGGATCGGATGAATGACATGTTGGAATGAGAGGTATCTGTGATGGACCAATGGGTGTCTGTCATGGAACGAGCAGTGTCTGTGATGGAATGTCTACTGGGAGTCGAATGGCATCCTCATGGATGTAGGTCAGCCACAACATCTGCTGATAGCCAATTTGGCCATGCCTGATCATGCTCCCTTAGTGGCAGTGCTTCCACTGCTCTGTTGGTGAGTGTGCTGTCCACACCCAGATGTGGCAGGCCATGGGGTCATGGTCCTTGGTCTTTCCATGAAGGGATCATGTCTAGCAGACATCAATCATATTCAAGTAGCAGCACTGCATCTGACCATGAGTGTGGAAGTGCCAGTGCAATTCCTGGCAGAGCCAGTTCTCATAGTTGGGGGTGACAGCAATGAACAGCCAACTCTGCCATGCACGGCCACACCTATCCAGCATACCAAGATGTAGAGCTAGCACTGAGCATGGCTGTGTTCATGCAGAGTCTCCCACACCACTTTTACATGGAGGACACCTGCAGACACACATACAACAGTTACATAGTTCAGCCTGCCTGCGTCCCTTTCTTACTCCCACACACTCACCAAGTTTTTGTGTCAGCCTAGGCAGCCTGCCTCCCCACACAGCACCCTGTGCAAGTGATGATAACTGTGCCATATCCCTGTTTTCTCTCTTTTGTATTCAGGGATACATCAAAAGCTTTGTGTCTGATGCACAGGGTGCATAGCCACATTAGTGCCTAGTATATCTGCATTTGTGTTGTTGAACTGATAATAGTACCTGTCATTTATGTTTGCCTTGCCAAGATATAAAGTGGATAGCATCATCATTTCACTACTTTATGGTGTATTTTCTTATAAGGGTTGTGAAGTCAGAAACTGCAATGTGTATTATTACTTTCTAACTTTTCTCTGTAAGGATTTTCCAGTAAAAATGTATGGTGCACATCATAAGTCATGCCATCACATTCAGATCTCAGGATTGTATGACAGCACTGTAGTCACATCTCATCAGAACAGTAATACAGTATAATGCTCTCTTTTGCATGTTCCTCACCAAATACATGCAGCAGATGGACAGACCACAGGGCTTTTTCATCAAGATAACACACAGCCTACAAACTATGCCATGATGTATATGTATAGATGAAATGACATGTCACTGTAATCTGTCTGGTATCGGATGAGGTGACATCTGCCTGGCCTTCAGGTCAGTGTCTGATCATGCCCTGGTGGGATGACTGTATATACAATAATCTGATATAGCCAATGACATCAGCATTGTCTGTTGAGCATATGGCAAGTTATTGCTGTGTGGATTTAACCGTGGACCCTGTAGCTGTTTGTTTCATTTAGGAGCATATGGTAATAACAGTGTCCCACATGTTGGTGTAAAATCCTCTCTGTAATGTTATGTAAAAGCTCACAAACACACCAAGTTGACTGCAGTGAGAACAGAACTCCTACCTATCTAAATGCACAAACTAAAGAACAAAGTACGCTACTTAAGCACCATGGCACAAGTCTGACTTTTACATGGCTGCAAGTCATCTTAAAGTGGATAATATTAGCAGGCCATGTGGGAGACAAAAGGTTGTGAGGGCTGCATGAAATGGTTGTGTAGGCTTTTGCAAGTATTAAAATACTGGCAAGCCATGCTATTGGAGAAGTAACTGTAGGATAGCATGTCTACTCTGCCATGACATCAGCAGGCCATGTGGGGACAACAGGTTGGGAGGCCTGCCAAGGCACATAGATTCATAGGTTTATATGATGCCAGTAGCCTAACAGCACTAGGGTGTGTAAAAGCCTAGCTGTGTAAAAACACAAGTACCCTCATTGATCATAGTTGGATGTTTGAGTTTAGCAGAGCAAGGCTGTGAGCACCACCAAGTGAGCCTGTCCATGAGGGAGCACACAACATTATATATTACACTTTGTAGTGTGGTTGATGTATGTGTGGAAACAAATACTGAGACTTCAGGGTTGTACTGCTTGATGGGGGAGACAACACATGGATATATTGTAAATATGTGATGTATAGTTAGAACGTGCACTTAGTCTGCAATGTTTCCACATGTTGTTTTATGCCCTACAAAGGAATAAACAATAAACACCACTAAGACATTATATATACAGTTCCATAGCACAGTGAGCAGATTTGAGGATTAAAGGACATGCATGCAAGTTACACCTGTTTGCATGTAGGTAAGAAATGCATAAACACAAGCTGCATTGCTAATGTCTGAAAAGCAAAATGCAACAGGGGCATGCAATTGCATGTATAGGCAGTTGTGTATGTGTTTTCACAAAAGATAAAGCCATGTTGGTCCAGATAGCAGGCATACATTTACAGGACTATAGTACACAATATACCGGCAGTCATACATTTGCTGATAAATGTGATAATACATAGATTACTCCATCAGTAAAAGTAATACTGTATGGAATATGCTTTATTCAAACCCAGGACCATGTGTATGGCAGTCCTACACTTACACCTGTTGCCACAAGAATATTGAGGAAACCATTGCCTATGTTGCACTTCATTGCTGTAAACTGCAATGTCATAACAGTAAAACAATGATTACATACTCTGTACTAGAACCCAGTACCATATGTACTCCAGGTCAGGTTGTTTCAATGGCCAAGGACATTCATTGAATGTATTTTGTTTCTATTTTGGGCTGTCTGCTTCCTAGGTGGTCCACCTCACTTTATGCAAACCAGATAAAGACTGCCAAAGCTGAAATGTATTTATTTATTCCCCATTTCCACTGTTTGCGCTATGCAGGTCATCATGCAAAAAGTGCAATTAAAAACAGGAAGAATAAAACAAAAATGTTACTAATGGACACACATAATTAAAATGAGTGTCTGCTGTCACATATTAAGGTGCATTTTGTACAAATTCACCACTATTTGTTTCATTACTGCACCAAGTTAAGAAATGCAAGAATATGCCATAATGTTATTAAAGGTTCTAGGTTCAGGACTTACCTTGCAAATGCAGCCGTTGACACAATTTTACGTCAGGGCTAAAATTTCCTTGTCTCTAATCCCATGGTATTGAAGTATTCAGGAAAAACAAGAATGGAGGTTACTTGGATGCTTTATAGCTTGTTGAATATCTCCACCATATTGAAAATCACCTGCTTATTCTGTAATTAGCACCTATGAAAAACATCTGTTGCTTTACTTAATATATCAACTCTGTTGGTGCTCATTAGTGTGTGGTGTGCACCTATGGGCTGCTGCACTCACCGATGCTGAAATAAGGTAACAACAGGTAACCTTGTTATTACTTTTCTCCGTTCCTGTGATATCATGCAAACATGCAGCTCACAAAGTGAAGGAAAGGTTGCAAACCCTGTATTAGATCTTAGGATCATCTATACTCTAGCCCTACACATGTACATGGTGCCACAAGAATAGTCATATGAAAAGCATCAAGTAACCTGACATTCATTCCTGTGTTTACCATGGTTGCACGAAGAGCTGCATCGTGAAAACAATGGCAAAAAAAAATAACAGAGATGACACATTTTAACAAACAATTGAGAGAATAAAACAGAATTTATAAATTGTGCACTGCTTACATTCACTTTCACACTTCACAGACATACATGTACACCTCTGTAAGTGTAACCTGACACACACCCCTAATGCCATCATTCACTGTTGCCATCCATTGCATATGAACACTGTGGAAGTGCCTACACAAAGTGAACATCCCTAGACGGTTACATTTTTTTTGGATTCAGCAATTCTAATGAGTTTTGACCTCATTTGCATCTTCACCATGCTGACAGCCCTGAATCTACGTTGGTAACTGTGTAGGCAGGGAAACTGATGGGGAGCCCAATGTTGTATACACAAGGGAGGGCATTAGTTTGCTATATATCTGCTCAGGGAATACAGGTTTTGATAACATTTGACTGTATTCTATCAGATACATACTGCATATGCTTACATGGCAGTAATGGCAGTATGAATAGTCTGTTTCATGGGGTTTGCACTTTTAGCTGTCTACATTAGTTACAAGTACATTCTTCATTTGGGGGTAGAGGAGCAAAGCTGCATTTATGTCATGGCACTTTAAAAGGAATTGTTGCTATTGTTAATCTAATTTTCTAGCATCCACCATGTCTATTAATGTCATAATGCGCATGGGATTACATGTTACAGTCAGTTCTGTACAAATCTAGGGACTTTTACTTGCAGTTATTTCCATGTAGACTCTTTTCCGTGGCTGTATTCAGAAAGCTTTCCAATACATGGGGAATACGAGCATGGAGTCTACATGGTTGCTTTACAGTTTGTTGAATTGCTTCACCATGTTGGTTTGCTTCATTAGCATGCAATTCAGCTACTTATGCTGTAATTTGCATGCCATGGAAATTGCCATGTTTGCACGTGAGTGCAGGCCACTAAGCAGGATTTACTGAATCTAAAAATGTTCGCAGCAGTGTGTGCATCTCGCCATGATGCACACATGGTCAAAAATGACTATATAGGCTTTATTTAATCCCTCAGTAAACTCTACCAAGAGTGCTGAGAAACAGACTGCATACTTGGTAATTTGCTGATTTTATGTATATATTTAATATTTAAAGTAATTTATAGAGTAGGCAGTATATTGTAAGAAAATATACCTGTAACATTCTGCATCACTTTTTATTAATCCACACTGAGATGTATACAGAACCATACCTCTCAACCTCTTAGCACAAGAAATCTGGACAAAGCCCAACAAAATGGGGGAACAAAGGCCCAAAAATAGGGACACATTTAAATATTGAATCTAAAGTTGTTAGAATAACAGGATTTGTCAGCATGCATTTTCTGAAGGATATGAAGTCTGAAAAATCAAATACATGTCATTATTTAGTTACTTTAATCGTTAGATCATCCCAGTGATCTGTCAAAAAGACAGTTTTTATGAGGAACACACCAAAAATATGACACAAAAATCTGGACATTCTATGAAAATATGTGCAATTGAGAGGTATTTACAGAACTGTTGTTTATATAATGTAAAATTAATATTTTATAGTAGCATGCAGCAAAGCAATAATTTCATCAAAAAGTTTAAAAAATAAAGGTCTGATAGTGCTGAAAATTATTATAAGCTATTGTACAGCTCATTTATACTTGTTCCCCAAATAAGCAATAAAGATAGTGTACAAAAGGGACATATACACCCATGTCTAACAAAGAAATCAAGGTACTGTGCAAGACTCTAATTTATATCTAGTAAGATATACTTTGTCTTGTGATCACTAATAACTTAAATGGCCAAATGTTCATTATAAAGTCCTACTATAAAATAGTTGTAGCAGTTGAAAAAAATAGACTGATATAAAGCACACATGCAAGCTGTTAATAGGCAAACTTTAAATAAATGCCCAAACTTGTGCATGGCAAATATAACATCTTAGCAAGTAACTGACATGTCAAAGCATACTCTGTATTTTAAAGGTCAAGACTTTCGTCGTAAAACAGCGTCATGAAATTTTGTAATGTGTTTACAATGTAAACCAACAGTCATTCATTTTGCTTATATGTACTAACTATACATATGTCTGTTGAACATACCCATTTAGTAAGCTACATATAGGTTCATAGGGTCATAGGTAGGTACTAGGCTATTGGCCCTATGGCCTATATAAGCCTAGCCAAACGGTACCCTGGCTTTTGCCACCCAAGAAAATAATTTTCCTGTGCCCCTGTCAAGCAGAGCCACAGAAGTGATCCCCGGGTGAATTTCCTATCTCCCATCCAATCATCAATATTTTTCTTGAAGAGTGCTAATGAGGAGCTTTGTTTGATATAGATGGGTAGTTTGTACTGGAGTATGGAGTATACATACATAGACGTACATCTCTAAGATAAAAAAAAATATTTGTTCTATTTAAATACAAAGTCCTGGGAATTCAATAAATTCCGTCTAGGCCTTGTATGAAGCCTACATGGAGTTTACATGTTTGTGTGATGAGCAGCAGTGTTAATCACATATTCATGCTGCTCATCACCCTTACAATAATATAAGCAAGGTTTGTTGCCAGGAGACCATGCAGAGCAGCATGAGCACAGAAAGACGAAGATTTGAAGTTTGCCTGCATGTATACCTTCTCTGCAAGATCACGTGGACAACTACAACTTCCAGGGTTGAAAATACTACAATAAGAGCAGTAACAACACAGTAAAGAAAAATGTACTGAGTGCAGTGTATACTAAATAATTATCTGCAGAATGAAAAAAATGGATGGGGAGGGTAAACTGCAAGGGCAACTACAAGTAAAGGTACACTGGACAAGAAAACTGTGCTGATGGGCATGTGCACAGACATGAATGATAGGAATGAATAAAGAGGAAGAGGGCATGATAAATATGGAAATGTCCCCAAGATAGGATATGTCAATGTATGTACACTTCCAAGACAAGTCGGTAGCATAACAGTATGCATATATGTAGACAGCACTGTACGTACTGCTATTTACACCTCCTGATCGTACATTATAGTATATATGTGACAGTCATACAAGGTTACATGTCAATAGAGGTGAATGGTTGTCGTACAAACATCAATGACATGCTCACTGGAGAGGACCCTTAGCAAGGATGGTATATACAATAGGGGGTATGTGCATATTCTGAAGTTCTGAACAATTGCTTGCTTGAATATGACTAACATGTCACCATACTGCCCACCTAATCAGGGACACAAAGCAACAGACTCCTGGAAAAATGTAGAAAGAAACAAGTATAATCATTGGGCACTTCTAAAATATTACGACTATTAGTCTACAGCATTGGCAAAATATGTGATTGGAAATTATTATACATGTTCTGCAGTAACAGAAGTGTACAACTATAATGATTGTCAGTATTTTATAGGGGGGAATTCACCACCCCTTCCCCAAAAGTGACCAATTTTTGGAGGGGTTAAGAGGGACAGTGTTAAATCTGGATTGAAATCAGGATCAGTTGAGGTAAGTTGAGATGTATGCATGACACATAAGCCACAATCCTTACTACAAGAATTAAACCCATGCCATCAGTGGCCACAATCCTTACTACAAGAATTAAACCCATGCCATCAGTGTTGTCAATGAGCTGTGTATTTACTGGGTGCAACACAGAAAGCTGTATCACACATATATCTAGTAGAACACCTTGAAGCTTTATATTGGGTCATGTTATGCTGGCTTTTTTGTTTCTGATTTAGCTTTATCCTGAGCCGTGCAGTTGCTTCCGTGCAAACTTTTTTTGTTGCTTCATTTTGGATTGTGTTTGCTGGAAGCCTGACCCTCCATTCAAGTTTGGTTTTTACCAAGCTTTGTTCTTTATTTTGGTGTTCTTGGACTGCACTTTGATTGTTTAATTCCATTTTTCCAATTATATGACATTCTACTTTATTTTCCTCCCAGTTTTGTCTGCCATGAACTACTAGTTTAATTTGAACTGTTGTTGATATGCTTTTGAATCACTCTTGTATTGGTGATTCATTATATTGGGATTTGGATTTTCACGGCTTTGACCATTTTGCCTGACATTTTTTATATGGATATAGCTTTTTAGCTATTGTTCCATATCCACATTTTCGATATTTGCTGGTCCAACATTCATTTCCGTTTGATGATTTGCCCTGCGTAAAGTTTTCTACTGCTACAGGAAGTACTGCTTGTATCAGGATTGTTGGCTTTCAGTAGGGTGTTGGCATGATTAAGGAGCGGTCTGCAACTCATTCGCATGGTTGGATTTGGTTCTTTTTCGATGAGTGTTTGATGCAACTACTACTCAACAACCATCAACGAGGATGAGTATATTTTAGATTTTCTGTTTTGGAAGGAGAGATTTTTATGCGTCTATGGTTTTCCAACTGGGATACTTTATGTGAACTGTGGACTTGCATTTTGGGGAACTAGACTCCAATTATTTGGACTTTGTCGAACACTTCATATATGTGTATTATGTATCGGTGAATACACGTATTTTTTGTATTTGACTTTGGTCTACAAGCAACTGCCTCTTCACCAAGGGTCGTTCCTTTTTTGGATCAGGACATTAGGTTTTGCGAATTATATCAGACATTACAATTTCCAATTTGGTAATCAATGTTTAACAATTTGTTTATGCCCTTTTGTTAACAGGGCTGGCAATTTCGTTTTTGCGAACTATTTTCAACTGCCATTCAAATGCAGCTGGCGCCATTTTATATTTTCTCCTCATGTTCTGATTTTTGTAATTATTCTGTATAGACTTTAATTGCTGCCTTTGTTATATATTTAGGGCTGTATTCGCTTATTTCAATAGAATAGCACTCTTTGTATTTGTGCACTTCTATTTTGAGCATTACCATCATATATATTTATTGTTTTGAAGCGTATTCAGTGTATACATAATTACCACAGGCATATGTTGGTCGTTTTTTAACTTGTTGCTTTTTGATCATTTGTATTATCCTATATTTCTTTACATTTTGGGGATTGTTTATAACATATTATTACCAAATTAGTGTTTCATTAGGTGTTGCTTATCCCCTTATCAACATCTGTTGGTTTGCAAAAATTTTTTAATATATATTACTCTATAGCTGTCTTTCTTATCCCTTGGTGCTGATGATGTTTTTTGTCTTATAACAAAGTCCTTTGCATTATTGTATTATTTATATGCTGGTTTCAGTGTCATATGTATATACCTCGAATATAATTATACTGTTTATATATTTGAATACAGTATATCATTAGACCTCATGTTCTTCATGTGAGCATCACTTTATAGTAGTTGTTCACACATTTTACATGTTGGGGAATATTTATGACACAACTCTTTGGTTATTAATATATATTATGTGTTTTCTAAGTTCCCCTACATTCTGTTATATGTCTATCTAGATTACATATACTTAACAGTTGTTGTTATTTAGCTCTGGGGATTGGTTTTGACCAATGGTATACTTTACACCATTATTAGAGTTTTTTGTTCCTATTTTATTATAAATCTGCTTCATTGTTTTTCTTATTCAGTTAGTTGACTGTATCACAGTCTATTTTTAGTGTTAGTATATAACTGGTATTAGTTAATTCTATTGCTAGCTGGTGGGTTGTTGTTTCTGATTGTTTGGCCTATTCTCTTTAACCATATAGGTTAATTGCATCTTCACATTTTTGTGTGGGTCTTTGATACTCTTTTCGGCCCAAGCCATCCAGGTTATTTAATTTGACATTATTGTTTTTGATACACTTTATTTATTGTCTATTATTATTTTGTATAACTATTTTTAGTCATGGACCTATTGAGTCTTGTCTCCGGATTATCCTCTGATAGAGAGGATTTGAGTGCTTTTGGACTGGGTCCCAGCCCGGAAGAAGCAAACATTGGTGAATCTATAGGGTCTGAAATGACTTATAATTTGTTGTTTGAAAAACTTCACAAACATTTGCGACTATTAAGATCCAACGTTTGGCATGCTAAACTATTCAAAGCTTATATTGCTAAAAATATCACCCCACGTGGATTAAGGGTAAGAATTCAACCCTTAGTGGCTGAAATTGATGATGACTTATCACAAGAATGGGCTGGGATACAACATCAAGCCAGTATGTCATTTGTCAAGGCACTAAACAGTTATTATGAACACACAATTGATAAAGAAGTAAATATTGTTTTAACATTTTGAAAATGAGTCTTTTTTTGCAAAACATCATAATAGGGTGGCTTCTGACTTAAACAGTTTAGAGACCCAACTGAAATTGAAGAAAATTCAGAAATTCAATCGAGATGTCATCCTCAAAACAGTTATGTTTCTGACACTGGCTCTTCCACAGAAGAGTTATCCTCTGGTCTTGAGAATGAGTTGCAGACTGCTTCTGGGTCACCCACCCCCAAGAGATCAGAACAGGTACGGAGGAAACATAAAGGCCATCACAGATATACAAGGTCTACTCCAACTTGCAATAGCGAAATAGATTCTTCATTGAACAATAATGTTTTAAATCTTTCTAGTTATACCTTATCACCCACTGAAGTTATTCTTAATAAAGGACTGACATTTGTTCCCGTTTTTTTTGTTACTGAGGATTCATTTGCACAAGATGTCATATCTTTCTGTAGATTGCTTAATCTAAGAATGTTTTTTGGCAATACTAATGATTTTGGTGTTTCAGATAAATTTACATATCACAAATCAAACTTTCATCCACCTATGCACCCTGTTGTTTCGCAGTTTCAAAACAATGTTCTCAAAGATCTTCATTATGTTCGATCAGAATCTGATTTTTGTCCTAATAATATTACTATTCAAGAACAACAGGCCATCAGAAACATAAAAAAGAATCAAGATATTGTTGTTATTTCAGCTGATAAAGGGGGTGCTGTGGTGGTTTTGGATTGGCATTATTACAATAATGAAGCTTTAAGGCAATTATCTGATGAAAAATACTATGTTAAAATGGATACTAATCCTACATCTAGATTTCAAAAAGAAATTGAAGAATTTCTGTCTTATGCTAAAGATGCTTTCATTATTGATGCCAACCTTATGCACCAACTGTTAGTTCATGATTCATCAAATCAGTACATTTACTTCCTGCCAAAGATACACAAGGAGGAGACCCATTGTTTCAGGTCGGGGTTATATCACTGAACCCCTTTCCCTTTTTTTGACTGACAAATTGAAATCTTTGTTACCTCTCATTCGTTCATGGTTACAAGATACTACTAATTTTCTACATATTATTTCTGATACACAACTTGAGCCTGATTGGCGTATGTGTACTTTAGATGTCAGTGCTTTATACACAAATATTCCTCATTGTGGTGGATTGGAAGCTCTTGCATATTGGTTAGAGATTTCTGGTTTATATTCCTGTGAATTTAATGAATTCCTATTGGATATGGCTTCCTATGTCTTGAACAATAATATTTTTTTCTACCAAGATGTCTGTTATTGTTCTTCTTTTGCACCCATTTATGCGGACCTCTTCATGGCCTATGTTGAGAAAGATTTGATTTATAATTGTAACAATAATATCTACTTGGAACATCTTGACATCTGGCATCGATACCTTGATGATTGCTGGGCAGTATGGAAGGGCGAACTAGAAGGTTTGTTCGACTTCCTGGCATATCTCAATAATAACAGATGGGGTATCGAGTTTACTTTACATAATGATCATGATAATATCACTTTTCTCGATGTATCCATTAATAGATTATCTGACAATACTCTAAGTACAAAAGTTTTTAGGAAGCATCCGGAATATAATACCATATTACATGCTTCGAGTTTTCATCCACCACATATTTCCAAAAGCATTCCCAAATCTCAGTTTATTAGACTGAAACGTATCTGTTCTGATGAGACATCTTACAAGGAACAAAGTAATGACCTTACCAGATGTTTCAGGTCTAGAGGATATAAGATGGGTTATGTTTTTGATGCTATAAACAAAGTAGGTCATATGAACAGGGATGATTTATTAACTTACAAGACTGACAACACACCTGCCACTCAACATATTAGGTTCACCACCACATATGGCAGGAATTCAGATCATTTAATTCAAAGCATTCATCGACATTGGAATCTTTTACTATATGATAATGATTTGTCTTCCATTATTCCTAATAAATGTCGGTTTTCATTTAGGAAAGGCAGGAATCTTGGCAGTACATTCAGTCATTACAAACACGTACATGATACAAGAGGTCTGGAACCCATTCAAACTACTCTGACAGGTACTATACCTGTGGGATGTTATCCTTGTGGACATTGCATTCATTGTAATAAAATATCCAAAACCAAAGAATTCACCAGCAAGAATTCCCCCACTGTATATGATATCAAGTTTTTCGCAAATTATAGTTCTGATTGGCTTATTTATCTAGCCACATTTACGTGTGGGGCTTTCTATGTTGGCCAAACATCTAGGCCCATTAGATTGAGAATCTCAGAGCATATCAGCAACATTAGAAAAGGTAGAATACATAATGCTTTATTTAAACATCCAACAGCATCTTTTCTTTTTACTATTATTGATATGATTCATGGTAATGTAGATAAAAAACAAGTGATACATCATCAGCAGAAGAAAAACATAAACCTCAGTATTCACTTCACGGTTTATTCAAGTAACAGGATCCAAAAGTAAACGCTTTCACGTTGATACACAACGCTTCCTCAGACTTTAATACTTAACTAGATATCCATACATTTATATAGTGCACATTATTAACAATTAATTGAATAATTAAATAATTAAATAAGTAATCATTGAAAGAAAATACATTTAAAAATCCACATTTAAAAAATACAATTGTAAGATTCATATATTTATATATTCAAAAAATAAGAATTTATATAATAGTGTGAAAATTTATCTAAAGTTACTATGAATATGTTTAAAAATAAAAATAAGAATAAAAACTGCTGCTGTTTATCTGCATATAAAAACTGTATGTTATAATAAAGATATAAAATGAACAATAATATTATGTGTTACCTAGATATTAAAAGTGTAGCAATAAAAAATACTGTACATATATATAAATATATAGCTTAGAAATCCAAGTTAATGACTGTATGGTCTAGCTGCCAAAAATAGTTTCAGTGACACTTTATCATTCAAGCCATAACCTTGATGTGCTTGGAGTTTAATAATCCATCTATTTTCTATGCCCTCTGTGTGAAAACCATTCTCTAATACATGTTTTTCTTTGTTAATAGCATATAAGTGTGTTCTATTGATTTTGCCCACATAGAAACATTGACATGCTTGGCATTGTGCTAAATATATTAAATCACAAGATTTACAATCAGCATAGAATTTGGGAATGAATTCCCATCCTGTGGATGGATGTATGAATTTAAGATCCTTACAAATATATGTACATTGGTTACATGATCTACAGGCAAACGTGCCTAATCTCTGGGAAGGAATGTCTCTTTTGTTTGTATTTTCATAACACAATAATCTTTTAAGAGACTTCATATTCCTGTAAGTTAATTTTGGTCGCTCATCAACAAGACCCTTGACTTTATCATCTGTTTGTAGTATTTTCCAGTTGTTTTCAATGATGTGTTTAATGTATGTATTTCTATTAGTGTATGGGATGGTCAATCTATTATTGTATCTAATGTTAGTCCCTTGTTCTGCCAACTTAGCATTCTTGTTGGTATCTCCCTTTCTGACTGAGCAAACATATCTCAACATATCTTGCTGTAGTTGATAATCTTGTTCATTTGTCGTTAACCTAGAAACCCTAAATACTTGGCTCTTTATAATATTGGGATAAATATGTCTAGGATGCATGCTGTCACGGTGTAACAGGTTATTTTTCCAGCAGTCTTTCCTATACATAGCTGTCTGGATACCATCTGTATCCTTTGTAATAATAACATCTAGAAATTGCATATTTTCTCGTGAGAAAGTATATTCAAAAAATAGAAAATCAGTCGTTCCATT
This sequence comes from Protopterus annectens, assembly GCF_019279795.1. Classification (NCBI taxonomy): domain Eukaryota; kingdom Metazoa; phylum Chordata; order Ceratodontiformes; family Protopteridae; genus Protopterus; species Protopterus annectens. Next base: position 1,674,076,905 of record NC_056739.1, read on the forward strand.
TATATAGATTATAAGGTCTTTCAAATCATCCTCAGTGCCATCCCATACAAAAAACACATCATCTACAAAACGACCATAATATTTGATGTGATCTTTAAATGTCATGTTATTTAACAAATAGGTTTCCTCCCAATATGCCATAACCAAATTGGCATAGGAACTGGCACAAGGTGTGCCCATTGCTACACCTTTACTTTGTAGATAATATTTATCTTCATAACATAGTACATTATTGTCTAGAACTGTTTCCAAAATCAGCATCAGTTTGATGACCTGATTATTCGCTATACCTTGCTTGAGTAATAGTAGCCTGACATAGTCTATTCCTATTGAATTAGGAATGGATGTGAAAAGTGATCTCACATCAAGGGTTACAAAAAATGCAGACTCTGTAATCGGTTCCAATGAATTATATTCTGACAAATTTTCAAGAAATTGTTGAATGTCCCTTAGTATTTGTTTGGATTTATTTAATATAGGTTTAAATTATTTTCTATGAAAATAGACATTGGAAAGTGGGTATTAGTTGTTTCTCAACTAAAAAGTATCTATATAAATCTACATCAATAACATTTGTTAGCATAAAATCGTATACATTGCTGTGCACATTTTTAATTAACTTATCCAAATGGTTAGCAGTAAGTGACAGCTACTGTTTTTACTGTGGATATATTGCATGATATGAAGTCTGAAACTTGCATTTTTGGTAAATCTTGCATTTTGGAATTTGGCATATATTCAGGTAAAGTCAAGAAGATTCTGATGAATAACTGGCATATAATATCTGCTAATCAAGATATAGCACCCACATTAGGTGAATGTCCAAGGTTTGTTTACAAGGTAGGGGCCAACATAAAATCCATTTTAGAGAAGGGCTTTATTAAGAAGACAGAATACATGAAAACTGCAAAATGTGGGGCATGTAAACAATGTCACACCATATTTCAGGGAGACAGTGTGAAATTGGATAATTACAAACACACTAGAATTAAATTCTGTGGGGGCAACTGTACAACTAAAATGGTGGTATATATTGCCATCTGTAGAACATGTTCAATGTTATATAGGTAAGACTCAAAGGGCGGATGCTTCCGATCCCAGGTTTAAGACACTGTACTGTCAAACCACTATTGGCCTTAAAATGAACTATTTATAGGGTACATTGTCATATGTTTTACAAACATGTTTTGATATGATCTAGATGTAACTGTCTTTGTTAACATTTTTTCAGTTTTTTAACTTGTTTATTTTATCAATATATATTATCCCATGTAATGATTTTAGTTCAACTAGAACATTATTTAAGATTTTATGAACAGAGAACAATGGTTATAGGATGTGTGTATAGCTTTAAAATTTCAAACTGAATTTTGGCGCCAAAAAAGTTATTTAAACAACTGTGATGTAAGCTGTGGTGTTCTGTGGAAGCTTGTTTTATTCAAGCCGCAAAGCTTCATTCAAGCGGAAGCGCTTTTTGTTTGTTAGCATTGAATAGAGGTGAATTTCCAAGACACAGAGACGGAATTTTGCACACCGCGGCATTTGCTTTTTTTTCTTTTCTGAACTTTTATGGTTGCTGCACTGTTTCTGTTTGAAGCTGAGTTCTGAGTCGGTCTCATGGAGTCTGATCGAAACCTCATTCAATTCATTACACAGTCCTGTACACCAGGATTTTCAGTTGGTAAAAGCTGAATTGACTGCACACCAGGATTATCAGTCGGTGAAAGCTGAATTGACTGAACTGAGGGGAGAGGTAAGCAAGCTTACCCTACTTAATCAACTAAGCAGCTCCTTCAGGTAGAACACAGCCATGATAACAAGAATTGTATTACTGATACTGGTCGAGGGAATACTAACTGTGAAGAAGATGTTTTAAGACTGTCTAACTTGTCGACATATTCAACAACCATTGCTAACGGACAGGGTTCCTGTAAAAGTACTGTTATGGCAAATACTGTGAGTACAAACATTATTTCTTCACATTTGAAAAGAATGAAGTCACATTTTGAATACAGATGGACATTAATATTGACACTGTTGACAATGGTATGATGGACAATATTGATGTTAGTAGTAACAGCAAAATAAACTGTAAACTCAGATCTGTTTAAAACATTTATTGAAAAGAACTGTTATTTTGATACTGATCCGACAATGCCTATCTTTCCAGATGTATAGAGCTAAAACAGATTTTTAAATTATATTACTGAAAATGTTAAGTCAGACATATGTCTGTGTTGATGAAATTTAATGATGAGAAGCTGGTTTATTTAATTCTCAGTGGAGAATTTGTATGTCAAACAATCTCCTATGCTGAATCTAATATTTCAAAAATATATGAACGTAAGATGAAAAAAAATTGTAAATACATACAAACAATCTAGTTCTGATGGAAATGCTAACTTGGTTCAGTTGTTACTGAGACAATAGGTGAGTCCAGTAATAATAATGTAGGCATCCTCCAGATGGTGTCACTTACACCTATAGGAACTTTAATATATACAACTATACTAACTATATTTTAAATACTGGATACTTTGATTTACTATCTAAGTTAAAATTCCCACTAAAAGATTCAATGTTGGACTGTATTTGTGAAATAAAAGATATGTGCTAAAGCTTAACCTGGCTATTTTATTTAAAGATAAAAACAGTGGGTGACATTTCTCATGCAGAGCCGTTCATTCCAGTAGTCAAAAGAAAAGTACATATATACCCCCCATGCACCCCACCATTTCTATCTTTGATAAAGTAGTGACTAAAGAGATTTACAAGTTGGATAGACAAATCGATGGACATCAGATTAGTTCCAATTTAACAAAAGAAGAGAGCAGGGTACTACAGGAATTAAGATGTGCTAGTAACATCAAAATCATGAAACCAGATAAGGGGCATGATCATCTATGACAGTTTTTTATACACTTGTAAGATACATGAAATACTACACAATTCTGGAAATTATTCTATGTTGTCCTTGAATGACATCAACATAGGGTATAGAAAAATAGACACATGTATTGAAGAATACTTACTAGATAACAGGATCAATAATGACATCTATACTTATATCAAGGTTGAACATCCTGTATTAGCTTCTATAGTGGGTATTCCTAAAATTCACAAGAACATAGATGAACCGCCCTTTAGACCCATTATATCAGGGAGTAGGTCTAAGACGTTCAATATAGGTAAGGTTATTGATACCTACCTGAAACACATATAAGCCACTATTCCACATATAGCTAAGGACTCATGGGATTTTCTGAAACAGTATCCTATTTACCTATCTAGTTCAGATCTGATATTTGTGACTATTGATGTCATAGACTTATTTTCTTGTATACCCAAAGAAGATGGTCTATCAGCTTTTGCTACGAGTATAAGAAAACATACAGATATCCAGTGGGACACCATCTGTCTTCTCACGGATATGATGTCCCTGGTTCTCGAGCATAATTACATTATATTTGAGGGAGAATATTACAAGCAGACCAAAGGCGTACCTATGGGAGCAGCTTGTGCTCCCATATACGCCAACTTGGTCATGCTTGAATGGGAAGAGAGGACTATTTTAGATAGTCACTTTATGACATACATAAAATATTATGTCAGATACCTTGATGACTTATATTTGATTTGGGATGGTGGAGAACAACAGCTAGCATTATTTTTACAATACATTAACAGTAGCAGTAATTTTTTAAAATTTACCTCCTCTAGTAGTCACGAAGGTGTGGCTTATTTAGACACATTTGTGTCAAAAACAGGGGATGAGTTTAAATCCAAAATTTACAGAAAGAACACTTTTTCGAATAGTTATTTGGAATATTCTAGCTACCATCCGAAGAAACAATTCACGAATATATATAAGGGTCAGCTTATTAGAGCAGTTAGGATGACCTCACGGTATGAGGACATGTTGGATGAGGTGAAATTTATAACGTCCTTATTCAAGGACAGAGGGTATGACGTTAAAGTCATGGAAAATGTAAGTAATTATGTTGTGAGGAAATGGGGTAACCAGTACAAGCCTTTGTTGGGTGAAAAATATAGGACAGCTACTGTTTTTACTGTGGATATATTGCATGATATGAAGTCTGAAACTTGCATTTTTGGTAAATCTTGCATTTTGGAATTTGGCATCTATTCAGGTAAAGTCAAGAAGATTCTGATGAATAACTGGCATATAATATCTGCTGATCAAGATATAGCACCCACATTAGGTGAATGCCCAAGGTTTGTTTACAAGGTAGGGGCCAACATAAAATCCATTTTGGAGAAGGGTATCTTTATTAAGAAGACAGAATACATGAAAACTGCAAAATGTGGGGCATGTAAACAATGTCACACCATATTTCAGGGAGACAGTGTGAAATTGGATAATTACAAACACACTAGAATTAAATTCTGTGGGGGCAACTGTACAACTAAAATGGTGGTATATATTGCCATCTGTAGAACATGTTCAGGATTCTATATAGGTAAGACTCAAAGGAGTTTAAATAAACGTATATACTCTCACCTTTATAGTATCAGAAGGAAGGATGAAAAAAATGCTTTGTATAAACATATTAAACAACATGGTGACAAACATTATTTTAATTTTGGTATAGTGGACATTGTGCACACCAATAACAGTGGAGGTGACTTTAATAATTTATTATTATATAAAGAATTTTGGTGGCAAATATACACGGATGCTTCGACTATACCAGGTTTAAATGACACTGTATCTGTCAGACCACTATTGGCCTTAAAATGAACTATTTATAGGGTACATTGTCATATGTTTTACAAACATGTTTTGATATGATCTAGATGTAAATGTCTTTGTTAACATTTTTTCAGTTTTTTAACTTGTTTATTTTATCAATATATATTATATGTAACATTGATTTTAGAAATAATACGAACATTATTTTAGATTTTATGAACAGAGAACAATGGTTATAGGATGTGTGTATAGCTTTAAAATTTCAAACTGAATTTTGGCGCCAAAAAAGTTATTTAAACAACTGTGATGTAAGCTATGGTGTTCTGAGGAAGCTTGTTTTATTCAAGTGAAAGTGCTTAACCATTCTTTGTTTGTTGGCATTACAATAAACTTTTATTCACTTCTACCTGGTTTCATTGAAGGTGTTGTGGACTGTTATGAGCATTGAATAGAGGTGAATTTCCAAGACACAGAGACGGAATTTTGCACACAGTGCATTTGCTGTTTTTTCTTTTCTAGTTGAACTTTTATGGTTGCTGCACTGTTTGCTTCAGTTGATTTAATGATAGTAGGCATATGTCTATATATGTTTGAATTTATTACAGACTGCCACTGTCTATTTGAGACATGGGCACCACTCCATGAGTGAATTAGCAAGTAGATATCCAGCAGACTGGCGATAGTTTGTAGAGGTTCATGGAGGGGCTTTGGTTCATGATGTGTGTATGCATCTTCGAGATGATGACATCCAAAGGTCTGTGCAGAAAGGATGTTACGTGAACAGGGGAAGAAAGGGGATGTTGGATTCAGGGGACTATGTAAAAGGCTCTACTGAGTGGGATTCAAATAAGAACAGATTCAAAACATCATACCATGACCGTAATATACTACCAACCCACACACAAGTTGGCTGAGGTCAGATCCAAACACCATACCTGCCTAGGTATACAAAGTCGTTCCATACAATGTAAGACTAGCACTACTGTGGAAGTCTAATTTACATTCTGTTAGAGGATGACATCATCAGTTTATGCTGAGAAGAAGATGTTGGGAGGGGTATCTAACTTAGCTGCAGACTCACATCCCACTGTTAAAGTGTCTCCAGACTGGCAGTTGAAGGAAGACAGAGTTGTTAGACTTATGCAAACATGAAACTGCAACCACACACACACACACACACACACACACACACACACACACACACACACACACACACACACACACACACACACACACACACATTATCTGCCATGAAATTTGAACCCCTATATATATAGTTACGCAAGCTAGAAAGCATATCACTTAATGCTAGTGCCACCACAGAAGTCTGACTTAAATAGTGTCTCAGAGTGCACTTTATAGAGGATGACATCATCAGTGTATGCTAAGAAGAGGATGTGAGGAAGCTGAAATTGCTGTGGAGTCATGTACAATGTAAAAGTATCTTCTGCATGCTACTTGAGTGAGGGCATCAGGACCTGGACTCTGATCTAACTACACACACATCTACACAAAAGTTGACTGTTGTGAGATTAGAACCCCTACCTATCTATTTACACAAACTAGAGAACAAAGTACTTAATGCTAGCGCCACCACAGAAGTATGACTAATTTTGTCAGAGTGCACTTTATAGAGGATGATGTCATCATAGAATTGCAGGTAACACATACTATTTTGAGACTTGAGTGCAAAGCCAGGATTTGTGATATGATTTTGTGAGCGCAGTTTGTAAAAGTACCTATAAATACATCCTGGGAACCTAGGTCAAATAAGTTATCATGAATGCATACTGCAGAAGTAAGATGACAGACATGTACTTGTTTTTCAGAATGTTTTATAGATGAGACACACACTCAAAACCGCACACACACACACACACACACACACACACACACACACACACACACACACACACACTTGGGAAACACCAGTAATGCAATGATGGAATTATGTGTCTTCATGTTCGGATGAATTATGTTCACATTAATGCAAATTTACTGACAATATCAGTAGGATATGATCATGCATGGTCAGTGCCTACTATCACTAGAAATCTATACCAGATGTAACAATGCAGTAAGGCTATGTAATTTGGGAGTCTGTTTAACAATGGTTTAAGTACTAATATATCATTTGCAAGTGTATTGCTGCAGGGCACACATGAATATCAGAAGGTATGTGTTCAGTCAAGCAGACATGTCACTGCCCCTTCTCTTGTGTTTATGAATGCATTTCCAAGTATTAGAGAATTACAGCCCCGTTACCAGAGTTAGATATTCTATACACCTGTTCAGTGCATCATCGAGAGCTGATTTGCGCAGATGATGGCAAAGTATTAGCATATGCATGATTCAAATTTCAGGAACTCAGCTTGGACTTGTGAAGGTCCAGTGTCCACTGGAGCTCATTGCCAAACTGTGTGTAAATAGGGACATACAGTAACTGACCTGATTGGGGTTAACTGCAAAATACATCTGTTTGTTGTTAATATTTCATTAGCATATGCATGATTCAAATTTCAGGAACTCAGCTTGGACTTGTAAAGGACCAGTGTCCACTGGTGCTCATTGCTAAACTGTGTGCAAATAGGGACATACAGTAACTGACCTGATTGGGGTTAACTGCAAAATACATCTGTTTGTTGTTAATATTTCATGTGTCAGGCTTGCAAGATATGTTATGGAACAAATTGCTGGCAGCTATTATGATGTATATGCTGTAGTCTATCTTTGCACTGTATTGGCCAAACTTCTATTAACTAAATAACTGTTGGTCTTGCCTTTTCCATTTGCATGACATTAAGCCTCAAGCAAATGCAGTTCTCTGCTTAAGGAAAACAATCTTCTTCTTTCGGCTTTTTCCCGGTTAGGGGTCACCACAGCGGATCACCTGTCTGCTCATGATTGGCAGTAGAGTTTTATGGTGTCGAGTTGCTCAACCATCCACAGAAGGCACACACACGCACTCATGCCTAGGGCCAATTTAGCATGTCCAATCCACCTACGGCATGTCTTTAGGGTGTGGGAGGAAACCGGAACACCTGGAAGAAATCCACATGGCCACAGAGAGGACATGCAGACTCCATACAGAAGGCACCCCAGCCGAGAATCGAACCAGAGAACCTCTTGCTGTGAGACAGCAATGCTAACTGCTGCACCACCGTGGCCACCCTTGCTTAAGGAAAACAATGAAAAATTTAATTTAGTACTCCTTCCTTTGCGCAAACAGGCTCAGTGGCTCTGCACAGCCATCAGCACTCTGGACAGTACTGTGTGTGGAAAATAGACCGGCTGCTTAGCTTTCTCTATGGCTCAGGGTGCAAGGGCAGTGATCTCCTAGCCATCACAAAAGTGAGCCAAGGTTCAAATCAAGATGGTTCTCTTTTTTAACAAATGGTGTCAGGATGTCATTAACTAAATAAATGTGATCAGGAGTGCAAATGTGACTATTAATCACCACACCAAAGTATGTGTCCTCCCCAAACTGCATCAGAAATGCCTACCTCAATATACTACAACTAGTAGCTGTTTTGCAGACCTCACTGCAAGTTACAAGTTAAATGCATGTACAGTTTGCTACAAATGACAAGGGGTGGTACATTGTTTGAAATGATTAGTATGACTGCTATTTGTGTAGAGGTGCATATCCTGAAAAGTGCGTACAGTTTGCTTCACAGTAAGAACAGTTTCCACATCATATTAGATGAACATTTCATCCATCACCCTAAGAAAGATGCTACACTATATTCTGAAGAGACAGAAGAGATGATGATAGGCACAGGCCTGTAGAGGATGTAGGAGGTACAGTCCTGGCACATTCATGAAAATCCTAATGGTGTGTTCATATTATGTGTCCTCTCAATCAGAATATGTCCTGCTCTGTCACATGAATTGCATGAGGTAAGTCTAGAAAAGATGTAGAGTCACAATAAGTAATACAGCCACGTACATCTGTTTGAAGATGATGTGGGACATCTGAAATATAATGGTGCCATGTGGGAATTGATTTTTGACAGTTATATCAATTGTGTCCTGCCTTATAGTTTACTTGATAGGCCGATGTATCATGCTTATCTAGGAGAAGGGGTAGACATATGGACAGACAACAGATACACAGGAAAGAGACCTCTGAAAACTTTATTTTTAAGAGCATCCCCTACTGCTGGGTTAAACTTGACAAGATGTAAATTTACTTTTCTACATATGATCGTCACCTTAACATGATGCAAAGGGAATCCTACAGCAAATTTTAAAATATTGTACATTACAGGAGCACTAAAACTCTATTAAATCAAGTTAACATCTTGTTATTATCCATCAGCAGAGTCATGGCAGTTTGCAGAAAGTATGAGATGACCTTTGCATCCATCAGCTTAATAGATACACACACACACACATAAAGGGGGGGGAGTGAAAGAGTGAATACAAGGAGTGATGACCATACACATAACAATGTTTGGTGTAATGGAACATTTCTGGACATGTCTTTGGTGTGTTCTCATTATTAGCCTACCATGTTATGTAGCATGAAGTGACCGATATAGGGCTAAAGAAGGGTTAGGAGAGGGCAACAGGCATATGAGAAACAGAACAAGGTTAGATAAATATTTCATAGCTGTAGGGATGATGTGAGATACATCTGGAATTTAACCCTTGATGCTATGGGCAAAAACAACCTTCAGTCAAGTAATTTGTGTCAATAATCCACATAGGAAGTTGCACTTTGTTTCATCCAGCACTCTAAGAGTTGTCAGAGTAACTGTTTCAAAGTAGTGCTTTCACTCTGGTGTAACTCTGTGTTCCTCTCATGCAGTAAGTTTAAGCAGTATTGCACAGAGATAATTAGACTAGTGCAACTTATGGGAAAAATTCACCAGGTTTTGCCATAGGATATGTACATCCATTCACAGCTGCTTGGCATTGGTGTGAGATGCCAAACTCCATGCAAATGCAAAAAGTGAAGGCTTATAATGGGCCATTTCTGGCCATATGTGTTGTGTGTGAGTCTATTTTTAACCAGATTAAATGTGTGAAAATGAAGTTGATAGGAAAGTGGTAAAATGAGGAGGCAAAGAAAGAAAAGAACAAAAGGGAAGTAATACCGGCATTTGCAGGAGACAACTGGGAGACAGTCATAGATATCCACTTTTTTGCCACAGTAATTTACACAGGTAGAGAAATTTGATGTATGTGGACTGTTACCATGACATGGGGGTATGAAAACAATGCAATGATGTTGTCTAGCCAGTTGGACTAAATCAACCATGTCGAGAAGACACATATGTGGAGTGGAGAGCTATGTATAGAACGTTTATTTTTTTTGTGGGACGTGTCTTTTTTTTTTTTTTTCAAAAAGAGAAGAATGTTGGGAAAGGGATCTAGGAATGTGATGGTTTGGCAGGTAGAGTAGGTGAGGAAGCAGGTGCAGACAAACAGGACCTAACAAGATAGTCACAAGGATAATGCTGGACAAAAAAAGTTGGGAGACTCCATGATTGGAGACAGGTAGGGAATTTCAGAGGCATGTGCCCATCAAGTGTAGGAACAGAGAGAATCTAGTCATCACCCACAGAACTGTCATCACTGTCCCTTCCCTCAGTTGCCTGTGAGACTGCTTGATGTGGGAGTCTTTTTTCAATTTTTAGGAGCACCTTCTCTACTCAGACAATGTGGGAACCAAGGCCACTGTCTATCAGATATCACATCATCCCTGGCAGCTCCTGGTGGCTGACATAATCACCACCTCCACCAGTATTCCTGGAGGGTTGCATTGCACCACCAGCCAGGCGACCACTACCTGAAGAGGATGTGCCAGGTAAGGCAGGGGTTGTGGTGGTAATACTGCCATGATGCATTCCAGAGGTGCTGGGTGTTGGTGCAGCAGCCAGTGGAGGGTTTGAAGGCTGAGCTGCAGAGGTTGGCCCAACTCCCTGTGCTGAAATGCATTTTTTTTGGCACAAAGTTATGACATCAGAACAGTGTCATTCCAGGTAACCCAAAAAATGTAATAAAAGAGAGAGAGAGAGAGAGAGAGAGAGAGAGAGAGAGAGATAAGGGGAGGGGTGAGACAAAATCTAAACAGATGATTAGAACCGTAATATGTTACATTCATTCTATATTACAATAAATAGTCAAGTATTATTATCTTAGCTTTAGAACTTTCACACTCACAAAAATGATTTTGAATTGTTGAAAGGAATGTTTGGAATATGCACTTATTCCATAGATGCTTTCAAAGAAATGGCAAAGTAAGTTACCAACATAGCATTAAAGACAATACTGCTGCATTTCAATTGTAAAAATAATACTTGTTAAATGTAGTCTATAGGTTAATTGTGGGTATTAAACCCACATAATCTGAATACACTACTACACTTGCCTAATACAATCACCAACAGCTACAGGGGAAAACATGTATGCTTGGTGTTACAGTTAAGGCATGCACACTGAAGCTGCTACCAATCTATGGAATCATTATAATTACTACAGCCAGAGTCACATGTGCTGCAGACACACCCCTTGCCTCTGAGTCCCACCAGTCTCTGGTATGTACCTCTCTGTTCACTGCAATTTCTTCTGCAGCTTTAAAATAGAGAACGAGAGAAGAAGATACATGAAAGCATTCTTAATACCAGTTTTGGTTATCTACACAATTCTATATAATTTTGAGCTGCTTGATATGTATACTTACACAACTGGGGGGGTGTTAGTAGTTCTAAACTCATCCAGAAACTGGTCGAGTTGTGTCTGCTTGCTCCTCTTAAGGTCACTGTAGGGGTGCCTAAACTGCTCCCCAGTGCATTGTATGCCAGTTGCCCTGGAGAGAGTCTTGGCTGGGCTGTTCCAAGCCTGAGCCTTGTACTTAGACCCAGTATAGTCCATCTGCAACAGCCTCTGACTGCAGTGCTTGACAAGGAGTGGAAAAAAGATTTTGGACTCCTCCACACCCCAACTCTGTGCCCTGAATGTGTCACTATCATCCCCATTGCCTGCTATGTCTGCAGAGGTTCTCCAACAACAATAGCAATGGTTTGCTGCCAATTTGTGATCTCATGTTTTAAGACCAGTGCACAAACATGCACAGCTATGCAAACTGCATTTGTGCAATGGTAACCAAAGTGAGACATTGCCAAACAAAGAGGAAGGGAGTTTATGAAACAGCAACAATGATGTGAAACTTGACAGTGATCTTTGGCATGAGTGATGCTATACCTGGTCACACTTTGTGCAATGGTCAACACTGAAATGCTCAATGGCTTGGCTTTTAAGCCTAGTCTTTGGAGGGATCAATTGAATGACTTGTCACATATTTTGTTGGGACTTACACACTGTTTAAAAGTCATTTCTACAAGGTGGGATTGAAACCTATGTAAAAGAGAATGCATACATTTCCACATGTGGTTATTCCTCAGAAGAAGTATTTGTCAACCATGGTCATTAAAGATATACAGCTTAAAGAGTGACTGGTGCTATATCAATTAGGCCTGTATGCATGTGACATTAAGAGGTCCTGGCTCATGTATTCTCAGCTGTGATGCAGGACTAATATCTGACAATATATTGGAAATGGATAGACTTGCATGACTTTAGTAATAAAATTTGAAGTTATGATACATACATCACAATACATTCTGTTTTACATTTATAATTGAGTTATGTGAGGGACATAGATGGCTGTCAGTAAATTACTGTGTCCATAAGAGCAACTACATTTTTTGCATAATCATCGCTGTCACGCTAAACCAGTTGCACATATAATCAACTGGGGTTCATATACCACTCATTAATGAGTTATGGCACCCATAAAAGTATGTGTATGCAAGCAGCAGTGATACTTTTCTGTCAACCAACCAACTATACATAGCTATTGGCATGTAGTATTACCTTTATAATCACACTTTTGGGAGCAATGACAGTGAGTCACCTTTACTAAAATGTATAGTCTGCTGGATTTAGATTTTAAACCTGGCTTATCTGAGTTCTGATCATGAACTTACTGCACTTGCCACTTAACACCTGGGGCACTGAGGAAAGCTAGCAGCAGGTGTAGTTTCTTGACTCAATACTGTCCAGAGTGCTGACAGCTGCACATCAGCAGTGAGTCTGTCTGCATGGAAGAAAGCACACCAAATTAAACTGTTCACGTTTTCTTAGAAAGTGAACTGTGTTTGTGCTATACCACACACACTATACACATGGTAAAGGCAAAAAGGAAAGAAAGAAAGAGAAACATATTTTAAACAATTAGACAGCTCTAGATTTGAACCATCAGACAATTGCACTTACACCACACAGTTGTAGTGAGTTATCTCTCTTTGCCACAGACATAATTTTGCAATAGCAATTAAATGTGCATACAATCAATTCATATTTCATATAATGTGTTAAACAATTCATACAGCTGGACATTCTAAGTTGGTTGTACATGTGTACATAACATATTTAATGGAATGAGTGATCACATAATATTTATATATGTTTGCAAAAGTGCAGCTCTACCTATCTTTGTTTTCTGGGAATTCTTCCCTTATCACTGCTTTGCTATCAGAAATGCAACATCTATTTCATATTCATATTCTCTCATTTTTCTTTCAAGGTGTGATACAAATACATGACAATGAACAACAGTCTCCAGCAAAGGTAGGAAACTGTGCTAGTATGCCAAAGAAATATACATGAGGGTGTTTGGTTTTGTTTAAAAGCTCAGTGCAGTAAGTTTCATACTTTGTAAGTGTATCCACATTCATGCACCCACTTTAAGGAAGGGTGTCTGTGCATTGCAGTGTTTTGTTTCAGTCAGAGTAATCATTCACAGTTGCAAGCCATTATCACCTAACAATGGTGTAGAGGCTCCACTATATTTATATCTGTTACACAAAGTCAAAAGTTTGTTATTCATCAATTCTGATGATTTCTCTCCTCAGTTGCATCTTCAGAGAGCTCAGAGGGCTGAATCTGCACTATAAAAAGGTAAGCATGTAGCTAGAGAACTTGAAGGTGAGGAGGCTGTTTTGAGACAGAGAAGACTGTGACTGCTATTTCTTTGAAGATTTTTCTTCAAAGAAGCATATATTTTGCTACGGTGAGTACATTTACATTCTAACATTAAGAATGTATTTATATAGGCCGTAGAAAAATAAAGGTTAATCTGTATGCACTTCTTATACTTCACTGTTGTCATAGGCAGTTCTTGCAGTGCTTTACATTTGTGAGATGGGAAGCTTATGCTTACAGCACAGTATGTTGTCACCATTTGCTTTTGGTATTGGAGATAACTGTATTGTGTTTTTCATCCAATACAAGGGGTTGTACATGTGGCTAACAGTGGTGTTAGGCATCTAAGATATCCAAGGGCAACTACCACAACAGTGATAGGCACAGTGAAAATTGACTGGCATTCAACTTTTCATTTACGAAAAAATAAATGGGTTCTAAATACCCTTCTCCTCCTTGCCCAAGGTCTGTCAGCAGAAGCAGCATAGACTTGAGTGTGTTTTACATACACTTGAACAAGTGCAGCAGCAGCCCCTAATATTCTTTCTTTCATTCTTTCTTTCCAGTGTAGTTTCTGTGGCTGTATTCCAATATATTCTGGAGTACAAGGCAAATTGCTACACAAAGTGTACATGGTTGCTTTATAGTTTGCTGAATAGCTCTGCTATCTTGGATTGGTTGATTAGCATAGAATTCAGCTGCTTATGGACTAAGTAGCATGCCATGATGTTTACCAGGTTTCTTCGGCTCTACAATTCATGTAAAGCCGTTTACTGAATACAAATTGGCGCACTATCATGTGCATGTCTCGCTGCAATACAGACATGGTTTCAATGAGCCATGTAGGGTTTACTGAATCCAGCCCAGTATGTGTTTCATTCAGGACCTTCACAAACAATAAATTTAGTATTTTAGAAAAGGAAAGCTATGATTCATTGTTACTCTCTTGGGTTGTATTATTTCTTCTTATTCCTGTACTGAATAATATTTCTCCTGTTCTAGAAAAATGAATAATGACACCTGTCTTTATATCTTAAACATATATATATATATATATTTATATCTATATTTTTTATCATTTTTGTGAATTTCTTTCTCTCCTTGAGATTTGATAACCTACCAACTGGCAGTGTGTTGAGCTAAACACAATGGAGAGTGGTGGTGTTTCCGTAATGATTACTAAATATTATGCTTCAGTAAAACATTAGTTCTTAACATAAACACAAATATAGTCAAACAGTATGAGTACATGTAAAAAAATGAAAAAGATCTCTGATTTGTTCAACATTATATATGTTGTTTCATTTCTCAACAAAATAATTCTGTATGACAATTTATTTTGAAATAATGCCACTAATAAATACACATATGCATTAGGTATGTATTACTGGCTAGGAGTAGTTGGGGCCAGCACTAAAACAATGCAGTCTTATATGTTAAATAGATAAAATCTGATACTGAAACTGTATATATCAATATTTATGCTTATATCACAAGACAGTCAATGTTTTCCTGTTATGACAGTATTGTGTATTAAGTCTTCAAAACTGGTATTAAGCACTGATAGTACCTGGCATTATGCACTTTGTGTGCCAAATGTTCATGTCTCTGGTTAAATATCTTTAATTACACATGTAGTAAAATTGAAAACACTTCACTGTAATATGTTTTAATGTAAAGAAGCCACTATACTAACTTATATATTGAATGTCAAGAAACAAATATTACTGATTGTCACTAAAAGTAAGCTAACATTCTATACATGAGTATTTCTTGAATCTGCCAAAGAGATTTGCATAGTAGTTTGTGTGCTATGATCAAAGAGAGGTGCATTATAATCAGAAGGAGAAAAGAGAAGTTACTAGTAAGCACTGACATCCCCTAAAGTCATTTTTTCTTAATGCTATTGTATAAAATATGTTGCCTTTCCATGCTTCTAATCAGATTGTGCAGTATGTACTAAAAATGAATACTAGAGATAACTCAGCTGTAAAAAATGATTTGAGAATATAGCATTGCATCATGTGTATTTTTCCATTTCCTGGTTGACATTCTATCTATGCAGAATCTGTTATTGTATATATTAATTTTCTGGGTTTACAAGTGTGCTTTGTTAGTAAAGTAGCAATTTTTCAGTAAAAATATGAAAAAGAAATATCAGTCTACTTAGCAAATAATATTATGGGCAAGTAAATAAAAAGCTGAAAGTCTGAATGAACACACATAACTATAGATTAGTCACCTGACATTAGTAATGACACATCCAACATAGTCATGTTTAAATGTTTCCTCAGTATAACAACAGATAATCGTTAGCTTTAGTTAACCTAAAAAGGATGTCTTATAGTCCTTGTGACATTTTCTGAAAAAATATAATCTAATATTTAAAGTTCTTACTCTGTAGTAGTGGAGCATCTTTGCTTCTGAAGAGATATGGACAGTTCCAGATTTTATTTGCTTTGACATGGTCATGTGTGGAGAGATCAATGTCCAGGGGTGTGGTAAAAAAAAAAAAGATTTGTGGATTTGTGCCTTTTCCAGCATGGGAAATTACTGTCAGCATTTTTGTTCCTGAGATCTGCATCAAGCCTGCAGCACTCAGGGAGAGGGAGCTGTTTACCTACCTGATGGGTGTTCCCCTCAGCTATCTTGTTACTGTTGCTTGATAGGTTCTGTCAATTCATTGGCCTTCATTTCTTATTTCTTAAGAGTCTAGGAAAATTGGTTGTGACAAGTCATCATTCTATTTGCTGTAGAATCCTGCATGTGTTTAAGGCCTTCAGTTCCTGAAAGAACCACCAGACTGGTTGTGGCAATGCCTGTCCTGCATAATGCCCAGTTTAAAACTAAGTGGCTTGATCAGCAAGAAATATTAATAAACAAACTCCCTGTTTATGCAAACAAAGTCATTGTGGCCTGCATTTGATAACTGCACAGTGTCTCAGTGTGAAAAAAAAAAGAGGCTGATAAACTTTATGTAAACTGCTATGACCTTGTTAAATCCAAAACAAAATGACTGTTGCAGACATCATTCAAATAGTCTAGTTTACAGCAACTACAACAAGCTTAATTCCAGACTGCTTAAATCCCTGTTGTCAGTAGCACTTCATCATGTGCATAAAAAGTGTGCTGCCATTCTCATTGCATATCCATATTCCCTTTCAAATAAACTGGCAAATAACCTGTGCATCATAATGGTTAAAGCAGCAACCATCAAGACACACTGTGGGATTCTTGAACATCCGTGTAGGCCTCATGCAAAGCTTTCACAATGTCTATGTGTTAAAGCAATGAGTAGCAGTGCTAACTCCATATGCATGCTGCTCATCATGCTTACATGAATACAAGCAAGTTTTCATGGCCAGCAACAGTGTTGATGTCCAGGAAAAAAAGTGTTGAGCAGCACAAGTACACACAGTAAACAAACAAGCTTGGCTATGGGCAAACCTAAGTGTGTTTGCATGGTCAGCATGAAGAGCTGCACAGGGCAAATAATACAAGCTGCACCAAGCAGGGGAAATATACTGAGTGTACTGTGCACATAAATCAAATATATATGAATACAGAAATAAGTAAGAGGGGAGGGAAAATGGCAAGGGCAGCTACAATACATGGATTAGCAGACAGGAAAAGTGTACTGAGGACAGTGTTCACAAAAATCAAGGAGATGT
The DNA here is from genome assembly GCF_019279795.1 of Protopterus annectens. Classification (NCBI taxonomy): domain Eukaryota; kingdom Metazoa; phylum Chordata; order Ceratodontiformes; family Protopteridae; genus Protopterus; species Protopterus annectens. Next base: position 1,674,094,284 of record NC_056739.1, read on the forward strand.
ACACAGAAATATGTAGGTAAGGAAGGTAAATGTTCAAATTCTTGCAAGATAATTGATGTGAAGGCGCTTATGTCACAAAGACAATTTTGTAATAATAAAATTTTGCATTACTTATGTTATAATAAGTAATTGTGTCCAAGAGACAGGAAGGAACCCCAGTGCAGCAATGACACTTGTCTTGGGATCCAGAGTCTACTACTGAGGAGGAGGACATGGTGTGGGAATTATGGTAAGAGACACGCTTCAGAAGGCAGTGAGGGATATCATGAGAATAAGTGATGAACTCATGCCAATCAGATTGTAATGATAGGGCAGATTCATAATCTCAGTCTATTCTCAATATATGCCCCCACAGCAGAGTTGTGATAGTAAGGAAAATAGTGCATTTATACAGCAGTTGCAGGGCCTACTAGATAAAGCAGGACAACAGGAATTGGTGATGATAATGGGTGAAGTGAATACACATATCAGAACAGATTGAACAAGATATGAGGAATGCCTGGGTCTATATGTGTGGGGCAACAGGAATAAAGGAGAAGCCATTCTAGACTTCTGTCTGGAAAATGGCTTGATAGTAGCCAACACATGATTTAGAAAGATGCAAGAATATCCAACATGCAATGCATGTAGAGTTCCTCCTAGTAATGAAAGAGCACTGGCATAGAATCAGTGATTGCAAAGTCATCCCCAGTGAAAGAGTTGGCTCATGTAAACCCCTGGTTGCCACAATCAGCTGCAAGCAATTGTCAGAGAAGGCTCTAAGATCAGCAGAGACCAGGCTGAAGACCTGGAAGTTGACTTCAGAGAAAGTACAATTCAAGGAATTACTCAGGGCTCTATACCCCGAGAAGAGGAGGAAATAGTTGGAGTTGAAGAAGAATGGCAATGCCTCAAAACAGCATGTGTGAGGACTAAAGAACAGATATGTGGCCAAGCCAGTTATGAAAAGAATGTACATAAGGAAAGCTGGTGGTGAAATGCAGAAGTCCAAGAAGTCAGCAAACAAAAGAAGGAGTGCAGGAAAATGTGGGAGATAGAAAAGATAGACCAGGCCAGGAAGTAATACTGGTTGACTAACAAAGAAGCTAAGAAAGGGTTGCAATAGCAAAGAACAAGGCATCAGAGGCACTCTACCAGCTTCTGGAAAGTGACTCAGTAGGTGGCACAAAGAAACTGTATCGGGTTGTAAGACAAAGACTGAAAGATAAAGAAGATAGTCAGACATCCTTTGTAAGGGATGCTAGCAACAACCTAGTCAAACATTTCAAAGGTAGATGGAAGGAGTACTTCCAATAGCTTCTGAATGAAGAGAACCCCACAGAAGATGTACTCCCCAGACACAGCCTATGATGAGAGAAAAAGAGAAGCTCACCCTAGTAGAAGTAAGAATAGCACTAAGGAAAATGAAGTCAGGGAAAGCAGCAGGCTCAGATGAGGTCACAGCAGATATGATAAAGATGCTGAGTGAGATAGGGGAGAAATGGCTCCTGAGGGTACTCATAGTAGTGTGTAAAGAAAGAAGTCTCCCAGATGACTGGAGAATAAGTATATTCATGCTAGTGTGTACTAGAAGAAAGGGGAGATTCACAACTGTGGGCAGCACAGAGGTATCAAACTCCTGTCTCGTTGCATGAAATTTTGGAGAGGGGGATTAAAACAGATATGCAGAGTAACAGAAAATAGGATGTGAGATGAGAAGTTTGGATTCATATCAGGATGCAACACAACTGTCTCAATGTTTGCAGTGAGACAGATTGTTGTGAAAAAGCTAGAGATGAGGAAAGAGTCCAACTGGGAATTCCTAGACTTGGAGAAAGCATATGACAAGGTCTCAAGAAAGCTAATTTGGGCAGTACTGCTGTGGTTTGATGTCCCAGAAACACTGGTAGAATTAGTGCAGATTATGTACAAGGACCCAATGGCTCAAGTACGAAAAGTGTTCAGTCTCACAGAGGGGTTCCCAGTGGGAGTGGTTGCGCACCAGGGTTCAGCTCTGAGCCCACTGCTGTTCATACTGGTGATGGACTACCTTAGAGAATAGGTCAGAGGGGACAGATCAACAAAGTTGCTGTATGCAGATGATGTGGCATTACAGACAGACTCAGAGCAAGAACTTCAGCAAAAGATAGGGGAACGGAATGCAAAATGGAAGGTACATGGGATGAAAATAAGTACAGATAAGACGGTGGTAATGGCAGCAAACTGCAGAAATCAGAAGAAGCTGAAAACTGAGCTAGAAGGGAAAATAGAGGAATAGGTTAATAGCTTCAAGTATCTGGGAGGGGTGGTTGAGTAGAAGGGAAGTCTGAATGAAGAGGTTGAAGCTAGAATCAGAGGGGCTGCAGCCAACATGCATAAAGTGTTAGTTGTAGTGCATGACAGAAAAATGCCAAACAAGCTGAAAAGTAAGGTCTATGAAACAGTGGTGTGACCAGTACTACTGTATGATGCAGAAACCTGGATAGTAAAGACAGAGCAGATGAGAAAGCTAGAGGTGATGGAAATGAAGTGACTAAGAAGGGTGGTAGGATGCACACTGTGTGACGGACAAAGAAAAGAGGGCATAAGAGCAGAGGCCAAAGTAGCTCCAATTGCAGAAAAGATCAAAGAGAACAGATTACAGTGGTTTGGTCACATGTGCAGAAAAGCAGAAGACAATCTGAAGAAGATTTGGGACAGACAGGAAGAAGGTAAAAGAAAACAATGGCAGTCAGCAAAGAGGTAGATGGATTGTGTGAGGGGAGATCTGTGACAGTCAGGAATGTTGAAGAAGGCAGAAGTTTGGCATTGAATCAAGAGAGACGGCAACAGTCAAAATGATACCATGATCCCATGTAGAAAGTGGGGAAAGGAGAGTTGATGATGATGATGAGGATGAAGAGTGAGTGTGATATAATTTCCATATTAGTTGCTGAGTGTGTGTGCTGACCTTTGAGTTTTAGATGGTGAGTGTGTGTGTGCTATCCTTTGTCTCTTTGCCAGGACAAGGACATATTGTGCATGGGTATGTCTGCCAGCTAGCTCTGTAGCTGGAAGATCTCCCTCAGAATCCTTGTCTATATGTGCTGGAGGTGCTGGCTCACCTGTGGTCCAGGAATGTGTGGGCCAGGCCCTTGCTGTGCCTGTTAGAACTGTTTCCTCAAGATGATATTGTGTAACATGGCACAGACTGTGAGAATTTCTGCACACTTGCCTGGGACATACTGCAGGCCACCCCCTGATGTCTCTAGACAGTGGAACCATGACTTCTGTCTAGACAGTGAAAGCTTGATTTCAGCATGCCATACACATGCTCTATAATGTTTCTAGTTTGAGCATGGGCACTGCTGTGTCCTTCCTCTCTGAGTGTGTGCATGTCTGATGGGTGTAATGAGCCATGGTTCTAGTGGATAACCTGCATTACCCAGGAGATGGCCTTGTGGAACATCACCAATAGCAAACCTTGTGTGCAGCCACAAGGTGTGCCATATGTGTGCGGATCATGGCAACTGCCTTGGGTGCCTACACAGACATAGAGGATGATCCCTCGAGCATTACAGACAACATGCCAGTAGATTGAGTGGAACATGTTCCTGTTGATGTATATCCTTCTCTTTTCACTGGGGTGGGGCTTTTATTTCTCTGTGAGTGCAGTCTATGGCCCCAAGACTTCAGGGAAATGTGTTACACCATAGAATCCCTGTATTGTTCTTGCTCTCTTCACTATTGTGTGTGCACCACAACAACAGCACGGAAATTAGCCATTCATTAATTCAGCCCCAGATGTAAAAAAATAAAATGTTTGTCATTTCTTGGAAAAATTATGAATATCCAATTAAAATGACATATTTGTAATAATCAGAAAATCTTAAGATAACACAAGCATAGCCTGCTAGAATTGGGAATAAAGGTCAATAGTTCAGACTGCTAGTTAAGTGCTCTTTCAAACTGACAGTATGACAGTTCTGAAATGATGCATGAGTGAGGATCAGGATATTTGCCCTATCCCCACTGTAGTGCAATCTTGGAGTTGCTATATATAATTAGTGTGGGGGGGGCACAGAGGAGAATTTGATGAATGGATTTTCAATGAAATACCGTTCATTGAAGTGACAGTTTGATGAAGTGATATAGACCTTATCAGAGTGTTATTTTTAATATTGTCATTTCCACAATACTATGGCAGGAATGGACACCATTCCATGGTTAGGGCATAGTTAAAGATCAAGACATCAATTTTAAATTTTGATGTTTTACAAGATTGTTTTTTTTAGCATTCAAAATATATCCAGAATTGCCTTTTTTTCTGTAATTCAGATGGGCTTATGTGCAATGGTAGCATATCTAAGCATGCTTGATTTTTTTTTAATTAACCTAGTTGCCCCTAAATTAGCAGTATGAGAACTATTTTGGTAATCTTTAAACCATGTTGCTCAAGTATCTGCTTGCATAATATAATATTTTATAACTTTTCTATCTCTTAATGCATCAGACACCAAAGTTAATAGGTGTAGCTATTTCAATAATTAATGCTTCTTTTTTTTCAGCTCCAGCATCTGGCATTTTTTCTTCTATTTGCTTAACTGCTGGCATTGAATGATCCCACATGATCATTACTTCTTCATGTTTTCTACTTCCCATTAATACTTTAACCTTCCCTCCCTGTCACCCAGTTGATCCATTTTTCTCCAATAGGAGTGAAAGCCAAACCTATTCATTCCTAGCTGAGTGCCGTACTGTCCAAACATTCCTTGCTCAATGTGGGAGACATAGCCATCCATTCATTTCCCTGGGAAATGAGAGTCAGATGGCTGGAATAAGATTTTAATGATTGTATAGAGCCTCCAGCACCTAACTCCTTCCTTGTAAGTAGCTATGACTTTACATAATTGCGATTCTTAGAAAACATGTGCACAAGCATACATGCCTACCCCTAAAAATGCAGTACAACAATGAATGCAGCACAGTGTCACACCAGACTGTCCAGCTTTAACCATACATCTACACACCTTTAATTGTCAGATAAGCAGGAAGCCGAACCACCACTTTCCCCCAGGATGCCTGAGTCACTGTTGGCTTCTCATTGCCTTCCTTACCCTCCTAGCTCCACCAACACCACTGCCATTAAATAAAAACAGGCCATCTCAGTCACAGTCAGGGCTTAATCCTTCTGCATCATGAAGGCTGCATTAGTTCTCCAGCTTCAATAAGTATCTGTGGCTCATATTTCCATTGTTTCTCAAATACTCGTATATTGTAACAGTTACACAGTCTTCAACCTTCTTCATTATTGTGCATTTCAGTATACAATCAGCCATAAGTATATCACAGTCATCAACACGTAGAATTGATTCTACCTGTCTACTGCATAACCCATATCTGTCTTTATTACAAACTTTATCTGAAGATTTTGTGAGTCAACACATACACGGCCCATTAGCTTGAACTGCTCATATTAGCTCTATATCTCTTGGTTTCAGTATACCTATGATTAGCAGTTCTGCAGCAAATCTTGATCAGCAAGTGGTCATGCAAAGAATTCACTATATTTGTAACTATAACTATAGGCTTTCCAAATTTTCTTTGCCTTTCTTGCATTTTTTTTAATTTACTTTTTTGTTGCTACTTTTACTACCTGTTTTTTTGTCTGTTTCTGATTTGACTACCATGGCTATTTCCTTCTGAAATACCTCTGTTAATTTGATCAAAGCTATTATCTTAGAATTGCCCTGGGATTCAGAACTGTGAGCAGCCACACCCTCTTAGTAACACTTTCTGATTCAGAAACAAGCTTAACACAGAGATCTTACATGGTTGGAAGAGTCACCACAGTGGTCCATTCCAACACCCTCAGTTCAACAGAATGATGGAGGTAATGTCATGTCTTCTTCCCTGAAAATGCCTGCTAGAGGGGATTTATGCTGCTGAGTGATTCAGAGAATCACTCAGCTGCGTAAATTGGCATGGCCAGACATGAAAATGAATATGACTAAAATGCTGTTCCCCTGCTGCTCCCCTATTAATGTCAGTTCTGTAGAGAAGTAGTTGTGTGTGTGTGTGTGTGTGTGTGTGTGTGTGTGTGTGTGTGTGTGTGTGTGTGTGTGTGTGTGTGTGCATGTGTGTGTGTGTGTCTTTATGGGAGAATGGCTGAGTGTGTACATGAGTAGGGGTGTCATGTTGTGAGAATGTCTATGTGTGTTTGGAGATGCCTACAAATGGTGTGTGTATGTGCGTGTGTGCATGTGTGCGCGTGTGTGCGTGTGTGCGTGTGTGTGTGTGTGTGTGTGTGTGTGTGTGTGTGTGTGTGTGTGTGTGTGTGTGTGTAAGAGTACCTCTGCCAATGTGACATGTTAGCCACATGTGGTAATTACAGTCAAAAAGTGTTGTTCTTAAGAAACTTTTTACAATGTAGATTCATACTGGAATTATTTCACCTCTATTAATGGGGACCCACCAACTCAACAAGATAAACAATATATATTGGAATCTGCTTATAGAACTACATCTTCCATTGTCTGGAGACTTTATACATAGATCTTTTTATACACCGTTGATGATGAATAAAATTAATAATAAAGATAATCTATGTAAGAGATGTAATGTAGAAATTAATGCTGACTGGGCTCATATGTTTTATGACTGTATGAAGTTGAAAGAATACTGGAAGTCAATTAATGAATTTTTGCAGGCTCTTTTTACAGATAATTTCATTATTTCTAAGTCTCTTATATTATTCAACACACCTGTACCTCAATGTGTTAAAAAGATTAAGCTTCCCTTGTTATGGTCTATCCTAGCAGTGGCTAGGAAAATAATAACTAGAAATTGGATTTCAGATACACCTCCTTCGTTCAATGAATTTAAAAATGTTATGAATATAATGTGTCATATGGAAATAAGCACAATTAGAATGAGAACAACTAGAAAAACATCACATTTTATTGTATGGGATAATTTACAAAATTTGTTAAAAAATTCTAATTTCAATAGCACAGTATTTTAGTTTAATTAATTGATCTGATTGTAGTGGATGTCTTTGTAAATACTTTAGTTGTTTTGTTGAATATTATAATAATACCTATTTTTAATTATTTGTATAAAATTGTTATGATATTTCTCTTATATGTTAAAACAATAAACTTGTTTTAAAAAAAAAAAAGTGTTGTTCTTCACTGGTGATAATTATTGGATATGCAGAGACATGCACATTAGCCAGTAATGATGTCTTTCTCATTGTATCTTAACTTGTGTTAGAATCACACTTTACACTACCTCATAAACCTGACCTACCTGGAGTGGGCAGTTTACGTAGCTGCAGCCTTTGCCTCTGAATCCCAGAGTTCACTTCTTCATGGTTTAGAATTTTTGCATTCACAATTACATTTCAGTGGATGATTTAGCAAAGTGTCAAAAACAGGAAGTTAAGGCAGGTATGAATAGGGACAGAATGAAGAAATAGAGAAGGAATTATATGAACATTGAGAAGAAAAGGGTTATCATCCAGGCAAAATATTATAAGAAGTGTTAGTAGTGTTTGATGAACTACTGTATAAACTGTACAATCCTTTTTTAGAATACAGAATATGAACTCAAATCTGGATGAGGGGGGATGGTCATACCTATGAATGCTGGTCATACATTTGCTGTTAATACATCTTACTCTATGTTTTATGTTTATTGGTACCTGTTTTAGGTATGAAAATGCAAAGTGAGAGATTTAAGGCAAAAAACTAAATGTATCTTTAATTTACATATGCATGAACTTATATGCTTAAGTTATGCATTCTATAATTATGATTTTATGATCACATATTCTGGACACATCTGACTTCTGTTTAAACTGATATAATATTGCTGCAGAAGACTTCATAATGTAAAACATCTTGGGGTTAGCTTGCTTAGATCGCTCCTATGTATGGTGATGGTTATCTGTTTGCAAACAGATGGACTTATGGATGAGTTTGGTAATTGCATGCCAGTCAGACATATTTACTTCCCAAGGAAGGCTGGAAGAAGATTATGTCAATTGAATTCCTCGGTGCTAATGTACTTGCTGAAATACAGTCAAGCTGTATCTTGTGCTCATTGCCATTTTCATGTGGAAAGGTTTTGATTGCTTTGTGTATGGTCACCACTGTTTTTCACAATTCATTGATTTGTCATTGACTGAAATTGTAGATGAATGTAAATGTGTAAAGTATTATAGTATCTGGTGAAGATGGCTTAACAGAAAACTAGAGCATCATTATCTGTCACCTGAGTGTGATAAATTACACAATGACTTGTTGCATTCATGCTGTTGAGTATTGCTCATGATTACTGCCATTGATGACTGCAACAAGAATGAATTTTGGGTTAGAGAATTAGGTTCTCGGTGAATTAAATGGACTGTTATGACCTCAGGATTGTGAAGGCATTACATTTATTTGGAGTATTATTTACATGCCTGTCTTGTCATTGTACATTCTGTGCTTGCCACCCTCCTATGTGCTACTGTCATACTCCATTAACTATTTCCTCATTGCTTTCCTCATCATTGTCCCATTGCTGTTCTTTATCTGGTATTTGAGGTGGTGCTAGTAGACGTCAAACACTGTGGCCTGTAATGCCAACGTACTTAGCTGGTATCATTTTGATGCAGCATCGTGCAAACAGGGGTCATCTGAGCTGTTTTCATTCTCGGATATGTACTAGACAGAATTTATTCAAACATCTGAATTGAGACTTCAGCAATGCAAGCATATTCTCAGGCATATTCCTGGGCATTTTGTTTGCTTTATTATATGAGTGGATTTCCACCATTCACGCTGGCTCCATAGGGTACCCACTGTTATCATGCAGACATACCTCAAAGTATAATGTGCATCAGTTTTCATGGTCACACTTACCTACTGCATGCCTACCACATAATGTTATGGCTATAAACACTCAACTGAAGTCTTCTGGCATCTGTTAATAGTCTGGCAATTAGTGCAGTAGACTCAAACTCTGACATGTTAATGAGCTACTTCCTGTTCCAAGGGCACAGGGTTTAAATTTTTCTACCTTCATTTGCCAAGTGTGCAACCTTGAGCAAGTCACTTAACCAGACAGTGTTCTGGGGCAATTGGGAATTTGGGCTAAGCTTCTTGATGGTTTCTTGAACTGCATCTCTAACAACTACTTACATACACAGTAAAATCAACATCTCAATTAACTTTTCCATATCTGGAAGCCGTTAGACATGTTCAGTGACTCAGTACAATAAAGCAGGTATCAATAATATACAATCTGTTGTACACACACACAAGTTAGCAATTTAGTGAATTCCACCCTTCTGGATAAAATAAGTGTCTCGTATTCTGTGAGGGAGCATTTAATATTACGTGGATGCAAGTGATGGCATCAACAACTTGAATGAAATGTTCAGTCTCATTAAAAAATCCATTTAATTTTTTATTGGTTGGTTTGCTTGCTTGCTTGCCAAGACCTGTGGCAATAGGTACACACATTATTCTATTAATTATGCAAAAAAATAAACAAAGGGTCAGGCAACATATAATACATAGGAGCATTACATGCTAAAATTTTGACCCTGTCCTTATAGCTGGCAATTTTTATGCTCTTTTATAGCATAATGGATCGATCAAAAGCGATATAATATAAACTCTCCACAATAAATATTAGCAAAGAATTTTAAGAATATATTGCTAGGTACCTTATATTACCAGTTTGTCAGGAGCTGACAAGCTCAGAAAATGGCTAAATAGAACATGCAGAAGCCCTATTGCTTTCACCTTTTATTTTAACCTGGATTAGATTTGGTTTCATTGATTTCACTGATTTCTTACTTATTTTATATTTTATGCACTCTGTCAGTTGCATTAGTGCTATGTTTCACATTTTCATTTTATTTTTATTAAAAGAACCTTATCAAATCTGAAGCCAAAACTCAGTTATTGCAACAATTACAGGAATAAAAAACAAGCTGGTTTCCAGGGTAAGGATGAAGCAAACTTAAAGTGGATTAACCCATTATCTTGAAAACAATAACGGTACTTACGTATTATCGCAACCAGATTTTCGCAATAATAACGGTTGCTTCCCGATGTGGAAATGTAACCGATAGTGGTGTGACAATGACAGACAATGGGTTTACTTTCACACTGAAGGTTGTTTTAGGCAGGGTTATCAGTAAAAAATGAGTAAGCTAATGTCGCTGTTTAGGTATGCACTTTACCGCCAGCATGTCATGTAGCTCGCAGTAAAGTGCATACAGGCTTCAACTGTTAGGGCTGCTGTCTTACTCACTGCAATTGCACTCCAGTTTCCCCCACATAAAAAGACACAGACACTTGAATTATGCTTTTGCTTCAACCTTTTATTTTTAACAAATTTTAAACATAGGTTCAGGTCAGTAACGACAGGAAGAAGTGCAGCATCAGCCAGTAACATGTTTTCCATACTGTTGTTAGTAGGTTTAATCAGGAACCCATAATCAGCTATCAACATCATCTACCCTCAGTGAAGGGAAAGCGACTCATGAAAAACACCATGTAACCGTCTAACATTTAAATATATGAAGTTCAAGGATTGCTGCCCTTCCTAGTTTATTTGTCAAGATTTTCAGTAAAGGTGCTAAGAAGCTGTCCCCGTTTGGGAAGCAATGCCCATAGTTTACACAAAATGAAAGATACACTCAATGTCAGTTCCTGAATAAACCTATTAAGACCACTTCAGGAAACAGCTTGATGATACGATTCTTCCTGTCGTTTGTGGCATGTAGCATGCTTTTTCAGTGGGACCTGATCATATGTTTAGACATTGTTAAAAATAAAACGTTAACCAAAACCATCCTTCATGTCTTTGTGTGCTTGCCTTCTCTGAAGGATTCCTTCCACTCAGTGAAAATAGTCCGTTCGTCAGTATGGTAGCATGCATGATGATTCAAGCGTGTGTGTAATTCATGCAAAAACAGGAAGATGGTTTTCTGAAATGATTCTTTTCCCCAAGCTAATGCAAAGATATTCCACAGCAGTAAACCTTGTGAATACCACCATACAGTGTTTCATGACCTCGTCTCTACCAAAGTATGTGAAATTTGCAACCGTGAAAATCTGGTTGCGATAATATGTAAGTACCACAATAACATTAGTGGTTTTGTTTTAGGTGTGCCATGAGGTTCTTTCTAAAGCTCATGTAACTTTAATAGTTCTTAAATCTAACAGAAGGAAGTTCCTTGCCACTAGAGCATCCTTGGAGAATGTGTTTTCCTCAGAGCTATGTCAAAAGTCAATCAGTGCTGCTCCCTTGTTTCAGCATTTTCTAAATGGACAGGTCAATTGGTTCCATGGTTGCAGAGAGTTGAGCTGATGTTCTTGGGAACTGTATATGACTTCCCAGTTATATGACTCATGACAACCAGGAGGTTCTCAAATATTTAGAATACTATGGCCGAGGACCCTCCTCCTGTGTTATGTTATCCATGTGATGTTGGAAAGCTGTAGACCTGAATACACCCATCACCCATGAAAAGTACACTACTGTTTATAGTCAAAAAGGGTTACCCTATTGATCACACGGAACCATGTATCATGCACGCATATCACACTCAGCTGATACCATCTCCTTGTCCAGGTGATATTTGTTATTAACCTCATTGAAAGACAGCTAGCCTAACTGAAGTCAGGGGCACAACCTGGGAGTTCACTTCCTTGCTGCTTGTTGAATATAATCTAGTAAAACGTGCCCCAGCCATCCGTATGTTCACTTGGGTAACAGCCATTTCTAAGAATAGCAGCACTATTCTGCATTCCATTTCTGCTACTACAGGAATTTCATGTGTTCTTCACCCTTTTTTCCTTTGACTTTATAAATATGCACTGTGCCTCCACATGGTTATTCAATCTTGGACAACACACTAGATGCCTGCAACTGCTTCACATCATTTCATTTGAATATGGCATTTGTAGTCCTTCTTTTGGCATCTCTAGAACTAGCAAATGTTCAGAAGTGGATACAACACCTCAATAAATATAAAACACACACTTTAACAAATTAAAGACACAAAATAAAACACCAAGTAAGTGTGTTTGTCCCTACATCTGGGACTTCCTCAGAATGTGTAACAATGGAACTACCTGCATCATAAAGGAAGCCATTTCAAAAAATTACCAAGCACATATATACATTTGTAAGTACATCATGCTCATCCACAAAATCTTCAAGTACCTATCATCTGGGACTTCCCCAGAATGTGTAACAATGGAACTACCTGCATCATAAAGGAAGCCATTTAAAAAAAATTTCAAGCACATATCTGCATTCATAAGTACATCACGCTCTTTTTCTTTAAAAAAATGCTTTGCAATTCTCTGTGTTAATGTTGCTGGGTACATTGCATACATTTAGCCTTGCTTGCCATAAGCATTCTTGCAAAACATGCAATTCTTCAGTAGCCTTCATAGCGCAAGGAGAACTGTCAGCTTCCAAAACTATAAATTTACATCTCAACTTTTCACAGAGTAGGCAATGTTTATATAATGCATTTAAAATATCTTTCAGATTAATGGCATGCATATGTTCATAGATGTTCTTATACAGTTTTCTAGATGTCCTGCTAATATAAAAAGCAGGACAAAACATGCAACAGGCTGCATAAATAATATTTTTAGAATTGCATGTAAACATTCCCAGAGTCTGGCATTTACTGTCCACACCTCCAACTGACAGTATCACAATGGATAGTAGATGGCAGTATTGATTGCAGTTCTCACATGCAATCATTTTTGTCATTTACCTGAGCAACAATGCTATATACAGTTGTTTCAGTGTCATATCCCTGTTAAAAACAAACTTGAATATGGCCTTCAGGATTGTTAACTATAATTGGGAAGACTTGTTTATATATCTTCTAGTTGTTGTGTAGAATCCTTTTTATCCACACCATCAACAAAATTCACAATTTGCTGCACCATTAGTTTGAATGAAGATACAGAAATATTATTAGGCCCACCATGATCTCTCTCATGAAAGATATAGAGTTCATATTTACCTGATCTTCATGCAAGACACTGACAACATTCTCTCAATAAACTCAGTAGGACAGCCTGTCTGACAACATGCACTTTTCCACATCCATGTCACTTTCAGAAAAATATCATAAATTTGGGTCAGCCTACTGGTCCTATCTGCTCCTTTATACCATTTGTTTTACCTTACTGGGGTACATGCTGTTGTAATCCAGGAAAGTATTATTACTAAGTGACTTACTGGCTATGCTGGTAGTAACTTTCTCACCATTTTCTGTCAAGGGCATGTCCAAAAGACAATCTGTTTTAAAACAAATTTTATACTAAGCTTTCTGAAATGTTCAACCTGATTGAAATATTAAAAGAAACTAGCTAACTTATCAACAGATCCTGTGTGTCATACAGTGAGTGGAGAAAATATTATTTTCCTCCCAAACTGTCATGAATAAGTTAGCATAACTTAGTGCCTTGGCTGCCCCATGACCATCCCAGTCCTTTGTTTATATATCTGGCTATTAAATATCACAAAATTCTAAGTTACAATAACATCAAACATTTCAATAAATAATATAATTGTCCTCACTTGTAATTAGGACTTGGTATGCAAATAATTAGTGACCTATTTAAGCCTTCCTGTTTTGGTATAACCAAACAAAAGAAGTAGCATCAGTGGTAACTAAAAGGTGTGAGGTGTCTAGAATAACATTGTCAAGCTTTTGAGTAAAATCAAAAGAATTTTTCAAATATGACTTGGTTTGCCACGTAGCCTGATTAATACGTTTTTCTACAAACACAACCATTGCTTCACTTTTGGCTCCTTTGCTAGAAGCTGTTGGTCTAAGTAGTGGATTTAACGAATCTTTGTGCACTTTTGGGATGGCAAAAATGACGCATATGCATTACTCACCTCAAAGTAATCAGCAGTTACCTCATCCACAAAATCTTCAAGTACCCATTCTCAATAAAAGAATCAATAGATCTGAAAGCTCACTTCACAACTTGTATGAAAGTGGCAAGTAGTATTGGGGAGAATACCATGATTCATCAGGAATAAGGAATTGCAAGCAGATAAGGAAACAAGTAAGTTTTTACGCCACGACAACCTTTTTTAGGGGTGGCTGCTAATCTGCCCCCGAGATCCCTGCACATAGCACAGCAATCAGAGGCAAGGAGGAGAGCAGACAAAGATGCTGTGGGGGTCCAGGGGCTGAAGTACTTTTCAGTTTATCCAGCTTAAACAGAAAGCAAATATCAGCCAGTTCAAGTGTTCCCAGAGGGGATAAATGGTCAAAGGACTTTGTCAGAAGTAGCAGCACTTCTACCCAAGTAGCAGAGAATGATTTATCAAAGAACTTGTCCAAAGAATCATAAGAATAGATAGTAGCAACAAAGAAACAACAAGAGGTGATTCCTCCCAATGGCAATGGATCTACTTTGATGCCTGAAGGTTCCAGTCGAGTAAATGGAGTTAATGATGTGGCTTTGGAATGTCAGTCTAAAAGGGATTTTTAATACTGTGAATCTGTTCATTTACATTTTGCCTCCATTTATAGCAAAAGTCCTAGAAGGGTTATTTTTCTACAATATATAGAAGGGGTGATATGATCACTTTAATCAATTATTTGCAAGACTATGTGCACAAAATTAATTTAACTTTATTACAAGCTCAACAAGGTGAGACTTCCATTCCTTGTGATACTGGGGCTTGTAAGAAGTCGAGTAAATAAATAACTCCCCATTGTCTCCTGAACAGTCTGCTTTTTTCAAATGTATGCAAGACTGAACTAAAGGATCAGTTTAGCAAACCTATGAAAAACAAGTTTTATAGCATGATATTCAAGGAAAACCAAGCTGTGTTTAATGTGAGAAGCAACCTTGGCATTAAGATTTTGAAAGTGGATAAGGGGAGCTTTATAGTGATTATGGGAACAAAGAATTACAATAATAATATAATAATATATAATACTATAATAATAGCATGTCGATTATTGAATAACTGATAAATAAAAACGTTGATATGTAAGTTCTTTCAAAAACTAAAAGAGGGTGATGTACTCATGAATGCAGATATGTGATTAGTTAATTTTTTAAATGGATACCTTTATGTTGCAGGTAGTTGCATTGTTAGACATTCTGATGAAGTCCCAGATGTAGGGACAAATTAATTTACTCTGTGTTTTTAATTTATTAATGTGAGTGTTTATTTAATGCTGGTTTTGACTTAACGTGGATGGTGTTTTATCACTGGATTATTTTTCATATTGTCTTTTGTTATGACCATACCCCAAGTGTAAATTGCCTTGGAATCCATACCTTTACTGACAATTCTGCAGGCTTGCAAGTGAGAAGCACATTTATTTCACAAACTGTTAACAGATACATATCTGACATAGTGTTCATTGGTTGTTTATTTCACAGCATCTTAGAATAACTTATATGTTAATTTAGTACCTCTTTCCAGTCTCATACATAACACAATACACATTTATTTATTTATTTATTTATTTAAATGTGTTGACCGGGAGTGTCCGACTGGACGTAGGTCCATTTTCAGCGGAGGCCCGGGGAGAAAAGCTCCACAGTTAAAATAAACAGACAGTAGTTACATTGGATTACATAGTGATAACAATTTAACATAGCAATTACTTACAACATATTTACAGATGAAGAACATAGTACATCAGTAGACAACTAGAATCTTTATCTGTGAAGTACATAACAGACATTAACAAATGTTACAATGAGAAGTTCCTGCTGTATAATAAGTACTAGGCTTATGAGCATCTGAGCTTGCTATAATCAAGGTAGTTAGTGGATTCTTACTTACACATTGATTCTTACTGTAACAATGCAGGTTGACTGTAATTCTCAGTGCACTGAATACAATAATTTTTGCTAAGTCATTTGAAATACAACTTATACCTTAATTTGCTTCAGTTTTATTCTTATTATAGTCTCTCTTTCTTTGAGATCTCAGCTATACTGTTGCACTCAAACCTTTTCCACATTCTACAAATTAATCTTTTAAATGATATTAGTACAAAATACTTCACCACATCACTAAGGTTTAAGTACTCATCCAATAAAGATTGTAGTTTGGTTTCATCCTTTGAACCATACAAAACATTGGTGTAAGAATTATTTCAAAGGAGTAATACTTGGCACAGCTCAAGCTATCTGAATTGATTTATGCTTTATTTCTGATGTGTATCACAACATATGTTGAAGATGACAACTTTTTTCTTGTGGTGTTTAGCAATAGAATCTATATCTTCATTTGTGATTTAATTAAGTCTGACGTGGCAATGACTTTAGCAAAAGTACACTCACTAAAGTCAGTGAAGGACATTATTTTATACTAAAGGGATACAGTAAATGTTGTATGGCAGTTCACAAGCAGAAGGAGTATAATCACTACTGACGCAGGAGGGTGAATTGTTCTGGTAAATGAGGTATAATAATAGGTTCACAGGTTCATAGGTGTGTACTAGGTTAATGGCCCTGGAGCCTTTGCAAGCCTAGCCCATAGAAGTGCCCTGGCATCGTGCCACCTGACATTAGTTGCCAGTGTCTCTATCACATACAGCTATTGGAGTGATCCCTGGGGTGAACTTTCTGTTACCCATCCAGTCATCAAGATTTCTCTTGAAGAGAGACAGTGAGGTGCTCTGCTTGACATGTATGGGAAGTCCCTCCAGCATGTTCTGTTGATTGTGGTAATGAGGTTGAGGTCTCTGGAGCATGTGTTGTGGAGGGATTGGGATTTCTTTAGATGTAGCATTTCTAACAGAGATGGGTCAAACATGGCTTTGTAAGTCAAGCAGAGATCGCCTCTAAGTAGGTGCTAAAAGACAGAGAATAGCTGGAGTCTCTTGTGTCTGTCCATGTTGTACATGTGTTTAATGTCTAGGATCCTCTTCATGAGGTACTTCTTTGGCCTCTCCAGTTGTTGCTGATGTCTAGTGAGGTACATGCCAAATGAGGCAATGGGGCATTATACTCAATGATTGGTCTAATGAGGGAAGAGTAGAGAGAGATAATGACCTCTTTCTTCCTGGATGCAAAACCCTTGGTAATGAGATGTGCCACATAGAAGGACTTTCTGACCACAGAGGCAATATGGTGGTCAAAGGAGAGGTTGCTGTCAACCTGCATCCCCAGATCTCTTATAACACTTTCAGTGTTCAGTGGGCTCCTATCACTGTGGTAATTAGTGGGAACTGAGTTTTTACCAAAGGGGATGACGATACATTTTTTTGGCATTACGCTTAAGGTCATGGTTTCGACACCAGTCATTCGTCTCAGTGAGGCCTTTCTGTAGGGTGTCTACATCACTTGGGGAGTTAATAATGGCTCCCAGCTTGCAGTCATCTGTGAACTTTATCAGCCAGAGTCCCTTTGTGTTGGTCCGGACTTCTGAGAAGTAGATGCCAAACAAGAGAGGACCCAGGACCTATCCCTGTGGGACTCCGCTCATGACTGGTTGGCAGTCTGACTTGGAGTCTGCTACTTTCACACTGTGTGTGCTAGCTGTGAGCCAATTTGCAACCCACCTAATGATATAGGGGTTGATGCCTAGTTTGGTGAGTTTATCAATGATTCCTGAATGAGGAATGGTATCAAAGGCCTTGGCCAGATCGAGGTAGGCTGTATGCACTGCCTTACCTTCATCCACAGCCCTGGTGACTGACTCAAAGAAGTCAACCAGATTGAGCAGGCATGATCTCCCTTTCACAAAGCCAAATTGAGTGGGGTCTAGAGTTTGGAGATTACCTATATCTTTGTTAATCAGGTCCACGATGATGTGCTCCATAGCTTTACATATCAGACTCATCAGGCTAATGGGGTGATAATTCCCAGGCTCTGTATTTGCTCCCCCTTTATGGAGTGGGATGACTGTAGCAGTGCGCCATTTGGTAGGGACAAAGCCTGAGGTGAGGCTATGACTGAACAGGGCACACAGATGTGGTGCCAGTTCACTTGTAGTTCATGTAGAACACAGCCAGGGATATTATTGGGTCTCATGGAAGCTGTATTCTTGGCCTTGGACAATGCAGCTTTAACCTGTGCTGCAGTAATGCTGGGTGCCTGGCATTCTTCTGGTATTGTGATTGGTCCTTTGGGGGGGGGGCTAAAGTTAGCACTGAATCTGTCGGCCAGTATGTTGGCAATATCTGTTGGCTCAGTATAGGATGTACCATTGTGCAGTAACTCAGGCCAAATCTGGGTATTGCCATGGAGGTTCTTGATATAGCTATAGAAGGCTTTGTGATTGTTTTTAGAGTCTGCCTCAATTCTGCCTTCATATCTGGTTTAGAGGATTTGATGCGGGATCTGAACTTTTGGTTGAGGCTAATAAGGGAGTTTTTCCAGTCTTGGGACTTCACCTTTTTCTGCAACTGCATTCATAGAGTACAACCAATCTCACTATTTTACTGTGAAGTATTTTCAAATATCTTGAGTTTGTGGCTGACATATTTAGAACTAGAGAGTCTATCCTTAAATCAGGCTACAAGAACCCTTTGTTTGTGTAGGTAACCATCCAGAAGAGTCAGACCCTTGTAGATATGTTTCAAACTTAGAGCAGTACCAAGGGAATGGAAAGAGAATATGATAGATAGATAGATAGATAGATAGATAGATAGATAGATAGATAGATAGATAGATAGATACAAACAGACAGAGACAAATGTTTGTGTTAGACTGATAGCTACAGTCAGATTTTTGTGTCATTTTTTTATCCCCCAAAACAGCCAGCCATCTAGTCATCACCTTGCCTGCTGTCACCCATTTATTCCCTTATTGTGAGATGAGAGCATGACCATTGGAAGGCCCTCATCCAGGTACCTGTCACAGGCAATTTTGTTTGAAACACTATAATTTCTTCTGTACATGGCTGCAGGGTTACATCATTTTTACAATGAGGAGATGTGATGGTTTGCCATCTGCTTCCTTGACTAATGGTATCTCCATAGAACCCTTAGAATGTAAATGCTTCCACTGGGCATTGTAGATGAAGCAGACATCCCAGAGTACACTTAACCAGTACCCTTCCCCCCTTGGAAGACGTGGGTATGTTCTACTTTATCATTCTTCTCTGTCCTCAGCCAGCACCTGAGTCATTAATCAAATATGGATGGTCTGAGTCATAGTTAGGACTTTGTCTCTCTATGTCACTGAGCCAAAAACTGCAAGATATTTCAAGGTTTCTGTCATTTCAAGTTTTTATCTGCAAAGAATAGTCAGTGGCAGTACTAAGTCAGTCACTGGTCGAAAACACATTGAGCATTTGTTTTCCTTGTGTTCACAAGTAATGTCTCTTTTAACCAAATAAAAACATTAGCAACATATTTTTTGAAATTTAATTTTGATAACATGCAAAGTGACTGAGCCAGAATGAAAAAAAAATCAGACTGTCCACATACACAAATCATTTGGTCCTTGAACATTCAACCTAATGGGGTTAATGTGAAAAGAAAAAACATCATAGCAAATATTGAGCTATATGAGATAAGACAGATACTAGCTCAGACAGCACACCACTGACCGCTACTTAGAAACTGTGAGTTTCAAACTAGCTGTGGAGCTACTCACAGAAGAAATCCCATTCCTGAGGTACTGCAATATGGTTAACAGAATTTAAGACTTTAGCTAACTGCAAAACCTTGCTCTTAGGAAAAAATCCATCTATACACTATTGGACACTGGTGTCAGTAGTGCAGCAGGAAGCACACTCACCTTTGGTGCAGAAGGTTATGGGTACTATTTCCACACAAGGTAGATCAATTGCTCACACTGCAATGCAGCATAAGGGAGTTGTTACATTCCTGTGTGTGCCATTCTTCAGATGAAATGTTAAACTAAGGTACCATTTGTCTGAGCTGCTGATAACTTAGGTGAAGGTAAAAGATCCCACAGCACATTGTGACAAAAGTAGGAGAATTTTCCTGATGACTTGTCCAAATTTCCCCATAGTAATATAAAATACCACCTCAAGTCTCCACTGAAGAGGCTGCTAACCTGATCAACAAAGGATAAATAAAATAAAGTTGTCTTTGAGCTGCTGACCTCTTTCCTGGAATAGTGATGATGATAGAGACAGTTCAAATATAATCATGAAATCTTGTAACTGCTCAGTGCCAGACTTTTGAAGATTTTACAGAGTGGTGCAGGGGGATATGACCTCAAGGTTTATTTAGTTTTGCATGGGTTGTTAGGCTTTGGCACTAGTAAAACGAGGGCATATTGTCATATATCTGCATGTGGTTTATGGAAAGAAATATGTTGTCAAATGTGACAATAATGCTTAAACAACTGACATGCACATTTTGCGAATGCTGGTTACAGCAATTCTGGAACAGGTTACCAGCTCAGACAGTGACATTAGAAGTGTTATTTCTTTCCTTGCCACAGTTTTGCAGAGCAAGAATAACTCTTATCTGAATACGGCAATGCAGGAATCATTTAGAATTTGTAAGATAGAGAACTGCCTGGGTCAGTAATGAATTTAGTTTTGAAATGGTTACTGATGCAGAGAATAACATAATAGCAACCAGGAGGGAAATAAACATTCAGGTAACCATAGAGACTCCTCTGCCTGTTATCTGATGTATACCCTTCCTGAAACATCTAAGTTTCCCCTGAAAACCTAGACTACCTGTGCCCATATTATTCTGTATTTTGCCACCTGACATCTTTTCTTTAATTGTTCTTGAGAATAAGCTTAGATTGTGCACTCCTGCGGTTTTCACATAAGGCTGCATTTCATTCAAGTCTTATTTTATGTACAGACTACAGTAAACTCCCTTCACCACTTCTGGCCTTCTGAAGTCCATCTCATAAATTCACTACTCTGATGTCCTTACACAACCACTCAGCTGTGTCATTTCAGTTATTGGTTTTAAAGCCTTCTGATCTCCTTTTTTCTACACTGTCATTGTCTGGCTAGGCTGATGTCAAATGGATGTCATTCAACTTATCCAATGTGCAATTCCAAGAATGGTGCAACTTGAGTGTTACAGAATTTCCTAGGAATATGAACTGTTTTTAAGATGCAGAATTCTAACGTTTTATTCCCCATTTTACATCTGCTACTGTCAATAATGATTGCACCTGGGCAAGAACTGACAGCAGTGAATAAAGCGTGCTGTGTAATAAATCAAAGATGCATTTCTATTGTAATTGTTAGTCATATCACATGGTTTTAGCTCAGTTTTATGACCACATTAAATTAGCTGAATATGACTATATAACAGGGAAACTGATGACTTGAAAATTTTAATCATGTATGTTAATCAAAGCTTATATTGTGCTACTCTGCAAAGAATAATAGAGGTGAGTCCTAGTGTTTTTTGGATCTAAGGATACTCGGTTAATGTAGACTGGAGGAAATCCATTTTATTGTGTAGCATAAGCCCTGTAACAATAAAATGCTATCTAGTACTCCAGCTGCTTAGACATCAGAATACGCTTTTGCAACAAAATGGCTGGGATTAAGAGACACTGGTCTGTGCAAACTAGCCATGTGCAGATTGTGAGTAACTGAACAACACATACAGTGCAACAGTGGAATGGTCAAAACAGGATGGTATGCAGTGCCTGCTAATGACTGCATAATGACATGGCAATGAGGAAGTACACTACAGAAAAAAAACCCATAGATTAAGCAAATGAGGGAACCCAAAATGATGGAGCGATTTGGAAATATATACAATGACTGCAATGCAGTGCCACATGACTGTTTGGAGCACTGCAACTTGTACACTGGAAGTTATAACAGGAATAGCAGCAGCAATAGCACTGCACCATATGTTGGGAGCCACTGTCAGAGCCAGTGCTTGCAGTGTTGTACACTGTGGTCATCTGCACCAAAGGAATAGATACAGGCACTGCTTGACACACACAAACAGACAGTGGATGGCTTCTGAGAGGACAGTGATACTAAAGGACATAGTTGGACTGCATCACACACAAGTGAAATCAAGAGGGGTGCGTGGTATGCCTCTAACTATGGATAAAAAACATGTGTATATTTAAGAAATGTAGCTACAGGGACCATACAGAGACCTACAAGAGGTACATTAAAGATATCACAAGCCTCAACCTCATAAACTGTAAAGCAATTCCCTAATATATTGCTACAGAATATAGTGGAGATATCTGGTTCCCCAGAACATTGCTGAGGAGAAAACCAGTACAATGCCCTCGCCCATTTTACTGAGCTTCTGGGAGCCACAGATTGTACCCATGTTACTATTAAGGCCCTACCTGGTCCAGACCACCTGTAGTATATCAACAAGAAAATCTTTCACTCCATGAATGATCAGGTAGTCTGTAATGCCCAGAGCATTATTTATAATGCATCCATGTACCACCAGGGCAGTACACATTATTTACATATTTAGCACACATCCAGCATGTACTAAAGGTTACTGTACAGGGATTTCTCACATGTTCACCTAGTTGGTACATACGCTCACTTACTAGATACACAGGTCTATATACATAGATATCATGCAAGCAGGGAGCAGTCCACATATAATATGTTATCTGGTGTGTGTGTTACAGGAGATGCCAGATTATGATAAGATGACCCCTATACACAACCTCCAGACTGCTCAGGAAACATAGCCCATGAAAAATGAGAAATGTATTGAAGCATTTATCTGGAAATAATGGAAGGACGCTTCCAATATCTCAACACCACAGGAAGGGCACTACAATAAAATTTAGACATATGCCACAAGTTCTTTGTTGTGTATGCCTTGCTAAACAGCATGACATTGTGCAAACAATGGGGGAAAAGGGTGAGTATCATGGAAGTGCCTTCCATATCAGCGATCACGAGTATGTGCATACAGAGATACCATTGCTCTTGGAGGGGACCTGATTAAGATGCAATGGCTACTCAGGGTCTTGAAACTAAAATTCTCCAGCTTGGTGTATCTGGGAGAGCAGGATATTCATATTCTTTCTGCACAGAAATTTCAGAGAGCACCTGTTGGTTATTTATTCTGGCCTCTTGTGTAAAGAGAATGCATGATATGAGCTGGCTGGAATGTTGAGTGATAACTCTAGCATCAAGCATTCTGGTAATTGATGCCTGCATAGATACAGTGACACGAAGAGGTGTCATCCCAACCTGTTTCACCAATGGGGGACAGAGTTTCAAAAGAGGGAGCCTGAAGTGTACTATAAGCATTTTTCAGTACCATTGTCTTCTTGCACATATATATTTAAGAATGCATGCCTTGTTTTTGAGTGGTGAAGAAGTAGCAGCTGAAGTTGGCTGGGGGCTACAGAAAGTGTAAGCACCTCTGCCAGCAGTGGGGTGTGTATCATGCTTGTGCCATTCTACTATACAAATGAGACTGTGTTTGCAACATGTTTATATAATAATTTTCTCCTATTGTGTCATACATTTGTGGGTACAGTTGTGAAAAAAGAGGAGGTGAGGCTGTGACAATTTCAGTCTGAGACAGCCCCTGGGACACCAATGGTCACCAGTAGCCCCAAGTCTTCCTCTCAGCAGATGGATGATTATCCCTGTTGAAGGTGACCTGGAGGGCTCACTGGTGCTCTCCAAATCTGCTGCTTGGGAGGAGGGTGAAGGTTCCCCTCCTAAAAAGAGCATAGGATAGGTAAGCAGTCAAAGGGCCCATAGGATGCCTCACTAGATGCACCTTGAAGCAGACAAATCTAAATGTTCTTGACAACCTTTTCAAGCATTTAACAGTGTTCACCTCCCAAATTGAGCGCAGGTCAGTAAATGATAATTTTAATTTAAATTTGTGTGTACCCATCCAGTCATCAAGCCTAGCACTACAGGTAACCAAAACAGTATTTTGCTTGAGCTGTAGTGGTAACTTATTCAACAGATTAGAATGCACTGAGTTAGCACCTATCTCTTCAGTTAGTCTTGTTTCATTTTTGGCATAAATTTGCCAATACTACCTGTGTGTATTTTCCACTGTGAATATTAGGAAAACCAGACCTGCAGCCTCAGACCTAGTCCCTAAGAAGTTAATGTCATTAATTCTTATTAAAAAGCCAGTGTGTGTGTGTGTGTGTGTGTGTGTGTGTGTGTGTGTGTGTGTGTGTGTGTGTGTGTGTGTGTGCGTGTGTGTGTGCGTGTGTGTGTGTTTGTGTGCTCTGTTAATGCCATTAGACTTTCAACATTGGTAATTTTGTTAGTTAGTATTATTTGGAAAAATACATTGTGTTACCCCATCCTTTTAAAAACTATCTGTCCGATTAAATGACTTGTTCAGAGTCACACAGTAGGCAAATGGGAGACAAAAGAATCAAACCCTGTACCCTTAACTGCAGGAAACAGCTCATTAAGAGCTTCTGTATTATATGCTAGACCTTCATGCACTTCGTCATTTTCTGATAAATCACAGATGATTAAAAATAATTGAAATTTACAATCATTCAACAATGCCAGCCATTAGAGTTTCATATATTTTGTTGTTCAGAAAATGCATGTTAATGCAAAGCCTGTTGTTTTGTTAACTTTTTAAGTGAATTAGAGGAGTCAGTCGTTTATCTGTGTCTAATTTTGAAGACCCCTCCGATTTTGCATCATGTTTATGCCCTGTCCCTTGCTAAATTCTTTTTCTGGCAACTCATTGAGGATTATAGTCAGTCAGTAATGTTAGTCATTACAGCTTCATAGGTCTTATTGATCAGAAAATGCAGGTTCGTGCTACACCTATTGTTGTCTTACCTTTTTAAGTGAATTTGAGTTTTCTGGCACTCAAGGTTATCAAATGTTAATGAACTGATTTGTGTAGTCAAACACACAGGGTCTGAATCTTTCCACATTAATTTCCTACTGTGTGACTATGAGCAAGTCCCTTAACCAGGCAGTGCTCTCAAGTCAATCCTGAAAAGGTACACTTTACCCAGAGGGTTTGCCTGGTTAACAAATAGATAAAATAAAATAATATAATATTTAGAATTTATTATTTTGCCTCCCCATTACTTTTGGCTTTGCCCAGAATTCTTGAGCAAATAAATTAGGTGCTATTTTAGTCTGTTCCTTGTAAAATTTCAACTTTCTGGCAAATTGTTGTAGATTGCAATCACTAACAGGCATGTGAGTTTCAGACTTTGTATCCTTCAGAAAAGTATGTTAATTCAAGGTTTCTTATTCTAGCAACTTTCTAAGGCAGATGGGAGTAGGACTGTATGGTTCTGGCAGCAGTGAGCTGCAGTGCATTTCTGGGCTGCTATTTATGAATGTATTCAGTCACTTGATATCAAGCAGATATCTGAGGCGTACAGTCATAAAAGAGGATGTAACTGTGTGTGTGTGTGTGTGTGTGTGTGTGTGTGTGTGTGTGTGTGTGTGTGTGTGTGTGTGTGTGTGTGTGTGTGTGTGCGCACGTGCATGTAGAGGTTATAATTCTCAACTGTCCCTGACTTTTTTCCTCATATTTGTGGTTTGTTCCTTATAAAATCTGTGGCATTTTGGTAAAGTGTTGCAGACTGCATTCACCAAATTATGACAAACATGGGAGTTTCAGACTTTATATCCTTCATAAAATGCTTGTTAATGCAAAACTTGCTATGCTAGCAACTTTCTAAACACTAGTATTTAAAATATGTTTCTTACTTTAACTGTTTGTCTCTAATTCTTTTACTAAGAGGTTGGGAGGCCATATGGGGTACAGTATATTCTACTGTATGGTCCTTACAGCAATAAGCTGAAACACCTTTCTAGGTCATTATATATTTTCTCAATAATTTGATCACAAAACCAACATCTAATGTGGATACAGTTATACAACAGATTTTAATTCATAACCACAAAAACCGACCACAAACTATGAACAAGAAACCAGCAGCACAATAACAAGTGTTGGACTACCAACGAATAATATCCAAAGTTTTATTACAAAAGATGGTGAGCGCTTTCGGCTGTGTAATACCAGCCTTCATCAGACAATTTAAAAACACATAAATATTTGTTCATAAACAAATTTTGTAATACTTGAAATGTAAAATAGACAGAGGGACACCTAGTGGAGAAAGGTGAAAAAGTTCATATTAATGGTGAATGTTACTGAAATTCATTATCATTGGTTAATTGATAAATTGCTCATTACCCACAAGGTTTAAAAGCAATGCAATATGTGTTTTTAAATTGTCTGATGAAGGCTGGTATTACACAGCCGAAAGCACTCACCATCTTTTGTAATAAAACTTTGGATATTATTCGTTGGTAGTCCGACACTTGTTATTGTGCTGCTGGTTTCTTGTTCAGATTTTAATTTATGGTCAGATCTGTGTGTGTGTGTGTGTGTGTGTGTGTGTGTGTGTGTGTGTGTGTGTGTGTGTGTGTGTGTGTGTGTGTGTGTGTGTGTTTTTAATATTTGGTTCCTGCATCCCAGAGTAATTATGGTATAAAGGAAGGGATTGATTGTAGCAAACAGGAGCATCACTGTATGAGCCATGTTCTTTGGGTATGACATTTTTATTTAATTTTGCATGTTTTTTGCAGACACCAAATGTGAACTGCAGTGTGTTTGGGAAACAACAGTTTGTCTGGCACTTAGTGTAGATGAGTAAGACTATGAGCTGCTGTCTGTAGTGCAAAGTTTGATTCTTTCAGTGTTCATTTGATTTCTATGTGAATCTGACAATGTCAGTCACCAGACAGTTCTCCTAGGCTGCTCCTATAAAGGGACTCTGGTGTCCAGTAGGCTGTCCCAGGCTGTTAGCAAATGCATTACACATTTATTTTTTGAATCTCTGCACCCTTCGCATAGCAAGTAGTTAGTACTTCACTGTATGCTATTTGAGTATGAATCCCAGCAGGTTTCTTGTAGTTTAATGGGTTTCCAGTTGCATTTTAATAAGTGTGAACTTCAAGGGAAGAGAAGTTTATGGTTGCTAATGCTAAGTCTGTTTTCAATGTGTGAGTGTTTTGGTTTGTCTAGCAAATGTCTGTCAGTATTTTTGTTGTAAAATCTGAAATAAAACTTTTAAATGAAATCCAAATCTCTGTGACCATTGTAAAAGTAAAGAAGAAAATAATATTCACACTGACAGACTTCAAAAGTGCTTTTATAGTAATTGGAGAGAGGCAGCCAAGTACTGAAATATTAGTATAGCTGGGGGAGGCACCTTCCATTATCCTGCCTAGGGCCCCATTTGACCATGATCTGACTCTGAGGCCTACTATGTATTTAATGTGTGATCATAGGTATAATTTTGCACTGCTCCTTAACTGGCAGGACTATGTTAACTAGAATTCATGTTTACTGATATAATTTAGTCTAACCAGTTAGGACAGTGGGTGTGTCTATTATGATAAAGCATTCTCACTTCTTTAATATGCTTTTGTCCAGCATCATATGCTTGCTAAAGCTACTGTGTAAGTACTGTATGCTTTTACAGTTGCTATTGGTGATGGGCTACATTTTCTGTAGGAATATCCATCATTTTTATGTAAAGTTATAACAACAAAAACTGATATATATATATATATATATATATATATATATATATATATATATATATATATATATTCATATATGCCAGGCTTCAGATTTGTGTAGTAAAAATCCCCATCTGTCTTTGCAGATGGGCAATCTATTTGTTTTTCTAACAAAGGCTTTTCAAATGTAGTACTACAGTTTAATGACCGGTTGCCTTCATTTGTGTGTTTACCTTGTATGTGATACTTTAAGATACATTATTTGATATAACTGGCTATTTAGATAGCTATAAAATGGGTTGCACATTTTTTATAAAGTCTTGTAAAGACTGTTTATCAGAGGTACTAGGTGGAACATTCTTATAGTTTCCATACTGCACAGTGTATTAGACTTCCGCCAGCCTGTGTTCCTTAAGTGCATTGCTATCCACCCTTACATTTTAGTAAGAATGTATATTTCCTTCTAAAGCATGTGTTTACCAACTATAGGCACTCCTGCCATCAGAGAAAATGGAAAGCTAGTCAGTGGTGAAGTAGTTTCCTTCTGAATGCAATGGAATGCAGTGAGGCATGAAAGTTGCATAAAATGTGCAGTCCCTCATTAATATGATGATACAACAAATACATGTGCAATAACAGTCTTCAGTGTTGCACTTTATTTACTTACTGTGACAGGTAGAAAAACTCTACAGGTTCAGACCCCTTCAGTCTTGTCATATATAACATCTTACATAGGAGAAACAATTTGACCTTCTCGTCTTTTAGCCTGCGCAGGTACAAATAAGGCTGAACCAGTAGAAATAAACACACTCTAACAGGAGATAAGTGTTCAAATTAGGCTTCACATCAAGACAGCAATAATCACAGGCAATTTGATTTCCAGCTGTTATTTTCTCCAAGGTCAAATACATAATCAAAGCCTAATATTCTGGGATTGGAAATAACAGCCAAATGAACTGAATGTCACTAGAATAAGCTTCACAAAAAAATACCCATCTATGCATGCCATGACAGAAATTTTAAAGAGTATTACTATTTCAACAGTCATCTCCTCAGAAGATTACAAATGTTAGACATATTTTATTTTTTGAAATATAAAGCAAAATTCTGAACTGTGATTTATCTGCCATGTGGTAAAACATATGTGAATGGCGTTGGAATAAAAATAACTAAAATAAGTAAATTGACAAATAAGTAAAACATGGCAAAGGCAGTTCTATAATTTTGTTGTTTTTTGGCATTTAGAAATTTGGGACTAATGTTCTGTGACAAAAGACAACTATCCGAAAATAAATGCACTGCCTTCAGCACTACAAAAGAAAAAAGGGGATAAGTGAGATAATTTCTGAGTTATTAAACCATTAGCCAGTTGCTGCTTTTAAACTGTAGTGCCCTCAGGCAGTCATAGTAGGGGCTTTTTGCCAAGATGCAGGGGAATGCCATTTTATTATTGCTGATTACATCTGCAGATTGAGGTCGTACAGCTCATTTGCTGGAATCATTGTAGGGTAATTGATTTGTTCTTTTCTGCATGTAAAACAAGAAATAGTAGTGGGGTTGGACTAGCTTTATAAACAGAAGGCCCTGGGTTTCAGTCACAGTTGGCACTGACAAGTTAATGCATGTTAATATGACATAGCAGGTATGCTGCATCACCCTCTAAGGGCAAAATAATGCGCGTGGAAAATTGGAGGTTTTGTAAAAATTCAGTGTATTTGAAGAACCACCATCCTACTGTCTTGCAGCAAATGTAGACCCGTGAGTACAGTGCTCACACTATATAAACATACTTTAATGATAATGTAAAAGAATATGAATGCCTGGGTATGAATAAGAAAGCTAGATTAGACAGTCTCTGGAAGTATAACACAGTAAGCTAATTCTGTGAACTGTTGAGTCTTATCCTCATGTCATGGGTTTGAGTCCTTCCTTCTTCACTTGCATGCTTAATGACTTTTTGTTTGTTTCTTAACCAGACAGAGGGCTAACCAGATTTGTCTGAGAGGAATTAAATGAATAAAAAAGCCATTAGGTTTCACAACAGTCACATGTGAAAATCAGAACAATGTTAGCAAGATGCATTGTCAGTACTGTAGAATGGCTGCATGTGCATGACAGCAAAGAGCATCATTGTGATTGTACATTCTGCTGTTGAATGGGATATAATACAGCACAGCAATCGGAATGCTCAGTTTAGCAAAGACAGGTGTAGAAGATGTGTTACATGTCTGCTTTATATGCAAGTACATTTCAATCATTTTAGGGCTGCATACTAAAGTGAGAAATAGAGATTACAGTGAATGGGACAAGTCATCAGATGTCATATTACATTACGTTATATTTGCTTCATAACAGAAGGTGATTATTAGCTTATGCTTTCTCCTGCCTAAGCTCATTTAACATTCTACCTTCCCTCTATTCATCACCTCTTTCTTGTCATGTGTCCATCTGTTTCATGCCCTCTTTTATGTGCAAGTGGATTCCCTGTCCACTACATATTCCATAATTTCACAACATTCTCTCTGTCTCCAAGTACTTTTACAGACCCAGGGGATGTTGGTCACTGCAATCTGCTACATGTGTCCAGGGCATGCACTGGGAACTCACATGATGAAGGAGTGCTAACTGAGCAGCTCTGTAAACACTAGGACATATTTTCCTTATTGATAACCCAGATCTGCGAAACTGCGAGTTCAGGTTGCAGTTGACTGAGCTTTTCCTATAGCACCAGCTTATAGCACAGGTTCTTTGGTGGTGAATCTCAACCCAGTTATTTACTCTGCTACTACAACACAGAAGTGAAATTGGCCTGTGGGATATGTGGTCGACCAGGAGATGGGCCCAGATATGGAAAAGGTGGCACAGAAGTGGTGGATATCCAACAAATCAAACTCGTAACTGCCTTACATGATGCCCAGCTGCAGATGATTGGGACATCACTAGAGAAGCAACAAGGAGAGCTAGTTGGTATAATGGCACACACCACTGGGGCAAATCATTCAAGCAGTATCCATGATCCACAGTTACACTCCCATTTGTTTGAGCTGACTCTGGAGGGACTTGGAGAATTGGGCCCATAGAAACAAAATATGTGTCACTGGACTGTCTGAGAATGTGGAGGGAGCTGATCCAATTTGTATCATTAAAAAAGATCCTTGTAGCATGTTGGGGACAGTAATACCACCAATAATCTAGAGGACTCACAGGATTACACCCAGAAATAGATCAAGTAACCTGCCTATACACTTTATTTTTAAATGTCTTACATACAATGATAAGAAGGAAATTCTGTAGCCAGAGCACTAGGACATAACTGTAAGTTGATAAGAGTATCCTGTTAAAGTTGCATTGGATTACAGTACCACCTTATATGTTAAAAGGAAAGGGATGGTCCCTTTCCTGAGATCACACAGAGGTCTTGGTTTTCTGGTGAACATGCATGTTCCAGTGATACTTATTATCATAAAGGGCAATGCAATATATCAGCTTACATACCAGCTTCACTCCCCTCAAGAACTGAATCAGTTTTTAAAAGAGTTCACCAATGTTTTCTGTATAAATGCAGCCTTTCCTACTGCAGTAGGAGGTGTTGCCCTGAAGGAATGGGATTGTTCCCAATCTTTTTCACTTCCCAAGGCAGTGATAAATAAAAAGGGCAGGGATGCAGGACCATCTGGTGGTCAACAGTGTGCACCTCTCCCATTCTCAAAGCAGAAACTTTTTCCATACCCCCTGTTAATCTCATATAGTTTTGATCCTTTAGCAGCTTTGTCAGACAATGCACAGGACTTGATGGGAAATGTACAATTTACTGATCCAGAGATTCAGGCAAGGAAGTTGAGAGTATGGAGAAATTGTGGCATGACGTGGTGAACCAGGAAGAAGAAGGATTGTGAGCACTCACTTGAGGGACTGAGATTCTTCTAGGTTAACTAACTATCCCAGACTTTTGAACCTGGGCTTGAGGGCTATGCCCCTTTGCATTGTTGGCATCCAACTTGGTCCTGGTTATTTTTACTGCCTGTTTTAGTTAAATGCCTGTTGGTATAATGGCACAGCATGCTCTCTGGATGGGTCTATTGTTTATAACTTGCTGAAATGCTTACCTGGAAGGTCTATATATTATTTTCTATCTCTTTTTGTCATTGCTGCATGTGATGGATCGGGGGGATGTCACATTATACTGTGTTGTTGGAATTGCGGTGGGATAGAGCACAATTTTTCTTTGTTCTTTTATTTATTTTGCTTTTCTTGCCAGTTTTTTTTTTCTTTTGCTCTCTGCTTTCCTGCCCATAATCTTTTACTGTTCATATTGTAATGATGCTGTCTACCACGGTGGTGGTGCTGCAATAGCGTTGTCGCCTCACAGTAAGACGTTGCCCATTTGATTCTCAGTTAGAGCGTCTTTTGTGTAGCGACATGCGTGAATGGGCATTCCTTCGTTGAAGGTTGTGCGTTAGGCCCTGCAAGCCAGTACGTAAAACTCTACTGCCAATCATTAGCGGACCGGAGTTCCGCTGTAGCGACCCCTAACCGGGAAAGGCCGAAAGACACAAACAAACAAATTGTAATGATGCTGTCTGGCAAAGATGGACTCTACCCAATGCTCCAGGATATATATTGCAAGGATAATGCAAGTAAGGACAGGAGATTAAAAAGGAAAGCACGTGGTATTTGGGATCCCAGCACTGTTTTTATGGGAAGGGTAGCTTCTGATCAGCACTGGAAGAGTTTTTAAGGAACAGCATAATATGGAAATTTCTCTCCTGGAATGTTAATGGGATGTCAACTGCAGTCAAGACTAGGATTGTTTTTCAAGCATTGAGGATAAGTAGGGCTCAAGTCCATTTCTTGCAGGAAACACATTTAAAAAAGAAGCATGAAGATAAAACTGTACCATATTTGCAGGGGTTTAAAATGTTCTCTAACACCACATCTTCCAGGAGGAGTGTTGGTAAATTACTGGCTATGAATTTGGAGTGGAAAATGGCCTACTTGCTCACAGACAAAGAGAGCTACTGGATAGTCATTTCTGTTGACATAGGGAGGAAGTTAGGTATTTTAGCGATTTTTTTTGTGGTACGAATGAGGATAATCCTACTCCCTATCAACATTTTAGAGCAACCATTAGGAAACTTTATTGCTCCGGGCCATCTGATAGGATCCCAGCTGGAAACACCCATATTTCCAAAGTTTTTAGGCAACTTTTTATGTTGATAGATGAGTTTGCCCTGATAGATGTTTGGAGGGTTTGGCATCCAACCAAGGTTGATTTTATGTGTTATGCTACCAGGGTGGTTAGTAAACATCCCTTGTATGCAAGGGGTGGTGGTTGTGTCTATAGTCTGGGTAACCCTGTCTGATCACGACATAGTAAAGCTTTGATATCAACCACCATCACAAGTCATCAGGAAATTTCAATGAAGATTTGACCCCTTATTGTATAAGGACAGGGTACTTAAGAATAGACTACAAACAGAGGCTAAAGCATACAAATGAAAGAGTGAGACAGATATAACAATGATAACTGAAGGCTGGAAGACTTTGACAGCTGTAGACACATAGTCAGGAAACAGGTAACAGAGATTGCCATCATCAGGTTTAATGAATTTAAGGAATTGAAGGGTAAACTAACAAGACTGGTGGATCAGTTAAAAGAGAGTTGCTACCAGTCCACATTGTGCATGGCTGAGATTTGGGCCTGTAAGTAAGAATATAAAACAAAAACAAAAGCAATTTCTTCACATACAGGAGAGGTGGGATAGGATGAGACTATTCTATTGGGTTAGAGGCATCAACTCTTATAAGGTACTTGTTCATAGATTTTCATCGCTGCCCTGGAAATTGAAGGGGGGCAAGGTTGTTGGGGGTGTTCCATTTCCCAGCATTGCCCCAGAAGAGGGAAGTAGCTTCATTACCCCCTGATCTATTGAGAAAATTGAAAGTAAGATTAGTAGCCTTCCCAACAGGAAAGCATGTGGCCTGGATGACTTTTTGGCAGAATTCTATAAGATGCTAAAGAGAACTTTAACTCACTTACTACTTGTTCTCTATAATCAGATAAGTGTGGTGACTGCCTTTCCACCAGAAATGAATAAAGCCAAGGTGATCATGTTACCTAAACAGGGTAAGGAACCATTGGTTCCTTCCAGTTACTGGCTGATTTCATTATTTTGTCTGGATTTCAAAAGTTTTGCTAAATTATTCAGTAGGAGACTTGAAAAATGTCTTCAAAAGATGATATCACCTAATGATTTGGGCTTCATTAAGGGAAGAATAGGGGTCCAGATGCCTTGCAAGTATGGTTATCCCTTCAGATGTATGTAATGATGACTAAAAGGTATACTGGAGCTTTGCTTATTGATTTCAATAGCGTTTTTGACAGTCTATGCTGACCATTCATCTGGAAGGTGATGCAATGGTATGGGATTCCTGAATTCTTCATTCTGATGTTCTATATTGTACATCAACCCAACTGCTATGGTTTATACTAACGTGGCTTCTTTCCCATAAGTAAAACTTGCTCAGGGTGCCAGGCAGGGATTTCCTGTCCTCCCTACCGTTCATATTAGCAGTGTCAGCAGGTGTCAAGTAGCATGGTGGAGTTTGGCTTACCCTCAGTCTGTGGGTAGGGCCTGGCAATTTTAGACTGGAACTTCAGCCGGGTGAGGCAATCAGTGAAGCCAATATGGTGACCAATTGAACTTGCATTTGTAGAATTTTCTATAGAGTCTCCAAGACTTGCCCCTTCTGCAGGGTGAGGAACCCTGGAAAGTGGGATTACTGGCTTGGGCAATCCCTGCTTCCCATGGGTTACAGGAAAATCAGGCTGAATCCCACAGCCTTCCTTTGGCATAATCCACTG
The DNA here is from genome assembly GCF_019279795.1 of Protopterus annectens. Lineage (NCBI taxonomy): Eukaryota > Metazoa > Chordata > Ceratodontiformes > Protopteridae > Protopterus > Protopterus annectens. The sequence continues at coordinate 1,674,128,584 of NC_056739.1, forward strand.
TTGATGATCAACGGGGTGATGTTCTGTTGAGAAGATCAAAGCCAATCACTGAAGAATGGATGAATAACAACCATCTAGCCCTTAACCTCAGCAAAACTAACCTGCTTCTATTCACCCCCCCAAAATTCAACCCCTCCCTAAATAGAGCAGATTTTAATATCTATTCACAAAACAAAACCTGCATTAGAGCCATATCACAAACTAAACTTCTAGGAGTTATAACAGACAAACACTTAACCTTTGATCTACACATCCAAAACTGCATCAAAAAAAAAACATCAGAAACTAGGCACCCTCAATAAGCATAAATTGTACCTCACACCCACCACTAGACAAACCCTTGCACTATCCTATTTACTTCCTTCACTTTTATACAGTGCCTATTTGTTCACTAACATTCAAAGCTCCTTAAAATCCAAGATCGAGTACTGTTATAACAAGGTTGCCATGTTCACTACCAACAAAACGTACTCCTCCCATCACTGCATCTCCCTATGCAAACTAAAATGGCTCGAACTTACCCATCACCTAACCTACTTGCAGTTAACCACAGCTCACAATATCATTACCAAACCTTCCAATTGCCCATCCCTCACCTCCCTGTTTACTCTCACTGTAAGCCCTCCCGACAACTCAGATCTGAAAATCAATTCCTTCTAAAAGTGCAAATACCCATCTAGCAGTTGGTCAATCTCTCTACTCATGTACCATTGCTAAAACTTGGAATTCTCTACCCAGCTCTATCAGAACTATTTCCAATTGCATATCCTTCAAAAAGTCTCTAAAACAGCATCTCTTAGCCCTATGGCAATGTACATGTGGCTACAACTACAGAGCATCTTCCCCCACCTGATCTCAGTAACTTTTTTCTCCCCTCTGCTTAACAGTTATGCAACCATCTCTTGCTGTCTTCTCTCTATAGTATCTAAAGCAGATGATATATTGTACTTTGTATATTTTGTATATAATGTATACTGCCTTTGTTATTCTAGCTAGAAATGTATGATAAGATTGTATGTCTGTTTTTTAAGTTGCTATCTCTCTATGTATGTAGAAAATGTGATTGCATTTAAATTTCTTTTGTATGTGGAGCTTTTCTCCCCAGGCCTCCACTGAAAATGGGCACTTTTTGGCCCAGTGAACCATTCTGGTAAACAAATACAAATAACTAAATAAATAAATAAATAAAAGATTGGCTGGCAGCAGGTATATACTGTATTTATGATGTATAAGGAAAACCCAGGCCGCATCACAAAAAAAAAACAGGCAAGCTAAAATTTTCACTGAGTAATATTTTAAACCTCATGCAGCGAAGGCCCATGGGATATGTGCAAATGACCCTTTAGGAGATAAATTGTTTAAGCTACATGGCTTCGGAATGTCCATGTCTTTTTTATTTTTTTAAGTCTTTATAGTTACATTCAGGCCAATAAAGCCAAGCCCCACTAGCTGTGGACGTGCACGTTTCAACCTTTTATTGACCTTGACAGCACAGCATAAGTGAATACTTTGACTATACTTCAGAAACACAGCGTCTTTAAACCTAGCTGATTCCCATAAAGATTAAGCTGTCTGCAAACTAGCCAAACTAATATCCAAAGCCACTACAGGAGGTTTGAGGTATCACTCACTGAAAACTCTAGCTTGGCTGAGTTTTTCTTGTAATTTTTACTGAATGGTTTGTCTCTGTGTCCTTTTTATCCTTTGGTTTGGATATTTATGATGTATGGGACATCAAGTGTAGAAGATTTAAAACTTTAATTGAGCTCTGGAGTACCTCTACTTCAACAATCTGTGTTGGTGGCAATATTTGCAACTTAGATTATGTATTGCTGGTAAAGTCTATGCTTCACAAGAGCAGAAGTTGCCCTGTTTATACTGGATCAGTCTAAACCTAATAATGAGGAAATCCAGGAGAAAATATATAGGTTAAGGGACTTCTATTCAAGGGTATTGTTTCAACACCAAGCAGTTCTTAGACCAGTATTTTTAAAGTGGTGGGAAATGCTGAATAAATCTCTGTCAGAATATGAATGGTAGGTGGCAGTAGAATGTGTGGGTTATGAGACCTTGCTCCTGCCTGTACTCTTTTCCATAACAAAGATGCTGTATATTTGGCATTGTATACCAGAATGGCTCTAGTGCCATGTTTTAATGGGGTATGCTCGATGTTGGCATTATCAAGAAGATGGAGCTATCTACACCTACTCTGGCCCTGCCATAGAGCTGTGAAGTCATGGGATGTGGTGGTGGAGGGGGATCAATGGGTGCTGCGAGTTAAGTTTCCTGACAGGTGAAATTCTGCTTGCTAGGTATCCCCATAAGCTGTGAAGTGCTGGATGTGATGGCAAAAGTATGGATTAGGTGTGTTGGAGCTAGGATCCTAGCACTAATATTCTAGCATTGGAAGACTCAGTTGGAGCATTGAGTTTACAAATTCATTTTGCTAGTCTATAAACTTAAGCTGTGGAAATCCAAACAGATAGATATGCATCAGTGAAATGAATGGTGATCCATTTTGTTAAAATTAATGGATAAGAAATGTACATGTTGATATATCTATTGTTTTTCTCAAAGATGGGTACTCTACTCTTTGTTTTTAATTATAGTTATCTTTGTTATAGTTAAAGCTTATCATACTGCATAAAGCATATCATATTGCTTCATATTGCAGCCCAAAGAGACACTTTTTACTGATGATTCTGCAGGAAGAACTGTAGTAAGGTGTGATTCCTTTATTCTTAGTGTGGAGTAGGTGGAGTGGTGGATTGCTTTGAAAACAGCCCAGTAAACAGACTGTTCACCAACTTTTATTTGGAAATCCAAATGTATATCTTCCTGAAGCATGAACACTAAATGAACTTGTCATTGTTCTCATGATGAGCCTCAGATTCATCCCATACAGTGAAAGTAAAAAACCTTATAATCAGCTGAATGGTCTCAACCTGAACAATTTCAGTGCATTTCTACACCTCCATTTAACCTCTGCACTCTGGTCGCTACAACTGCCTGATAAGAAACTCCAAGACTTTCCAGCATCTCTCAACTGGCTCACTCTGACCCCTTCCCCTACCAGTATCCTACACTGCCTTTCCTAGCCCTCCCTTACTGTCTACTTTCCATCCTCATAGCGACCTGGTCAATTGTTTTACCTATCCTGCCTGATATACTGTATCGTAATCTCCCCGCTCTCTTTTCTTTGCTTGTACCTCACTTTTGTCCTAGGCTTCACCCGACTGCTTTTTTTACCTGTCTTTTGGCCTCTTTCTCTCTTCACTCTGATTTTTAATCTGTATTTGGTTGGCTTTCCTAACTAGCCTGTACTTACAGATTGTTTCTTGTTGCTTGTGCATCTCCGTTTCCGGTGTCAGCCAGCTCCCATCACTGACCACACCCACACACAAATATTACCCAACCACAACTCAGAGCTTGTTAAGTCACAACCATACCTATCCCATTACTCACCTCCATCCCATATCTACATACCCACCCAAACAATACAGACAATGGCAATCAATACCACAGACACCACTCCTATTCAAGCCCATATATACAACAAAAGGATTACAGGTTGTCAAGTCACTCTTCTAATAACCTTAGTTTCCTTTACACACATCACTTCTTACCAAATAAAATTACATCCACCACTCCCAAACTGTCTTACCATTACCATCTTTTCCTCATTCATCAACATTACAACCATACATCACATACACTATTCCATACTTCAGCACCCCAACATCACAAAATCATCTCTATCATTTCATAAACACATACTAGCTATCACAAAGTGCTTAAGAAATCTAGTAAACAAACTGACACTAAGCAGTGACATACAACCGAACCCAGGCCCCAATACTAATCTAAACTCATGCACATTCCATACAGGAAACCACACACAATCAACAACCACTCCCTAAAGAAACAGAGGAGATATATTCCTTCTACACCTGAACATCAGAAGCATCACCAATAAAATCCATGACCTGCATGTTAACATCTCTCTATATATACCTGATATCTTAGTGATTATCGAAACCTGGCTGAATTTCCATATCACAAATAATGAGATTCTTCCACCAGGATATAACATCATTCGACAAGATAGAATATCAAAGAAAGGTGGGGGTATAGCAATATTCTGCAAAACTCATCTTTCTCTAAGAGCCATAGATTTAGTCACCACAAACTATGGTAAAGCTGAAATTATGTGTAGTAAACTCACCATAAATCCCAAAAAACATGTCAACATAATTGTCATCTATATTCCCACAGGGGACAATATCACTTTGTTTGTGTCTTTCGGCTTTTCCCAGTTAGGGGTCGCCACAGCAGAACTCCGGTCCGCTAATGATTGGCAGTAGATTTTTATGTGCTGGCATGCCGGGCCTAACGCACAACCTTCAATGAAGGAACGCCCATTCACGCATGTTGACACACAGAAGACACTCTAACTGAGAATCGAATGGGCAACGTCTAACTGTGTAATAATACACTACCCCAGGAAACCATTATACTAGGAGATCCTAACATTGATTGGAAAAGGTGCAATGCTCAAAACCCTACCAATTATATAAGGGTCTATGTCAGAACAATGAAAAATCAAACTATTGAACGCTCACATGAGCGAATAATCCGGAACTCGAAATTGCTATTATGGGCGGCTGCGCCCCCCACACACCCCACTAAATATATATTCCTACTCCAAGATCGCACTACAGTGAGGAAAGGGCAAATATTCCGATCTTCATTGTACTGCAATCCCAAAAAATCAATATCGAATTCCTGATTTTTCGCTCATGTGAGCACTTGACATTTTGCGTTTTCGTCATTTTAAAGTAGACCCTTATATAAAGCTTCACAGATTTACACAACTCATTGCTATTATGGGCGGCTGCGCCCCCCACACACCCCACTAAATATATATTCCTACTCCAAGATCGCACTACAGTGAGGAAAGGGCAAATATTCCGATCTGCACTGTACTGCAATCCCAAAAAATCAATATCGAATTCCTGATTTTTCGCTCATGTGAGCACTCAACATTTTGCGTTTTTGTCATTTTAAAGTAGACCCTTATATAAAGCTTCACAGATTTACACAACTCATTCAAACTCCAACCAGGATAGACAAAACTTCTAATAAGCATTCCATTCTAGACTGGATACTCACAAATAGACTAGACCACTCTCCTCACTCTGGCTGTCTCCCAGACAGTCTTAGTGACCATCTTCCAACCTATCTTCTAAGACAAAGGCTTAACCCCACCAAACTTACAGTATATCGGCAGATAAGAAACAAAAAAACATGAACCTTAATCACTTCCTTTATATCCTTAAATACTGTAACTGATCCCCTCTTACAGTACTACCCCTAGATGATGCCATTAATTACTTCACTACCACCTTCCTATCTCTCCTAGATGAACAAGCCCCACCTAGGACCATTGGAGTTAAATCAAACTTTGCCCCATGTTTAAGCAGCAAAACCAGGTCATTGCTAAAAGCAAGGGATAAAGCATGGGCACACTGGCAGAAAACAAAATCCCAGGTCATAAGGCAATCATACTGTGAATTTAGAAACAAAGCTAAAAAACAAATAAGAAAGGATAAAATAAACTATTACTCTGAAATACAAACTAAATACCACAAAAATCCCCAAAACTTCTGGACTGCAATTAACAACATTCTCCTTGCTGGAAAAGCTAGTTCACTACCTCCTACTACAAAAAACAGCACTGACTGTATAGCCTTACAATTTAACATCTATTTTACAAAAACTATTCTACATCTTTCTAACAGCCAAACCACTACTGCCACCTCAAAAACGTTTACACCTCAACTAAACAGCTCTACCTTCTCCCTTCAACCTACCTCAATAAATACTATTAGAAAACTAAAGCCCACTTCTCTAGCTGCTGACCACTTACCACCTGAGTTCTTAAAACTATCCGTTGAAGTAATTGCATGTCTAGTCACCATTCTAATAAACAGATCTATATCAGAACAATATGTTCTCATCATCTGGAAAACTTCATATATCACTCCACTCCACAAGGGTGACAATTATACTGAATTGTCTAACTACCGTCCTATCGCAATTCTATTCCCACTATCTAAAATACTGGAAAAAATTGTTCACAAGCAAATCATGGATCACTTAGGTGCTAACAAATTGTTAACCACAATACAACATGGCTTTCACCCACACCACAGTACCACCACTGCACTTATGTAATTTACAAATACAGTTAACAACCACAAGAATAACAGTAAGCATTTATCCTCCATCTTTTTAGACTTATCAAAAGCTTTTGATCTGGTAGATCATAACAGACTCCTACATGCCCTCTCAGACTTGGCCTTATCGCATTCTACTCTTACCTGGTTCCAGAGCTACGTATCTGGAAGACAGCAAGCAGTATGCTGGCACCAAAGTCTATCTCCTCTGCTTCCTGTCACCCTAGGAGTTCCTCAAGGGTCTATTCTTGTCCCCCTACTCTTCTCCATATTTACAAACAACCTCTATATTGCAGCCCCTTCTGCCACAGTTATACAATACACCGATGATTCCACAATAATATGTGCTGCTAATACCCTTCAGGAGCTGCAAACACTCACTCAATCATCCTTTCTCAAAATAGAATCTTGGCTAACAAACTCCCGCTTAATTTTAAACCCCAACAAGACAAATCTCATGCTATTCCATCCCAATAAATCTACTATACCAACAGCATCTTTCTACAGTGCCTCCACAAATAACACTATCACCCCCCTCTTCACACACCAAGCTATTAGGTGCGGAAATAGACACTAATTTGAGATTTGACATCCACATATCCCAATCAATTAAAAAAGTCCACAAAAAATAGGTACACTATATAGGAACAAACAGTATCTCACAAAAAACACAAGAATAACTATAGCGCAAACTCACTTGACCTCATCTCTTCTTTATGCATCACCCATACTAATAAACCTCAGGAAAACTCAACTGGCAAAACTAAAATCTTGTTACAACAAAATAGCTAGGTATGCAGCAAACAATACATGCAAATCTCACCACTGTTCTGTCTTAAAACAATTAAACTGGTTAGAGCTTTCCCAACTCTTACACCTATCCCAGCTTAATATGGCTTTTAAAATCCTTTATCATCCTGAAAATACTCCATCACTACAAGGTCTACTAAAACCCTACTCCTGTAGCAGAACTCTGCACTCCAACAACAAACCCCTCTTACAGATCTCAATAGCACACAACTGTGCCGGAGACTCCATCTACTCACATTATATTGCTAAGGTTTGGAATTCTGTACTTAGTAACATCACATCTAGCACTACTTTAGCTAATTTGGAATTCTGTACTTAGTAACATCACATCTAGCACTACTTTAGCTAATTTTAAACAGGCACTAAAATCTCACCCTACCACTAAATGGCTCTGCCCCTGCTTTACCCCAGATTAAGTATTTCCTACAATGACTTTTCTTCACACTGACACTACTACCATTGACTTCTTTGTTGATTTATGTATTTTAGTACTATTAACTCATAAGCACCCACTCAAGTGGGAACTCTGCTAATCAACAAAATTTATGCTAATTTAACTCGTTATTTTTGTCACCTTATGTTAAGTACATTACTGTATCTTTATTTGTACATATTTGCTGATATCAACCTCTGTAAACCTATACACCATGTCTAATTGTATATCATGTTCTAAAGACATTGCCTCACTTAGGCTACTATTTGTAAACTCTTTTTTACATTGTTAATTATGTTTTTGTCTTTTGTATTTTTCTCCGTGTGGAGCTTTTTTCCCTGGGCCTCAGCTGAAAATGGACATGTTTTCCAGTCAGACTATCCCGGTAAACAAATGTAAAATAAAATAAATAAAAAATATTTGTTACAGTTAAAGCTTATCAATTCTCATGTTTATCTTACTGGTTTTCTGGTTTATCTATAATAGTGCCTCAGTACATTTGACATTGCCACAGTGGGTTGGATGAATTGTTTCACCTTGTTATCATTGTTTAATAAAGTTTTTAAAACAATCTGTTGCCTGTATCCTGTCTCTTCCTCTCATATTTTGAGTTCAGGGTAACTGCATCACAACGCCTTGACATTGTTTGCTCCACCCTTACCATGTCCACATTGTATGTGGTCTCAAGTGAGAAGCACTCCAGATTTTGTAGTGTCTAGTAATATGCATAGCAAACACCTGCCTGTTGGTTTTCCTCTGAATTTCTCCCAGTGGCCTGAAGTTCTTTTCTAAGTATAGCCTCCAGAGCAGCTCACTTCTCAAGGTATAGCTGGACCAGATCCTGGTACAGCATTGTCACCTTGGTCTGGAATCTATTCCTCAGCAGGTCTGTTTGTTGCTGCCATTGCCTTCTTACTCAGTTCTTGGTAAGCCATCCCAGGTATGATTACCATCCCAAGATCTTCTTTCTGCTATGCTGTCATCAGGTGAAATCCCCACATTATGCTTCACACCAGGACATTGTGGTCCAAATGCAATACTTCACATTTGTTTGAACTAACCTTCAAATGATTTCTTTATGTATAACTGGATAGCTTTTCTATTTTTTCTTAGGTATTTCTTTCTATCCCCTGCTGCTGCACTTTCACACTGACATCCGAGAAGAGGCCGATTGTGATCCCTGTGCCCTCAAGTGTGCCTGAAATGAGTATACTGAAAGCTGTCATCTCTATTGTACTCCACTAGTATCACTTCTGAAAATGAATGATATATACAAATGGAATGGTACAGTGTGATGTGCACGCATAAAGGTATAGTGAAAACTATTAGACAGGTTGAAGTAGATGCATAAGTAGACATTATATGTATGCTACCTAGGATGACAAGAAAATAAACACATCAGAGCACATAAATCACTACAATAATATAGGCTGAGATGAAAACTCCTTTCTTAAAATTGGAGGGGAAAGCAGAAAAGGATTCTCATTCTACAATAAGACTGGCACAACTTGAATTGAGTAACAGAGGTGTTTATGTTGACACATTGTATATTGCTGTTTATGATGGCTCCATTATTATTAATAAGTTAACAAAGTAATTGATTATTTAAATTATAATCAGAACCAATCATCATTTAAACATCAACCCTGTTCCTGATCCTGATGAACTTCTCTATAACAGAACAAGAATCTCTAGTACTGATCTAAAACAAAAATGCTTCCAAGTAGATGAAAAGGATCAGAAACATAGACATTTGCATATAACAATGTTTAATTTAGACCCAGTCCCATGGCCTACAGGGATAAGTCTCTCACTATGCTCCAAATGGCCAGTGTTTGATAAGTGGCACTGATATCGGAGGGATCATATGAGGGAGGATAAGCTTAAATCACCAATGCCAGCATACACATCAGGGCAAGACTGTTGGGCCCTGTACTGGCAACATCATGTTGGCTGGGTATATTACTGCCTTAGTGCATTAAGGCTATGATGCCTCAAACTATCAAAGTAGAGCTAGCCCCAACAGAGACAGGGAAAGGGAAAGCATATTTCCTTAGGACCTGAAGCTGGTCTTTTCTCTACCTCCTAACTCTCTCTTCAGAGGGGAAACAGATTGGCTGGCTAGGCTTCCCAAACAGAAATGAATGACTGGGCCACAGAAAATGACTCTTACCAAACCTGGAAATATCTGTTTTCCACTCCAGTGGAATAGATGGGGTGAACAAATGCAGGCAAGTAAGCAATCAGGCAGGTTCTGGAGAGGTAAAGTATGAGGAAAAAAGATATAATTTAGGAAATCTAGCAGCCTGTCTGTTGGTGATCAAAATGCTTACGTACTGAAAACGAATTCCAAGTAAAAGCATTTTGGCTATTATGTTACTCTCTTACAGAATTCAGTCTGTTTACCTTGGACTTGTACAAGGTTCCCTACAGGTAAGGATACATTTAAGTATAATCCAGTATAGTTAAATAGCTTTCACCAACATTCTGCCCATGTTCTGATCTCTAGACCCTATAACATTAATTACAGTCAGACAAAGGGAACAATTAATTTAAATATGGTTTCCATGTATTCAGTTATGGGAAACCCTCTGTATGCATACTGCCAATATATAGCCCATGGGATTTACCATTACAGAGTTGCTGTTATTAAATTACACAATAAGGACTGAATTATTAACTTGTATTCAAAGAGTAAATTTTGCCTCTGTGCAAAAGTTAGAAGCATACTCTGCCAATTCTGAATCAGCAAAAATGCTTATCTCTTCTGGAGAACAGGCCTTTTCCATGTGATTTAGTTCATAAGTTCAAAGGACAGTACTAGGCTATTGGCCCAGAGGCCCTTATAAGCCTAGCCAAGACTTTCACCCATGTTGCCGTAAAGTCAGGCAGTTAATGATTTTTATGTATTGATATTTTGCTTAAAGAGAAATTCACCTATGTTTTGGCACTGAGAGATGGTAACTATAATGAACATACATACAAATGTTACATTATGTTCATATTTTCAGTGTGAATGTATATAATATAATATAATATAATATAATATAATATAATATAATATAATATAATAATGCAGTGTAGCAATTTCGGGGTCAATTATACTATAGTATGGTTTCATAAGGTGGAATCATATCGAGTAATCAAAGGTAACTTTGGTGACTGGAAAAAAAAATTGTGCACTGAAACAACCTTCAACTAAACAACTCAAGAATTTTGTTTTGCAGGGAGGGTGGGGAGACACTTCTCACACCCCTGGATTTGTATTTACCAACTCCGAGATCGCACAACAGTGGAGAATAAAGCAATCTCCACTGTTGGTCAAAGTAATTTCGGCGAACAGCAGTCACTCTTTTAGCATTCACCAAAATTATATCTGATGACATGAAATGCTCCCTCGGGGGGGGGGTCAACCTAAATAAATGGTATGTGGTGTTTGCCCATATAAAAACACTAGTGTATTGGCAGTTGTGGCTGTTTTTGATCAAGTGCTTTTCTGACAAACTGTGTTCATCACATTGGCCCTTTCCTGTTTTCTATCTCATAATGATAAATGTACAAATATAAACCAAAATCTGTATGACATAAAATGCAATGTAATACACATAAATATGAAACTGAGTTAAAAAATCAATAAATAATATGTTCTCAAACAATACCATTAACATGCTGCTCAGTCCCTTTAAACTTACTGTTGCAAGTGCACACTCCTAGACCAGTGCAGCCTCTTCCTGTAGTTATTGCAAACCTCCCATTTCTGTTGTTAAAAATGGAAACTACTGACTGCTGGCATGTAATGTAAATATTTTTCCTCAGAGATGATGACTACAGTTATTTACTCTACAGACAAGAATGGCTTCAATGTTTATTTAAGTGTATGAAGCTAAGGGCAAGGCACCTCTTTTGATTTAACTTTAATCACGTTACATTTACTTCAAAACCTTGTGGTAGGTTTCACCTTACCATCCCGTAGCTTCAAGAATTTTCTACAATACATCATCTCCACTCCCATAGAGCAATTCTCCAATTACTCTTTCACAATCTTCTATCCATATCAATATGCTCAGCAATGCTTTTCAGCAAAATTTCGTCCGTGTCCTTACTTGTTTCTTGCTGTTGTCTGTTTGACTCTAGCAAGCTGTGTTATATCTGTTGTTTTCTTCTTCTTGTGTAGCAAGATCTTGAAAATAGTATTGTTGCCTTCTCCAGGATTGCATTAAACTGATATAAAACCATTGAGGGGATAGACAGCAGGAGACACTAATAAAGGGGCATCATAAAAATGTATGTCTGTGCTGGTGTAAATATGTTTTTATCATCATCTTACTTATATCATCAAATGTTTATTACCCCCTCCCATGTTGTCAGGCATTTATCACAACTCTGCTCATGTTATCAATGATTGCAACTCATCCCCATTCACACTATAAGGACAAAAAAAAACTGCACATGGCACAAACAAAATAAACACACAGACAAACAACCCAAAACAGCTACAACTAGCTAATAAGAAAAGTGGCATATCAGCAAATCAGACCCCAAATTCAAAAAGCTACATCAAATACTACTAAACTAATTAAAACACACAGGGAGATGTACAACCTGCTACATATTAAACTAACCATTGCTACATTACAAAAGTACTCCTTTCCTATATCCAACTTTGTATTTTTATCATCTAAATAAGTCTTTTTTATCAACTGTTAATGTCTTGAAGTTTACATTCATCTTTGTCATTCTTTGTGTGGAGCTTTTCTCCCCATGTCTACGCTGAAAATGGGTAATCGGTACGCTGTCAGACTTTAGTGGTAACAAATGTTAAATAAATAAACAAACATCATTATTATTTTAGGGGATGCCAAATATAGAGGACAGGGCCATACAGCCTGCATATAAAAGGACATGAACCCAAGTATATTCCAGATTTAGACATGACCATTATCCAGAAGCAACATAAATGCATGATTTCATAGCTGTTTTGATGTGGTATACATATTCAACTACCTGCATACCTTGCAGGCATGGTTTCTTATTTTTTTGTAAATGTACTTTTTATTCTACAACATGTATACAAATGAAAGCTATTATTAGTGAGGTGACCACTTTGGGATGCACATAGGCAACATTATCATGAGTATTGTCCACATTAATGAATTATATTTCAACATTACCATAATGAATTACATGTGTGTATAGAAGATGTAACAATATGAAATCTGATTTCTACATTGTCGACTGAAATCCCCCTGTTGGTACATATTTATTATATTTTATATGAGCACAGCAGTAGTCTTTATTGTTACTACACATCACTTTGTCCCAAACTGCACATAATAAAAAGCTCACACAGTGATCATTGTTTTTAGTCAAAGAATGTACATTAGTGATGCATGTCACACTAACTTCTGAAAGCCATAAAAAATCTTCACTGATATATGTACTTGTAATGGCAGTGTGCCACCTGTATCATGGCTGTCTAGAAGCAGCTATGAGAACTGATGTCAGGATGGATATGTAAGACTAGCACAGCACATCTACCCAACATCATATGGCAGTAATGTGATATATATTCATAAGAAGCTATGCAAGGTAGTTATGATAATTAAACAGTCATCATATTTCCATGGAGTGCATTTGCTTAGCAGTAGGGTACATTTTAATGCAACAATTAAATGATTACATGTACTATGGCACAAAAAGTAATATACAGGTATACTATCTGTTAAGTGGGTTCAAACCCTGTGTCTATTACACTGTCACTCAGTATAGACATCATTAATGTATCGAGCGATTAATGCAGTTACAGAGAACTCACTTTTCGGAATTCACTAATGTCCACTATGTAAGTGGGGCACACTGACAGCCATCTCATTTACAAGAATGATAGTTAAGTCTTTGGTGCATGCATGGTTATTTTTTTCTGTTTTTGCCATAGAATAGGAACTATCATTCCCTAAGGGGCATTGATAGCTGGCACTTATGCTCAATGGCAAACATTTCACAAAGGATGAAGATCAAAAATATGGATAAAATAAATTTTAGTGATTTGTCAAGTATGTGGGTTCAACAATTAAAATGTGTAGTCAGATTATCACAATTTGAGGTAAAGAACACCTTCCCGGGATTTGAACACTGAACCTATGGTATTGCAATGGAACAGGAACATTGACATCATGAACATGTTGTACCACATGAACAGTTAAATAAACCAAAGAAAGTCAAGTACGTTTCCCAGTCAACAAATGTTAAATAAATAAGTTCAAGTTTTTTGTATTTGTAAAATGGGCAATTAGGTTGCACTACACATAAGTTGTCAGACTTTTCTTAGATTTTGTTAAACAGTGTAATTGTGATACAGGGAGTGTAGGATATACAAGGATGATAAGGAAGGTGAGAGTACCAACACTTTCTGCAGGGCAGGTTTACTCTTAGCATTGTTGGAAATTATTAATTGTATTATTTTTGTTCATGGAATGTCTTAAAGCCTAACATAAATATACTACACTGATTTTAATGTATGTATATCTGCTTTACGTTTAAGCCACATTCACATTTTTGAGAATATCATTCATGGTGTTAGGCATCCTCACTCATGTCTGAGATGTGCACAGGGTAAATGTTCAAATTCTAGTATGATAATTGATGTGAATGTGATTATGTCACAAAGTAAAATTTGCAATAGTAAAATTTTGCAGTACATATGTCAGAATAATTAATGGAGGTTACATTTCCTGAGCAAATGTAGGTAAATAAAAGCAGACATAATATTATAGGATGTGACAGTTACAAAAATTCACATTGTAACAGAGAGGAACTGCATGACATATGAATGTCACTGACATGCTCAGTTGAAGTGACAGTTCACAATGACAATACATACATTATGGGATATTTGTACAGTGTGCATTTCATCAATATAACATGTTGGAAAATAAGAATGACATAGAAGCCACATCTCCTTTTGCAAGGATTGAACTCATCCCATTAATGTCAACTCTGAGCTGTGTATTAACTGTGTAGAAACAGAAATAGATCTAATAGATGTACGAGGAGGATCACGCTTGAAGGGAATTATGTACCTCAATATTCTAATAATTATGCATCCCATCTGTAGGTGTGTGTGGTGTTACAAATGTGGGAGCAGAGTTTGGCATACGTAATACCCTTGTGTAAGGCACTACTACCTAACACTATGATGCAATGTATTCTCCAGAGCTGTCTATTGTCAGCATCTGCCACAGGGTAGCAATGGACATTGTGACAATCAATTAAATTAATGTGTGAATTAAGAAAGAATACCTGAGAATGACTGTCATATCAGCATGTCAGACTGGTGAGAAATCAGTATGTTTTTTGTACACACAATTGTGATCAGTCCTATATCAATGTTCCGTGGTCAAGAAAGCTTTCTCTGTATGTCTATACACATACCACCCAAAAACTGGAGCATAGTCGTGTACACCACAATATTCAATGCATGTGCCAAGGCAGCAGGGGCGGCTCGTGCCGTTGGACTGCTGGACTGCAGCCCTCCCTGGAAAAACATGGAAGTGTATTACTGACATTTGACATAAATAAAAAAAATGTATTAATATTTTGTTTGTGCTATATAATCTATAACACAGGTGCTTATGAGCGAGTCTTCAAAGTCCCGGAACTCAAACTGCGCATGCTCGTCGAGTTCCATTTTTTTTTTAGAATGTGTACTACTCTCTGATTGTTGTAAAAGGCAGTCCGGATTAAAGAAAATGCATCAGAGTGGTACCCAGACGTCTATGCGGTTTTAACCGCACAGTACTTAGAAGGGGGTTCAGACTGCCACGTCAGCAGGCACATACGTGACATGGACGGCTGGATTGCTACTGACTGGTTCTCGTTCTCTTCTCAAAAAAGAGTGGAAACCAAATCAGTAGCAGTAGCACAGTAATACTTTACTTGTCTAGCCTTCAGAGTTAGGAAGAGAGAAGAGGTCGAGGATTGATATTGGTGTTGTCTTTGGTTGGTGAAAGTCTGGAAGAAGAAACAACTTTTGGCTTGCATTTGCAGTCAGAGAGGAAACGAAAAAGAAAGAGTTACTTTTCATGAACTGATTAACTCAGGTAGGTGTCTCACCGTGCTGGACAGACGTATTCAGTTCAGTTGAGTTGAGTGACTGACTGAAATAAATAGTATAGTTTACTTGATCTTCAGTTCTTACAGTTGAAAAGGTGGTAGAGTAGAGTGTGATGTCTTGCAGTTTGAATTTACAGCTGGTAAATGCTCTTATTTATTATTTTTTCAGAAATATAGGAAGAGTATTTTGTAAGTGTGTGTGTGCATAGATGTAGGGGTGTCGATTGTATACTTTATATCCGGACTTAATTTAAAGTAGTGATAGTTTGTTATTATGTTTTTTTGAAATGTGCTGTGCATAATACCCAGGTCAGGTCACCAGACATATCTGTGAGTTCAAAGGAAATAAACTAGCAAGCACGATACAGTGACACAGCTAATGACCCCCCCCCCTTCCTCCCATTCAGTATTCTGTTAACATCTAGTAATAGTGCCCGTTTCCTTGCTTAATCACGTAAATAAATACATGCATACAATATATGCAATTAAAAGAGAGGAAGAACAGTATTTCTGCACCGACTTGGGGTTACTGCAGTTAATTGCAGAGAAGTATAGACATTAGCTACCAGCCCATAAGCCCCAACACCAAAGATACAAAAAATATTTTCTCGGGACTGCTGTTTGATTGCCATATAAGGTTATTTGGAAAGTCAATGTTGTTTACAGTAGTCTCACCCATTAAATCAACGACTGAACATGGGCATTAAAAATAAATCTAAATGCACCTGTGGTAAAATAATACATTCATGTAAGTCTTTTCTTTACAGTTGCATTTTAAGCAGGCTCATTCTGGCATAAAACAGATATGTTGTGCCATTTTACAGTATTCCCATAAGTCTATATATGCTATGAGTCTTCACACTTTTTAACTAAGGTAATTAATAATAACCATGTGTTTTAACTGCTGTTTTTGCCGAGGCAGGCATTTTGCATTTATGCTAGGGGATGCAGTCATTTGTTTACTGTGCAAAAATGCTGGTTATCCATGGTATAAGCATTTTAAATCATACAGTAATAATTTTAATTTGGTGTTTATAATACATTATTAACAAGCAACTGACACAGTTCTCAGCAATCACTCCCCCTGATTTTCAGGGATGCCCATGCTGTGGCTCTAAATCAGTACAGTACAGAAAATTGGACAAAACAGTGGGAATGTGGGAAGAAGTGGCAGGGGGAGATGAGGAACAAAAGGTGGTAACTGAAAGGAAAAGGGAGAATAATTAATAGACTTGAGGTAGTATGGCTAATCTGCTATGCAAACACTTGTGGTTTACCTTGTGCTTAAGTTGTGTATAAAGTATAAGGCAGGTGTTTTGTTGTGACCTGGTAGAGGTGTGACATTTTTTTTCATGATGAGACATATGAGCACAGCTAAGCTAACTAACAGTCAGTCGAGTGCTGTTTTAACTTGGCGTTGAAGCCTTTTCAGTATACACTTGCTTTTATGGTTTATTTGACTTCTGTCTTTTATGTATTTCTGATGAAAGCCATTTTCTTTTCAGTATAATTTTTGTTGTCTTATAAATTCAGAATGTAAGCTTAGCATAACCCTTTCAAATTAAACTTTTTGTAATAGGCATGAAGCCATGAACAGATTTGCAACACTTAACTTGGCATAGACTAATAAATGAGGCTAGGTATACTGTTTGCATGTATGTAATGCAAATGCATTCAAGAATATCATTGTGAAAGGTGTATTTTATAGGCACAAATACCATAAACACAGAAAAAGATATATTGCCTGCATTACTTTAAATTTAATTTAGTGTAGTATTAAGGGGTTAGCAGTTACTGTTTATTAGGTGCAGATTAACTATGCTTTTTAACCTGGCATGCTCTGTTGGGAGCCCACCCTTTCTTTCAAGAACTCCTGTAGTAATCTAATTTTACATCTGAACTTACAACCTTGAAACTTGGCAGAGGACAGCAGTGCATGTTAGCATATACTGAGAGTGTAAAAGCTGGCTCAACATATATTTGAGGTCATTGTGATCTGGAGAACCTTTTCCATGACTGAGTAGAGAAGGAGGGGGTGGGGTGGATTTAATGCTTTTTTCAGTCAATTTTCCATTTTAATGTAACAGTTCATGATAGAATCTTAACTTTTCTGTAAGATGCTCTTGACACTGCTTGAGTTAAATGTTATCATATCACTACTCCAGTCTTGTCACAGTGGCGGCCTCCATCTGAGAAGTTTAGATGAATACATAACGCTGGCAGTTACAAAGTGTGCTAACCAAATCCAGATGTTTTGATTTTGTCTCTGTCATAAATATTATTCACAACTAACATAGCTCTCAACCTTCCTTCTCCAAAATGAGGAACACTAGCCATCATAATGTGGAACAAATGGGCGAAATGTGGAACACATACTAATGACTTACTGACAACTTCAACTAGGAAGGTCATAGGATGGTTAAAATATGATGGTTTTATTTGTGAAGAGGATCTTTTAATTAATTAATATGATTCATTTCCATTTACCATGTATTTCATTGTTTTGGTTTAGAAGGTATATCATTACGCTGTAACAACAATTTAAGACATTAAGAGATAAATAATTTGGCTGTCTGCCTTTGTGTGCACTGCTTGCCTGGTTTGATTCAAAGTTTGCTTCTATTTACACATTAATGAACTCCACTGATTGCTGCTGTAAAGATCATTATTTCTTATATAAGTAATAATAATCTTTATAAAAATAGAATAATCAAGTATGCTCACTGTTTTCTTAGAAATGTTATAAAACCTGCTGGTGTACCTCCTGCTTCCAAAAGGACAAAACAGGTCAGGCACAAGATGAATTTGCAGGTGCCCATCCATTTTTCAGTGCAATTTTTGGAAAGGTGATAGTGTCAGTCTGTTTCACATGTAAGGGGAAAATGAGGGGAAAAGAAATAAATGTTGGATAATGAATCTATCCATTCATTGTGTCTTGTTTAAACACTGGTGGAAGTTTAAGTGTTTACAGACCATGGTATTATGGAGGTGTGATAGTTCCAGAGAGCTGGGTCCATAAGAGAGACAAATCCAAGATATAGATCACCACATAAGTGATAATATAAAGTATAAATATAGGACTTTACGTCTGTCTTTGTATCCTAGGGTCTTTAGGTTAGTGTAGCTTTTTAGTCAGGAACCACTGGGGTCTTTCTAGCTGGGCTGTTTGTCTGACCAGGTACATACTAAAGGGAACATTGTACTTTGTCTAATTAAAGCTGAGTATGCCTTGGGTACTGAAATGCATATGACAGTATTTGTAATAAAGGATAGGATTACATTATTTTGAGAAGGTCATTACATGTGTTGGCGACTTGCAGTCATCTTTGTAGGCTTTACCTGTAAACTAAACAGAATGCCAATCTATCATGTATGATCCATAACCTGTGCAGTAATCCTTTAAGCAATGTATTTTGAGTTTGTTTATTGTTTGCTTTTCATTTTTTACTTTGATCATGTTTTCCCCATGAAACAAGTAGATAGTTGTTGTCAGGCAGCAGGTCTTTTTTGGATAAGAAACATTTTTACAAGTAGGGGGTATCACAGAGATTGTTACTTTCAGCATGTTACTTGGTACTTTAATAAACCTGAATATAAATTATAATTAGAACTGCAGTGCAAGGAGAAGTGGTTTGAGTTGAGTGCTGCTTGTTTTTCTTATACTTGATTTTGACTGGCATTCCAGTAATGTATTTAAAAAGTAATTTATTTTTTTCATGCCTCACAACCTTTTTGTATCCATCTAGATATTAAGTAAGCTGACATGCAGCCAATGCATTGAAATATTTTTTTTATTTTATACTTCATTTTGTCTTGATTGGACTCTCATAATGACTGTTTGGCACCCTGGGCAGTGTATTTAATTAAAATTACAGTTTTTGTGGTTTTGAGCATAGCCCCTCGCCTCTCTAATTGGCCACACACCTTCCCATTGACCCCACCCATTCAGCTGTCTCTTGCAGCTCCCCTTTGATTTGAAGTCACCAGCCGCCACTGCAAGGCAGCACTTCCACCATTACATAAGCAGAAGAAACATCTACTGCACGAAATGCAAAGCTACATTCACATGTGTTCATGTAACATATCAAGGGATAAGACTGATGTGATATAATTAATGGTTGTTGTGTGATGTCAGTATGTTCACATAAAATGAATCCCTATGCCAGAACTGAACATCAAGCTGTACAACTCCTCCAAATAACAATAGGCTATTCATCACATTCGCCACAGTAGAACTGTTATCACAGCAGTTGAACTCCACGTATGTAAAGTCATTCAATCAGCTATACATTATTTGCCCATAATTTTTATCTGCTGAAAGTGATGGGGGTGGCATCTGCCACTCTATATGTACAAAGTATAATTGGGGTGGATATCTTTTCTGCAGAACAGTTAAGGGCACAAATACTTACAGTCACTCAATGCTAGTTTGGAACACGTGCCTAAGTGTTGAAAAAATCAGCACTTTACAGGGATCAATGAATGTGCCCTGGTATAAGTGCATCAACAATTGTCATATGTGTGGTTATGTGAATGTATTACATCATTTATTTATTTATTTATTTATTTAAATTTGTTGACCGGGAGTGTCCGACTGGACGTAGGTCCATTTTCAGCGGAGGCCCGGGGAGAAAAGCTCCACAGTTAAAATAAACAGACAGTATTTACATTGGATTACATAGTGATTAACAATTTACATAGCAATAACTTACAACATATTTACAGATGAAGAACATAGTACATCAGTAGACAACTAGAATCTTTATCTGTGAAGTGCATACCAGACATTAACAAATGTTACAAGAAGAAGAAGTTTGTGCTGTATAATAAGTACTGGCTTATGAGCATCTGAGCTTGCTATAATCAAGGTAGTTAGTGGAGTGGAAAGAAAGGTAGTGGTTGGATGGGGTGGATGATATTAGAGTGGGAGTTGCAAGGGCATAGCCAGCATGTTTTTAGTTGCACTTTTAGTAAAGTTTTGAAGTGGGTGCATGATGGTATGGAGGTAATTGTGGGTGGGAGTGAGTTCCATAATTTGGCTATGGCGCAAGAGAATAGTGCTTCACCAGCAGAGTTATTGGCTTTAGTGATCTGCAAGTGATTTTTGCTGCTGGATCTTAGTGGTCTGGTGGTGTGATAGGGTTGGAGTAGATTCTGGAGGGATGTGTATGAATCAAGGAATATGTGCCCCTGTAATTACTTAGAAAGAATCTTGCAGTATGTCAGACAACATTGCCTGATGCTAGGTATACCTAAACATGCAGGTAGCCCCTACTGTTGTCACTGTGACAGTAGAACAACAATCATGTAAAAAGTGACTATAATCCCATATTGAAACACATCTTACTTAGGCAACAACATACATTACATCGTCTCCTGTTCTCAGTCCTGAGGAGGTGTCTCAATACAACTGTGATGGAATGACAATCTATTCAAATGACAGCATCTGTCTTCAATACAGCCTTTCCAAAGTAAATGTACAATAAACTCTTGTAGAAGGAATCAACATCTACACATGAATATAGCACAGTGAATGACAACAGTGTTAACACATGTACACTGACTGTAAGCAGTAACGTCAGGATTTGAACTATATAGTTAATATCGCAGGTTAATGAAGGTTTGCTGAAACACAAGCACAAACACAGATTTATTTGATGATTGTAACACTGCACATTTCAATGTATGACATCACCATTGTGCATTGCTTTCACATTTCTGCTAAAAAGTGGTTGCACAGCCCAAGTGCACTGTAGAGATATACATCATATATGTATTTGCAGCATGCTCTGCTCAGTAAGAGGAAGAAAGACACATTCACGAATAATAGTCATTCCGGTATTCAAACTCACTACCAATGTACAGGTACACAATTTATGAACAAGTATATTACACACACCACAGGAGAAGTCTGATTGGGTGTGAGCCATACTGCATCTTTGAAAGGATGACATAAGCTGTGTCATGCAAAGGAGATATATGTGTACAAAAATGATGACTACAGTTATGTGCAACTCTAAATGTAGTCAATACTAAGATATGTAAGATACTCCTGCATCCATTTGCATTCACACAGACAAAATCAAGAGGGTCTAACTGCTGTATTTGAACTACCTACAGATTGACTGACACAAGCTACAAACAATCATATTATATGCATGCACCACAGGAGAGATCTGACTTTTAATGGTGTGAGAGTGCATTATTGAAATTATGACCTCATCAGTGTGTTGCAGACAGTCTGCTTTTGTGGACAGAGTGAAAAGAGGATGTGGGATTGATATAACTATGTAAATGTTTCTGATGAGAAGAAATCAAATGAACACACCTGTTGAATTAATCCTCCAGTGATGTAATGGACCCACCATCACACATACAAGTTGGTGTTATGGATCATTAATGTACATCTTTATGGTGTGTCCTCAGTATTAATCAGTCATGCTCTGTATCAGTATGTGTAAGATGCACTACTGAAGGCGTGGCAAACTAAATGCCTCAGTTTGTACCTTGGGCAGTGGACTCTCATTCACCACTTCCAAATGCTGCCAGTCAAGAATCCATTCTGCCAAACTGCACACAGGTGAGGAACACACAAAAAAAATAATAAACACTTGTCGGTAGTAACAAATATAGGGGGATAATAATGAAAAGGTGAGATTGTGTAGTTTCCCAGATCTGTGAGTGGTACAACCTGATAATATGCTTAGACAATATGCATTAACTGACAGACAGCACACTATCTGGAACTGAACCTTCAGCTCAGTGCAGTAATAACACACACTCATTTGATTTTTTTATCCTTCTTTGCCAACAACACAAGACCAGAAATGTTTAATTTCTCATTTACTTGAACATGTCTAGATCAATGACATGTTGACAAATACTTTACACTACTAATATTCCATGCCATTTTTATGTCAGGTTGCCAACACTGTCAGCTATTTCTTCTCTTTATTTTCTGTACATCTTCCCCTCCTCCCAGCAGAGGAATTTACAATCATATTTAGATATGTTACCAATCCATGCAACTAGGTACGAATTGCAGAATGAGTCATTACTGGGCACATTGCGGGTGCTCCGAAGAGCACTTTTGGCTGACATCAAAGATTGAAATAATACTAATTTCATGAACTTCAATCATACTTTGACTTAGGAATGGAGTCCATTCCCATCATGGTATCAGAAACCCAAAAGACTTAGATAAATTATAAAGCCAGAAATTATAAGAATGTCATTTGGTCTTGATAGATCTGCAAATGCAACCTTTAAAGCAGGAAAGCTGCAGCACCAAGAAAACATCAAGAACATGAGCAAGAGGAAGTGTATAAATATTTGGGAACTGATGAAGGATCAACAATAAAACATGGAAAATACAAATAAAATTTAAAAAGGAATATTTTAGAAGACTTAAATTAATCTTAAAAACAGCATTGACATCTAAGAACAAAGTTCAAGCTATAAACCAATTTGCTCTTCCTGTCCTAACTTACAGTTTTGGAGTGAGTGACTGGCCCCAAAAGGTATTGGATACATTAGACAGGAAAACAAGAAGGATGCTTCATGCTCATCAAATGATTTATAAAAATCAGTGTATACCAAGATTATATATTCCCTGTTCCAATGGAGGTAAGGGCCTCCTTGAAATTGATTGCATGTATAGGTCTGCAATCATGGGACTGCATACGTATCTGCTGACCTCACAAGAACCAAACATAATGAAAGTTTTGAAACATAAGGAGAATAAATCTAAGATGACCTCCCTTCTTAGTCTAGCAGAAGCGTACTGGCGTCAAGTGGGAATGGAAATCAAACAAGAAGTAAATAAAAATCAGGCAGCAACTGAATGTGCCAAAGAATAAAATAAAGAATATAAGGTGAAGGATTAAAAGAGAAGGCAAGAAATGTTAAAAATGCATAAATATAGTTGCAAGTGTAGAAAACTCTAGGAACAACCTTATGTTGATCAGGATCAAATGCAGAAATGGTTAAGGAGAGGCAAATTCAGACCAAAAGATGAAAGGTTAATACTGGCAGCCCAAGATAGTGAACGACCTACACATTTGTATACGAAGTCCATTGGACATGTGGGAGAAACAGACAAATGTAGGTTTTGTAAAACAGAATTGGAAACAATTGCACACCTTGTTGCTGACTGTCATATACTAATGGCAGATGGACTGTATACTGAAAGTCATAATAATGTGGCAAGACTGTTGCACTGGGGATTGTGCAAGCATTATAATACTGAAGTAGTTGAAAAACACTGGAAACATGATCCACAAAACATCATAGAAAATGATGAAGTCTACATCACATGGGATCACCTATAGCCAACAGTTCAAAAGATAGATGCGAGAAAACCAGGTATAGTTGCCCATGAAAAGAAGACAAAAGTAGCATCGATCATTGAAATCACTACACTCAGTGACTACAGTGTCTTGCCTACAGAGAAACACAAAGTCATAAAATATCAGGATTTGCAGACAGAAACGAGAGCAATGTGGAAGAAAGATACCTAGACAGTTCCAATAGTAGTAGGAGCAATGGGTCTCATAAAAAGAATCTACATTCATATTTAGATATGTTACCAATATATGTAACTCCATACGAATTGCAGAAAGACTTGTTACTGGGCACATTGTGGGTGTTGCAAAGAGCATTTCTGGCTGACATCAAAGATTGAAATAATATTAATTTCATGAACTTTAATCATACTTTGACTTAGAAGTGGGGTCCATTTCCATCATGTTATTAGAAACCCAAAAGATTTGGAGAAATTAAAAAGCAGAATTGTAATGTTATGGCCATTTATTTGCTTCTTTGGCTGAATGTGTACTACAGATGTTCAGCATTTCAGATGCATTTTAAGCAGAGGATGGACAATGGGCTCTTACTACAAGGATATCAGTGTTGCTGAGTCTGTTCTCCTAGTTGTCAAGGTTCTTCCACTTTTTGTTTTAAGTCTACTCTTTATGATACAAATACTTCAGAGAGAACATTCACTTCAGTATTGCTTGTTGTTGTTACTCTGAGCAATCAGTAACACTTGCAAGCCATTAGCAGCTAACAATTGTCATTGCTCCTCCCTGCAGTCCTAGAGCATGTGCCTGCAATTGTCTAGCTGCTTACATCATGTTTACATACCCTACACCAAGTGATTTTTGTGGTATTCAGAAATGCTAATGATTTCACACCTCATTTGCATCTTCATAGTGCTTAGAGGGCTGAATCTATACTATACAAAGAAAATGGTGTAGCTATGGAAGTGAAATGGCTGGAGACTGGATAGAGATAAACTATTACTGCTAGTTAGTTTGAGGAGATTATTCTACTAACTATTGCACTATGTCATAAGGTATGTTTGTCCTCTTCATAAACTGCTTTGATTTCCATATACTGAATGTATTTCAATGTGCAATAGAAAATAAAAGTTGATATGTATGCAAGTTTACAAAATCACTGCTAATATACTGCACACTTGTCAGTTTTTGCTGTGCTTTCCAAGTTAGTATGGTTAAATCACAGCATTATGTCATCATTTGCTATTGGAATTTAACCAGGTACTGCAGACATCTGCATTTTATTTAGCATCCACTTCAAGGGGTTGTGCATATGTAGCTAATAGAGGTGTTAGGCTTCTCATATTGCACCTGCCAACCTCCACAGTAGTGGAGAGACCACTGAAAATTGTCTGGGCAGTTGGAGTTTGAATTTTTACATATTTATTGATAATACTGCCATCAAGTAGACATTTATACAAATGCTGTCATCATTACAGACATGTTAACAGAAGGAATGTAATGCTAATGTATTTGTGTTTCTTTTTTATTGGGTGGGCTCTCTTACCTTGTGTGTAGTCTGAAATGAGCATTGTGTGCTCAATTATTTTTGTTGAAGATGGGTGCACTGATTTCTTTTGAGGAGAATGCTTTTTGTATGTCCTACAGATCTTTTTTTTCTTTTTCTGTTTCAAGTCATACAGGATTATGGCACCCCTGACCATCTGTCCCATGAAAGCCATCATTCAGTGATGTAGAGAATGAGGTCATCATTGAAGCCTAAGGCCACCATAGATCCTTCCTGCTCGACAGAGGCAGACATGAAGCATATGGCAGCAGGTGGCTGCTGACATAAATGGTGGGCAGACTTGCCAGAAATTATAATCAGGTGTGGAACCATGCCACTGATATGAATCCAGCAGCACACAGGAGAACAGCTGCAGTAGCACGAGAACAGATGGCTATGGGAGAAACATAATACATATGCAAGCAAATATTGTTGTTCCATTTAAAAGATTCATAGTTAGTTTTGCCCATATTTGTTGCATATATTAGTCACATGTTGAGAGTAATGCATTACATATTGTTTTGTAATTGTAATTTCATTTAAACTGCTCTGTACTCAATTAATGTCTATTTTGAACATTATTAATATGTTGCTATCAAATGTTACTCGGAGCTTATCATCAAATAATGATGCATTATCCTTTCAATTTATTGATGTATTACCATTTCTACTATTATATTATGTAAAAGTGGAGTTTTTCTCCCTGGGCCTCTGCTGAAAAAGGACTATCAGCTCAGTCAGACACTCCTAGTCAACAAATGTAAAATAATATAGTCCTCATGACATTCCAGTTTAGTTTATCACAGATTTGTTACTTAGTACTTATGACAGTCCTGCATAGTTGATCACACCTTGTTTATATTGCTATATAGTACATAAACATAAGTAAATATTATCTGTTCATTACAGATTCATCATTCACCTTTGTTACTGCTGCTGACAACATTATAGGCTGGCATTGCCTATGCCTGATGTGCACATCTGCCAGCTGTTGCATGGGTAAGCAAAGGCTGGTATGTTTGCATGCATCAGTGTTACTGTTTCCATGTGCTTAGCTTATTTTTTTTAATTAAATGGTGTGTGTGTGTGTGTGTGTGTGTGTGTGTGTGTGTGTGTGTGTGTGTGTGTGTGTGTGTGTGTGCGCGCACGCGCATGTACATTGTGTGTTTGTGTGTTATTCACTGCATCTTAGCCAGTGCCACAACATACTGTGCACACCTCCATCTGACATAAGTGTACCCAGTTGCAGGTTCCCCATCTGACCCCTCATTTTTGTCTTATCACTCTGCCATGGTGCTGATAACTGTGGTCCCTGTCCTGGAGCAACCTGCTGCAACTGCTTTCTGGTATGATGTTATGTAAGCTAGAACAGACAGTATTTTGATGGAGGTAGTGGGGCCAAATTGCAGGCATCACCAGATGTATCTAGACATTGGAAACATGATCTCTGCAGGCCAAATGTATGATCTATGATATTTCTAGTCTATGCATATACATTGTTGTAACCTTGTTAAGTGGGTTTGTGTTGGTCTCTCATAGGAGTTATGAGTCAATGTTCTAGAAAATATCTTGCATTCCCCACTAGATGACCTTGTGGAAACTTGCCCTTTGAAAACCTTAGGTACAGGTATCAAATGTGTATGTGGGGTTGTGGAAACTGTCGTGGTGACCTACACACACAATAAATGATATCTTGTGCATTATAGACCACCTGACAGTTGATTGAGTGATAAACAGAAAAGGCTATGCATCTTCTTCCCAGTTCACCAGGTGGAGCTTTTATTCCAGTATGGGTGTCATCTATTTTCCCCAGTACCTCAGAGAAATGTGCTATGGCTTACAAATTTTGCATGGTGGTAGGTCTCTCCTTTGGAGTTCATGGAAATCAGATATGCTCCCCCATATGTTCCAGCATTGCATGGAGGAACTAATGGAGTATTCTTGAGGCAAAAGTCTGGGAACCCCCTACTATGTCCCTTGTGGGTCACCAAAAGGTCCATGTAGCTAGTATATGTAATGTTAAATGCACCTTAGTTTCCAGTGAAATGGGTTTTTCATGATTCCCGCAGGGCCTCAATTGAGTATGGCAGATGTCCACTGTTTGTTCTGTAGTATCCCTGTCTACCTTGTAGCAAATTATTACTTCTGTTTCATGCAGTCCATGGTAGATCAAATGTAGTCTGAACACCCTATGTCTTCTAGGTCGTGGTTTGGCAAGAGCAACAGTAGCAGTATCTTGTATGAGAGTTTGTTGCACATATAGATATATACTGCCTATGGCAAACCCTAACAGATTTCAAAGTTTCTGTATGGCTGTATTCCAACATGTATTGGAATAAAGAGATCTCAATATGCTCATGCTCATTTATATATGTATGAATTGTTCTGCCATGCTTTTTTGGTTCATTAACATGTAACTCAGCTATTTATAAGCTTTTTATCATATTTGGCTCAAACCCCTGTTTTGCAGCCAGCCATGACATGTACTGCTATTTCCTAAATCACAAACCGAGCAGCCATTATGGCTCATTGTACACACAAGCTAAGCACATAATGTGCAGGTGTTCATGAATCCCAGTCAACAAGTTTTAGTTTAGTTTATTTATTTATTTATTTTTTTTTTTTTTTTTTTTTTTTTGCATTGGATCGTGTTTTTCAAGATATAGGTTCATAGGTGTTTACTAGGCTAAAAACTACAAGGGTCTTTTTAAAGCCTAGCCATGCATCCCAGATCTCTGACAAGTTCTGGTACCCTTGATAAGCGTAAGCAGGGGATTGGAAAGCAAAACATTTACAAGCAAGAGCCTGGGAGATGAATCAATTACAGACTGACTGTGTCCATTAGAACAAAGGTTCCAAACCCAGGATGAATTTCCTGTTCCCCATCCAATTGTCCAAGTTGAATTGGGTTAGGGAGGAACTCTGATTTACGTGGATGCAAAGCCTGTTCCAGAGAAGGGGTAGTCTCTAGGATATATACCTATCTGTCCAGCAGGTCCTATTTATATTATATCACATACAAGGATTAAGTCTTGAGAATGGGTAATTCTAGTGTTTATTTTGTGGATATGCAGGAGGTCCATCAGCATGTGGTCTGATAGATCCTTGTATGCCAGGCATAGATCTCCCCTCAACACCCTACAGGAGACAGAATACAGGGATAGAACCTTGAGGTGGTCTGCATAGAACATTTTACTTATGCCCTTTATTCTTTTAGTGAGGAACCTCTAAAGACATTCCAGTTGTCAGATAGACCTGGTTAAATACATACCAAAAGAGACATTGTACTCAATGATAGGTCTGATGAATGCTGAATACAGTGGAACAATAACTTATTTGGACCTAGATGTCAAACATTTGCTTATAAGTTGCATAACAGAATGATTTCCTCACTACTGTAGACATGTGATGGTCAAAGGCTGGATTATTGTTCATGTGTGTCCCCAAGTCTCTGACGACTGGGCCAGCTCTTAGGGGTGTGTAGTCAATATGATAGTTACCAGGGGTGGATGACTTCCCAAAGGATACTAGGATGGATTTCTTGGCATTTAGTTTTAGTCCATGGTTCTGGCACCAGTTGTTTGTCTGTGTCATCCCTTCCTGGAGAACATTTGCACTGGTGGGTAATTCAATGACAGCTCCTAATTTAAAATCATCTGCAAATTTAGTCACCCAGAGGCCATGACATTGGTCTTGACTTCAAAGAAGTAAATGCCAAAAGGAAGCAGCTCCATGACCAATCCCTGAGGTGACTGTCCTCTTTGTAGAGGTGGATTCCAATTCTAACTTCCCGGGTCCTGTCTGAGAGCCAGCTGGACATCCACTGGGTGACATAAGGGTTTATACCTAATCTCTTAAGTTTATCAACAATGCCCGAGTTGGGGATTGTGTCAAATGCCTTGGCCAAATTAAGGTAGGTAGTGTGAACCATTTTGCCTCATCTATTGCTTTGGTGACCTTCTCAAAAAAATCCACCAGGTTAAGTAGGCATGACCTACCTTTGATGAAACCAAATTGGGTTGGATCTAGTGTCTGGAGGTTTCTTATGTCATTATTTATCATTTTCATAATTATTTCCATGGCTTTGCATATGAGATAAGTGTGACTTATGGGTCTGTAGTTTCCAGAGTCTGAAGGTGTCCTATCTTTGTGCAGAGGGATGACTGCTACTGTTCTCCATTCATAATGTATGAAGACTGTTTGGAAGCTACTGTTAAATAGCAAATCCAGAGGGCCTGATAGGTCATGTTTCATGCTATTTAGAAGGCATCTTGAGATATTGTGTGGGCCCGTTGATGCACTGTTCTTGGCCTTAGAGAGAACATTAAGGACCTGTTCTCTAGTGATAGCAAGGAGAGTTATATTTGATGGCATTTCCTGAAGGAAGGTTGCGAAGGAGAGAGGGGTAAAGTTGGAGCAGAATTTGTCAGACAATAAGTTTGCTATATCTTCTGGCTCAGTATAGGTGGCTCCATTTACAATGAGCTCTACACACAATTGTGTATTACCTTTGAGGTTGTGAGACGGTGACTTTAAAAAGAGAATTGAACAGAAATAATCTTTATGGCAATTATGCCTACAGGTGGATACATTTCCTGGATTGAATGGTTCTGTTAATGTTAAATGTTTTTTAAAATCCAGTAAATTTAAAAAATATAGCTTAACATTAAAAAATATTTAACGTTTTGAATCATGTCTATGGATTTTATTACATTATATTATATTATTACATTTTATTTGTTGTTTATGCATTTAAATGTTACGTGATCTATGTTACATAAGGCTGAGTGATTCTATTTATATTTATTCTGAGGAAGTCCTATGACAGTAGACAAAAGCGCTAAATAAATTTTATGTGTTTCACTGAGATTTTTGGTATTTTCTTTATGTTTTGTTTTTAGCACTTGAAACTGTAAGCTGATGTTGATTTGATTATTATGAATATAACTTGCATCTTGCACCCAATTTTCTCTTTGTTGATTGCTTGTACTACACTTGCTAAAAATGAAGGTTATGGCAACTTGTTCAAGGTATTCTTTACTGCTGGTAATGCAAGTTATTCACTTGGCTGTCATTGTGTTTGAACATACATATTTATTTGGTGTAACACAATAAACAGCTGTTTATTAAAAACACTAGATTTTACTAATACAAATATTCTGCATGAAAAATGTCAGCCATACAGAGCTCCATTAGTTGAACTTCAGCATGTTGGCTCTGTCATTAAAATCTCTGCTTCACAGCTTCATAGTCTAAGGTTCTGTCCTAACATATTGCTTATTCTCTTGCTATTTAGGTACTGAGGTTTTTTCTTAAATATAGGCTGTTTGATTGGTTACTCTAAATTGCTCATCTATGATATACTTAACATTTACAGTGTGGTCTGGAGATTAGCTGAAAAAGATGTGTACAGCCATTCACTTACCAAGTTATTAAATACATTAAAAACTCATAAAAGAATTTGCTGTGCAAAAGTAATAGAAACACTAGGACTTCACAAGAAAGCAAAAGACAGCTGCTACCTTTAAATGTACAGCAAAAATAAATAAATAACTAGAACTGGCTTCATCACCATAAACAAAATGGTGCTGACTTTTCAGCCTAATGGTTTGAAATTTGTACTCGTGTTCTACTCATCTCCATACACTTTTCTTTAGCTGTTTGTGCTTGTTTGCCATTAGATGCTCTGCAAGCCACTGGTGCACATAACTGTCTGTCTCTTCATCTTAGTTCTACCAGTGGCACTGTGTATGGCAGCCTGCTGTGAATTGTTCTGCCATATCACTAACAGTATTCTTGGGTGCATTTAGCCTTCTAAGACTATGACTCACCTGTTTGGAATGGAGAACAAATCTGCTAGGGGCCCTTGTGTTACCAGCGTCATAGCAATTGATAGTCTTATAAACACACATATATATCATATTCATTATTATTATTTCCAGATTCAATATTTTTAGTTTTACACAACATATAGGGTTCAACACATATATATATTTATATATTATATAATTTTTATATGTAATGGTATTGATTAAAATTTGATTGGCAAGCGTGTTTTAGTGTTACAATTACAATTTTTTATGGTGGTTGGTGGTGGTAAATCAAATTAATTAAGTAATTAAATTTTAATTAATTTTTTAATGATTTATTAATTGTTATAATCAAATGAAATGTGTTGACCTTTATGTCAGAATGTATTCAGTTCAAGTCAGAAAGTCTGAAGAAGTTCGTAAAATGAAGTTTGGTAAAGAAAAAAAAAGTTTGTGAAATAAATTTAAATTTTTTTTTGTTGTTTTGTTGTTGTTTCCAACATCTTATGTCATCGTCTTGTGCTGGGTTGGTCCTTTGCTTGCCGTGTGGTGGCAATCTCACTGACCTGTGTATAGTCTTAGAAAGTGTAGGAACTTCCAAATGCTCACAGACAATGCATTATTTCTTGACACAAATGATTCAGTCTGTGAAAGGCATATGTATCTATATAACCTGAGTGTACCTTCTTACCAAGCATATTGATTTGTGAGTACCATTCACTACTATCCACACACAGACAAGAACATATTGAAAAAGCATATGCTGAGGCAGTCCATGCCTCCTAGAAATAAAAACATAAAGCCTCAGGATTCCAAAAACACTACTTTATCCTCCTTGCATATTGTAAAAAGTCACTAGGCTACAGTACGAGGACTGTCTACAACTACTGATTCCATGACTCTAAATAGAAATGTTGTAGTAATAGGTTACTCTGTTGTTAGGCACACTGATTCCACGCTTACAAGGCTGCACAAGAACAGGATTACAGCTAGTTGTCTATCCGGTATTAAGATCTGTGATGGTATAAGGGCTTTAAAGTCCCTCACACCAGGCAAATATGACTACAGACTTGTGGTAGCCCATGTGGTTGTAAAAAACCTGAGGGACATGCAGAGAGACAGAAGTTCGATCTCACTGTGCGAGTGTCAATGCAGATAAGAGTAGAATATCTACTTTCCTCAAGAATTACACCTAAATATGATGAAAAGATAATTCTCTTCAACAATTGACTAAATACTGTCATTTAAGAGTCATTCTAGGTGGTACCGGTATGTATCACTTTCTGATGAGATGGTTAACAGTCCAACTTGCTTTTCAAAGGATGACCTGTACCTGTTATTCCAAAGCTTCTGTGTATTGCCTAAAGCCTTTATTGTCTTCCAATGAGTTTTTACAGGCAGATCCAGCAGCAGGAAATTTCAACATAACTTTGGAAAATAACATTGACCTCCAAACCTGACTACAACAAGGTAGCTCTTCTCAATGCAAGAAGTCTTAATAGCAAATTGATGGATCTTGAAGTAACATAACACTAGTAGTCCCTACTAGAACCAAGTATCATTGGAAATTCAAAACAAACTATCCCAGTGGTCCACTGCCATAAAAAATGTACAATAGAAGAAAAAAACTCCTTAAATTATGACAGTGGACCACTGAGAGTTTTTTTTTAATTTCCAATGATATCAACCCCCTCTTCTCAAGGATAACATCACAAGCACTATAAAAAATTGAAGAACATTATTAGGTCCATTAAAAGACCCCAATAATTTCCCTGATGAGCCAAAGATAATTATAGAACTTTCTTGAGCTATACAAATGCCTTTAGCTAAAAATCTAAAGCAAAATACACTACATTGCTCGAAACTTATTCATAATGCCTCATTTTCTGATCCAAAAACTTGCCAATATCCTTTCAAAATAAATGCAGTATTAACTGCATCCCAGAGACTTCTATTCAAATCCTCAAGATACCTGAATCCCTTTCTCCCCAATTATCTCTAAAGATGAACAAATTTAAACCAAAAATACTTCTTTATTGAGACCTAACAATATACCTGGTTGTTAAATCAATATTGTTAAACATATCCTTACAGACACACTCCTTAAATGGTTTCAACTAACTTTAGCTACTGGTTTTGTCCCTCATGAGTATCACACTGCAGTGGTGATACCCCTCCATATGGGTGGCCTTACAACTGACCCAGAATTATAGACCTTTCAGACTTTCAAACCTCATCTGCAAAGCCATGTAGCATATTATAATTGACCTCATAAACTGCAATATCAAAAATATTTTTAGGCTTGACCCACAACAGTTTGACTTTGTATATGGTATATCTGATTATTTAATCTAATAAACTTCTTCAGAAGGATTATGGAGGCTGTACAGGGTGGCCATGCAGTACACAGAGTACATCTTGACCTAGCCATGACCTTCAACACCATTCACCATGCTAGCATCACACAAAGACCTAAATGCTTAAATAAATTGATCTGCATGTGTAAAACAGATAGCAAACTGGCTTAAAGACAAACCCATAGAGCATGGGTTGCTGATGCCTAATCAAAGTGACTAGTTGTGTGCCTTTGAGGATTTGTGCTGGGACCTCACCTTTTTGGTATTAACTTCTCAGATCTCCAACCAGAGAACTAAGGCATCTGACTAACAACATTTGCAGACAACTGCAACCTGGGAGTTGTTGCAAAGTCACTCTGTGACACCCATACCTTCCAGAATAAACTCTCCCTAGTAAACTATGGGCGTACAAAAAATAGGTTTAAACTAAATGCTAAAAAGTATAGTATCATCACATTTTGTAGACAACCCCTCACCTCATCATACTGTATAGACAACATACTATTACAAAATGAAAATGTAGTTAAGTACCTAGGTACTCAGTTCGATAACTTCCTCTCTTTTGACTATCATGTGACAATAGTTGTCAGGAAATCCTTTTATTTAACTCAGCTAATTATCAAAGGAATATCATTAAGGTTTAAAGAGGAAATCACTTCCTTTTACTCAGCATTGATCGGGCCAATTATCAAGTACAAACCACCTTTGGGATGTATCCCACTAAACATATCAAGCAATTACAAAGACTCCAAAAGTTCCTAACCAGAAAGATCACAGATCTAAAGTACCTGAGCTACCAAGAGAGACTGAAAGCTCTATACCTTTATTTAGTGTCTTATAGACGTTGAGGGGAGATCTCTGTCTTGCTTACTGTGCCATTTGAGATCCAATTCTCCTGGACTACCTGTTTCTTGACAAGTTTTATATCTCCACCAATACTAGAAGCCAAAGGCCTAAATCCTCACCAAGAGATAAATAAAACACAGCAGAGGGACAGGTTAATAACCCAGCACCTGCAAAACCTCTGGAATAAACTTCCTTTATATGTTAAGCAGTATGACTATCTTCTTTTAATCATACATCTCAACTGTTCAGATTTTCACAGCATTTTCAGATTTTTGCCTTATATTTTTGGTCTGTTCCTCATAAAATTTTGGGTTTCTGACAAATCATTGGCAACTAATTGAAGAGTAAAGTCAGAAAATTATGACAGACATTTAAGTTTCAGACGTCATACACTTCAGAAAATTCATGATAATCCAAAACCTGTTATTCTATTAACTTTTTCAGTTTGTGAGAGCAATATTTAAAAATTGTCCTTATTTATGGGCCTTTCTCCCCCCCCCCCATTAGTTATGGTTTTGTCCAGATTTCATGCTCTAAGAGGTTGAGAGGTGTGCTTTCAATCATAAACTAGATGGCTGGATGGGTATCTACAAACATATTCCATGTTTGACTGGTGTGGCCTCCTGGAGAAAGGAAGCATGGCCTGAGGAAGGGTACTGACAAGGTGTGAATAGTCATACAATTAAGTGGTTATGGAACATATATGAATCTACGAGGCACTCCTGCAACTTAAACACACCCATATATGTGTTGCAACTAAAACTTGGTTTCATTGTAGAGATAGCACTCCCTCCATACCAAGGTTTCGTCAGTACAATGCATTCAGGCTTGAGGAAGGTAGTGATAGCACTTCATTATTTGTCAGAGACCACATCTCTTGGCAGATTTCTGCAGACCTATGAAATGAAGTGCCTGAGCTCCAACTTACCCTGAACAATAAAAATGATCAATTATTGCCTGTTATAGGACACCCTTCATGTTCCCAAAGGGCCTCAGAAGATTCCTTAATGCACTTACCAAGGTACCCATAATGAAAAATTCCTTTGTGTGACTAATTTCAGCTATCCTTCAGTAAAGTGGTACACCTACATTTCTGAAGTCAGGTATGCCCTGAGATTCATAGAGCTTATAAATGAAAACCCTCTAGAACAAATAGTAAACCGGACAACTTGGGGTGAGGGGGAGATTCTAAACCTGATCATAACTATCATGGCCCCCACATGCATCACTCCTTTAGTATCTCTATCCCTCATTAAATCTGACCACAGACTTGTAACTTTTCCTTAAAAATTTCAACCCACCCAAAATCAACAAATCTGAATTTAAGGATTTAATTCTATGATTTACTCTTGGAATTTGTTTGTAATATTACCAGTTCCATTGTAGCCTCAGCTGCTAATTATCCAACCAAGTGTTGTTACAACTTGTGTAGATTTAATTGTCCTTACTAGTGCCAAAATATAATGAGAAATTTGTGAACAAACAATCCTGCTGGTCCACTAGTACAAATAAGCTCTATAACAAAAAGACAAAACTATAATAATTTCAAATTGCCCCATATCAAAAACTGTGTTAAAAAGATAAGCAAGGAACTAAAAGCTGCTATCAGGAAGACTAAAGCTAAACATGAACTTAAACTAGCATCAAATTCAAAGGGCAAGTATAAATAACACCCAGCAGTGTACTGAATTGATCCAAAATGGTAACACCTACTCTGACCTGAAATACATAGCCAATATATTATCAGATAGATTCAGTGCCAGTATCACCTCAGCAACTCTCATTGTAACTGCAAATCTCTGGATCTATCATTCTGCCTAAGATCATTAAGGAACACATCCTAACTGTGCTGTTAAAAAGCCAAAAATACTAATTTGATGGGTCCAGACAATTTACCTGGATGCCTAATAAATAGCACCAAACATGCCCTGATAAAACCTATCCTAAATATATTTAACTTGAGCTTAGCTACATGGTACATCCAGGAAACCTGAAGAACTGCTGCAGTTGTAGTGCCCCAATACAAGTGTGGCCCTACTATAGACCTATAAGCCTGATTAGTCTAATCTTCAAGGCTATGGGACATGTCATATCTGATTTCATAAAAAATAATAACAAAATGTTCATCCAGCTTGCCCTCCCCCCAACAGTTAGGTTTTGCCACGGATTGATCATGTCTGGTAAATTCAGTGCACTTCTTTGAAAAAGAAACAGACACAGCAGACAATAGATGGTGTCAAATGCCTTGGTCATTTTGTTCAAATAGCCTATATAAATCTGACCACGGCATTTGACACCATCCCTCATGTTCATACTGTAAATAAATGAAGAGCCTCAAACATTGACCCTTATGTGGTAAGGTAAATAGCAAACTGGCTGATAGACAGAACCTACACTGTTAAGATGGCAGGTACATCCTCAAAAAATAAAAAAGGTAACTAGTAGTGTACTTCAGGGTTAAGTACTGGGACCTCTGTTTTTCTGCATATACTTCCCTAACCTCCATACCATAGACCCCAACCTATGGCTAATTAAGTTTGCCGACAACTGCAAGCTGAGTGCTATTGTCAAACAACCTTCTGATACTATTTCATTATAGCAAGCCCTGATCTACTATATCCATTGGTATAAAGAAAATGGTTTAAATTAAGTGCAAAAAAGTTTAGTATTGTCATATTTGGAAAAAAAATTCTCCCTCAACATACAGCGTAGTCAAAACCCCATGCCAAACTAATAAGGTATTCAGGGATCTCGGTACCTGGGTTGATAATTTCCGCTCCTTCAGCCACCATACAGCATCAGTAGTCAGAACAAAATTCTGCTTAGCAGAACTAATAACTAAGGACATAATATCTAGATGAAAAGATATTATCATCCCTCTGTACAGAGCTCTGATTAGGCCAGCTACAGAGTACAAGACCCTTCTGACATGTATGAATACAGACACGTTAGACAACGTGAAAGGCCCTAGGGGTTCCTAACAAAGAAGATTACTGCCATAAAAACCCTAGATTACTGGGAGAGACTTGCACTCCTGTCCCTGTAAAAACCATGGATTACCGGGAGAGACTTGCACTCCTGCCCCTGTACTCAGTCTCTTACAGACTCTTACAGCCTGACCCTTCAAGAGCTCCTCCATCTCCACAAGGCAAACAGCTTCACAAATACCAGATCTAGGAACTTAAATCTCCAGCAACATATAAACAAAACTATTGGGGGGGGTAGATTTATTACTCATTGTTTACCTCATCTCTGGAATAAATTACCCGACATGTTAAGCAAAGTGACACCCTTACATCCTTCAAATCCAGTCTTGATGACTGATGGGTCTATACAAATCCAGCCCTAGACAAACCTGATAGACATGGGGGTATAACATGAGAGTGAGTACTGGTAATGTGCAAATGGTCTCTGGATTCATTTGCCTTATAATTTCTATGACCTTATGATGGCAAGAAACAGAACTTCTAAAATGTAAATGAAAAGAAAAAAGAAGCACTCACA
Source organism: Protopterus annectens (assembly GCF_019279795.1). NCBI lineage: Eukaryota > Metazoa > Chordata > Ceratodontiformes > Protopteridae > Protopterus > Protopterus annectens. The sequence goes on from NC_056739.1 coordinate 1,674,166,541, forward strand.
TTTATTAAAGTCATCTGCACAAAAGCAACAAAGCATGCTCTTGCCTTGCTTGTATATGACTTCCTTTAATATTTTCAGTATAACTGAAAGAGTTGAGCCAATGATGTTCTAGAGAACTTCATTCTGTCATTATGGGTTTAATTACCTCATTCTGTGATGATTTAATGTTTATCTGACAGTAGAGTGTATTAAATTCTGAATTATTAACAAGCTGTTTCTTATATTCCAGGGCTTAATTCCCTCAGGCTCATTTGCCTGAATTTTTATGATTGTGAGTATGTCCCTTAATCACTTTCTTGGACTGCATGTGCTGTACCACTGCATATGAGTGTCCCAGTGGTGCAGAGGTTACTGATCTTCCCTTAAATAAAGAGGTTCTCTGGCTTGATTCTTGCCCGAGGTGCCATCTGGGTGCTCTGGTTTCTTCCCACAGTTTAAAAACGTGTCTGGAGAGTTGCTCCCTGGGCCTTTGCTAAAAATGGGCTCCTTCCCAGTAAACAAATAAAAAAATTGTAAGTCATGAAAATGTACTTATAATCTTTTACATTGATCTTAACTTGGCCTGTCTATGTTAATTCTTCAGAAGTAATATTTATAATTAGAAGCTGGCTAAAGTAACGTACCAGCAACTCACCACCAAATACACTATTAGCTCAGTTGCTTACAGTTTTACTGGAGATTGCTTTAATTACAGAAAATTCAGTATTGCTTAGAAATGGTGAACTATCCAGCACTAACCTGTACAGTTTTAAGATATAAGGTCTATCCTTAACACAAGAAATAACTAATGACCAACAGAAAAAAAAATTCTCAGCAGTTGTCTCTCTCATTGTGTGGTATAAAAATTGCACATTCCCAGTCTCACCACCAGGTCTCCTCACTTTTTCACTTGGCATCCGAACACTCCAGCTGAATCAATGCCTTATCTTCTCTGCTACTTGGCTTATACTCAGTGAAAGAAACCAAAAAAACAAAACAGTCCCCAGTATTCATGAAGCTTGCGCCAGGTGCAGGCATAGTGTCGGCATTCCAACACCAAATATGGCCGCCGAGAGATCCAGGTATGAGCTGTTCCCACGTGCACTACCTGCGTACGCTATGCCCGCACAGCTCCCAGGCCCTGTATGCTAATTACCCCATGTGCAGCAGTGCAGCATGCAAATGAAGGTATGTAGTGAACCAGGAAGTGGTGCAGGCATAGTGTAAGCATGCAGAAATGTAAACTGTAGAAAACGGTTTACATTTTTGCAAACATAAAATCGGAGCCATGACAGCCGACCAAACACATGTATTATATTACTGAAAATTTCTGAACTGTTAAAAACAAAAACAAAAAAACAATGAAAAGACGCTGAGCCAGAACTGTTATTTGCTGAGCGCTTTTGTTCGCTTTATTGATAACAATTGAACTTCATCAGAGCAAAGTGTAATGCATTTGCAGTACTGTGCGAGCTTTAAATAGTCTAACTGGTATAAAAAATACTTCACTATGATTGGTAGATAGACTACGCCAATGCAGTAGTAGTTGGAATAATGAGAGACACTGCTATAAAACAAAAGGTTTTATCTGCTAACATCCTGCCACTAGGGGGCGTGCTGTAACTTTTTAGTTGTACCACTTTAATGCACATTTAATGTTGAGATTCTTGTTGAGCCCTGGTGGGGTATCTGCTTCAAGGAGGAGTTGCCATCTTAATTCCTTCAGCTCCAGTAGTGTGTTGCAATCTCAGAAAAACTGCTGGACCTGTTCTAACACTAGAAATTTAAAACGGTCGAAGCTGTTGCAGCTCGTAGCATGTCTACTTAATGCATTGTAACTGTCATTATGCCTGATGGCTGCAAGGTGTTCCTTTACCCTGTCTGAGAGCTTTCTAATTGTTTTTCCAATGTAGAAGGAAAAACATTGGTCGCAGTAGGCTGAGTAGACTAGAAAAGTTGAGTGGCAGTCGTGCTGGGCTTTGAACTGCACCGTGATGTTGCAGTGTTGAAAAGTGTAGGATGTGCCTGAGTGTATGAAAGGGCAGACTACACAATACTTGCAAGGGCCCATACCTTGAGGGTTTTGTGGTTAGCAGGCTCATGGGGGGTCTCTGCATTCCTGAGTATGGGGGGTCTCTCCTTTCAAAGGTTTGTTTTGAGTGTTCTGGTCTTTTTGTAAGAGATGACAGGCTTACCCACTATCACTCTGGTGGGTGGTGTGTTCCGCTTTTTTATGTTCCAGTTTTTGCCAATGATATCCCTATGTGTGTGCATATATCTGATGGGATGGGGAACTAAAGGTTTCTGTTGTTCTGTTCAAGTTCTGGTGGGGTGGTGGGGTGGGGCCATGAGAAAAGGATGTGGATGTGTCTGTCTGATCTGTGGGAGGCCATTTCTTGAAAGATTTCTCTACTAGCTGTTTGGGGTAATGTTTTTGGATGTACATTTTGAAAGGAATTTGGCTTTCTTTGAGGGAAGTATCATCATCAGATCATTATCCGAGAGACAGAGTACTGCTGCCCTTTGAGCTCTTCTTTCTTCAGAAGGCTGACTATTGAACCAGGATCCAGGAAGTTGTTCCTTCTAAGTTTCCATTGGAAGTGTTCTTCGGTACACATGCTGGATGTGGGGGCTTCATGTGTTGTCAAGGAAGGAAGGAGGGTCCCTCATCCTGAGACTACATCATCCTGGGTGCTGTTTGTGAGTGTGTCATGAAGGGACAGTGCCAAGTGCGAAGGTGTCCAGTCCAAAATTCAAAAAATCCCCTCCCAAAAAAATAAATGGGGTCAAAATGATGATATAATAATGGGGCTGAGAAGCCTTGTATCAAAAGAAAGGCTCCTTGTCCTCAGGGACTAGGATTTTGGATGGGGAAATTTGGGCTTTTGGACCCCATCGCCACCCTGGTCTGTAGGTAGTAAAGCTCCCCACTTTCAGAACCACTGTGGTTAAATTTACCACATTTTCAGAACAAAAACATTAAATTTACATTAAATAAAAAAGTCTTTCATTGGTTGTTTTCATTGACTTTGCATTAGTACTCATATTACCAAGAAGTATAGCTATTTATACCAAAGTATTTAAATATCATGAGACTACTGCAAATGCATTACAGTTGAATTTTTAAATTTCGCACATTGCATTAATAAGAGCTTATTAAGCAGCATTTCAAGTCTTTTTTTTTTCAATTTTGTTGGGTTAAGTTTGTTTTGTTTTTTTTATGGTTTTCTTTTTTGGTTTTATTTTTTTTTTTTTTTTTTAGTATTATTTTTATATTATCCTATTGTTAATATATAGCCATTGGCATAAAAAAATGTACAAAATATAAAATTAATATTTAATATTTATAGTCGCACTATCGCGACATGGAAGTGCAGGGCAGTGGCACGCAAAGGGGATCACAAGGAAAATAAAAAAATATAGAATAAAACCGCAATGTAACACATATCATGATTTCATCACAATAGTCAATGGCAGGCATGCTACATCACACTATGGTGCAAGGGTTGTTAAGGGGATGTGACAGTGTTATGCATGGTAGCCAGGAATTAGTAGGCAATGCCATGCAAATGAGAGGAGCAATAGTGAAATCACAGATTCCCTGCTGGTGTAAGGATGCACCTCACAGTGTAGCTTTATAACACTGAGGTTTGCCTTTGAGATAAAGATGACATCAAGAGAAGGGTGTGTTACCTTTGCTGTAAGCACATTGGAGCATTGCTAAACAGGTTTGCCCATAGCTAAGCAAAGCTGCAGGATAGGGGTGTGTTGAACTGGCCATAGCTTTGCTTAGCTAAGAGTGCACAAGGTAAACGAGTATGCATGTGAACGGAGATGAAAACGTGCTTAAACCCGGTAAATGGGTTTGTGTGGCATGCACTGGAGCTGAAACAGGAAGGATATATGAAAGAAATAAGGAAATGCTGCAGCAGGGAAACTGAAGTACAAATGACTAATTAACACCTAGGAGCCTACAGTGGGCCATTGACAACACCTAACAAGGTTGCAAGCAGCTACCTGCAGAACAGGAAATGGGAGGGGCTGTACTGCAAAGAAAACATTAAAGTGTCAAAGCAGAACAAAGCCGATTTGCAGTATATCAGCTACAAGACACATTTTGCCATGACTGGGTAGGAAAAGTACAAAACAAGAAAGACGGCAGGTGGATGCATGCCTGAGAATGGGAGGGGATCCGGGTTTAAAAGTGGATTAAAGGGCAACAAATTAATCAAGGCAGGCAAGCATAACTCCACAGTAAAGGCCCCACACTTGCAGTACTCATTGTGAAACCCATAATTAAGATACTCTGCAGCTGGAATAGCTCATACACACCCAATGACATCAGCAGCATCCATAGCACAATAGTATAAAGTGTGAAAGCACCTCACACACACTTGTGTATTCCCATACACTCTGCACCAGTGGTGTATACAGACGGGGAACTTTTAGTATGTACATGTTAGGGGCTGCCATAGCTTTGATCCACCAGCATGTGTTGGAGCCTGAAGGTGGTGTGGAGGATGATGCACATGACCACCTCAGGCACCAGAGGAAGAGGACAGTGTTCAAACCCAGGGTAACCTACCAGGAGCTACATGATCTGGAGATAGTAGAGCATTACAGGGTGGGCAGGGACACCCTACAGCAACTTGTGGAGCTGTGTCAGCCACACCTCAGAGCCAGAACAAACAGAGGGGAACCCATCCCAGTGGACATGAAGGTATGTGTAAGCCTGAGAATACTAGCTACAGGTACCTTTCAAAGACCAACTGGGGATATCATTGGGATCTCACAGGCATCAGCATCCAGGGTACTACACCATTTCCTGGATGCCATGTTAACACATGCCAATGAGCACATATACTTCCCCCAAACGCACGAGGAGTTGTCCAGCAATATGCGTCTCTTCCAACGTGTGGCAGAATACCCGGAGGTACTTGGTGCAATAGACTGCACCCACATACACATCAAGTCACTACACGGTGAGCAGGATAGGCACTACATAAACTGCAAGGGATACCCCTCCATCAACTGCCAGGTTGTGTGCAATGCCCAGGGCATTATCATGGATGTGTGTGCTGGCAGCCCTGGAAGCTATCACGACTCCCACATCTAGCATGCCTCACAGCTGTATCAGGTATTTGCCAGGGGGGACATCCCAAATGGCCACCTGGTGGGGGATGCTGACTATGCACTGGAACCATGGATGATGACTCCCATCAGAAATGCGCACACACCCATGCAAGAACACCATAATGAGGCACACGCACAAACCAGAATCATCATAGAGCATGTGTTTGGGATGCTGAAATCACAGTTCCATTGCTTGGACATATCTGGTGGAGCCTTGCAGTACTCTCCAGGCACGTGTACCCACATCTTCATAGTATGTGCCATGCTACACAATATGATCCTGCAGAAACAGCTGCAGCAGGGACAGAATGGTGAAGGCCCTCACAGCCCACCACCATTGCCAAGGGCCCCACAGGCACAGAGATACTCAGACCATGAACACCCTGAGCCAGCCCCAGTAGGCAGACAAGGCGTGCCCAGTATGCCCATGCCTTGGCAAGGAGGGAACGTATAGCACACACACTGACAGTGTAGGCACCTAAGGACTGACACCTTTCTCCACCAGCACAGACAGTAAAAATGGATTGCACACACACAAGACTACCTGTAAATTGTCATGTATAGGCAGTCTACTGTGTGCATCCAACATAAGCAGCCCTCAACTATTGCACACACAACTGCCATTGGCACAAGGTAAGTCGACACCTGAACAGTAAATGAAGCTATCAGCATGTGCTGATACTGTATGTATAGGTTCATAGGTTCATTGGTAGGTACTTGGCCAACTGTCAGTTGATTCATTAACTGTCCCTCTGTGGAGCAGAGCCAATGGCGGGATCCATGGGATGTATCTACTGTTCCCCATTCACTCTTCAAGGTTTCTCTTGAAGAGTATTATTCAGAGGCTCTGTATAATGTAATTAGGGATGTTGTTCCAAAGTACGGGGAGTTTCTGTGACAGGAATCCATCCCTCCAGCATCTTCCAGTTATTGTTGTGGCAAGGTTCAGCTCACTACAGTGTGTGGCTCACTGTGACATAGATTCCCATAGGTGGAGTATATCCATTAAGACTGAGTTCGACATGGCTGTGTTGGCCAGCAGAGATCATCTTGGAGTAAACGAGATGCCACTGAGTAAGGCAGGAGTTTATTCAGTCTGGCTGCATAGGGCATATATTTGAGGCCAGTAATCCTCTTGGTGAGGTACATTCGTGGACCTTCCAGCTGTTGGAAGTGTCCTCTGAGGTACATCCCAAATGGGTTATTATGATGGGATTGATGAGTGATGAGTAAAGGGGCACTATAACCCCAGTATGTCTAGATGGGAACCCTTTAGTAATCAGATGGCCTACATAGAAGGCTATCCTAGCTACTTTGGAGATATGATTGTCAAAGGAGAGATCACTATCTACCTTAGTCCCCAGATACCCTGTTACCTCGTCTGTATTAAAGTGGCTGACACTTATGTGTTAATATGTGGGTGCTTAATATTCCACAATGGAATGACCATGCAGTTAGTGGCACTTAGCTGGAGGCCATGACTTTGAAACCCTGTGTCGGTCTCTGTGAGGCCTCTTGAGGGATGTCTGTGTCAGCTGGACTGTCAATTATGGCTCCCAGTTCACAGTCATTGCCAAACCTGGTCTGCTGTAGTCCACCTGTGTTTGCCTGTACCTCTGAGAAGTATATGCCAAACAGTAGGGCTCCCAGGACTGAGTCCTGTGGGACACCAGTCATGACTGGTTAAGAGTTGGTCCTGGAGACCGCTAGTCATACTATTAGGGTTCTGTGTGTAAGCCCGTTGGCAACCCAACCTGTGATGTATGGGTGTATGTACAGGCTGGTGTGTTTATCAATAATACCTGAGTGGGGTATGGTGTCAAAAGCCTTGGTGAGGTCCAGGTAGCATGTGTGAACCACCTCTCCCCTCATCTAACGTCTTGGTGACTGTATGTAAGACATCAAACAGGTTCAGTAGGCATGAACTGCACTCAGCCAAGCTGACCTGGGTTGGGTCAGGTGTTTGGAGGTTATCAATGTCTTTGTTAATGAGTGCCATGAGGATGCGCTCCATACCATTGCAGACCAGGCTAGTCAGGCTTATGGGGTGGTAGTTACCATGGTCAGTTGTGATTCCACCTTGGTGGAGTGGAATAACCGTTGCCACGTGCCATTGTATGGGCATGTAGCCTGTGGAGAGGCTGAGGTTGAAAAGCTTAATTAGGTGGGGTCAGGTTGTCTTGTAGTGTTTGCAAGATGCAGTCTGGGACACCATCTGCCTCCATTGATGCTGTGTTCTGCTGTTAGAGAGGGCCATTTCCACCTGTGTGTCTCTGATGTCTGGGATACTGTACCTTTCGGGTATTGTTGTGGGCTCTTTAGGGGGTGAAGTATGCACTGAATGTTTCTGCAAGGATGTCGGCGATATCAGTAGGGTCAGCATATTTTGTGCTATATTTCACCAGCACAGTGCAAATCTGTGTGTCACCACTTAGATCCTTGACATAGCCAATGAAGGCTTAGTGGTTAACTTTCGAATTCTTGCCTATTTTCCTGTTGATGTTAGCCTTGGATGATTTCATGAGGGACCTACATATCTTACTAATACTGGTCATGGATGTCTGTCCTTCGTGGGATTTGCTGTTTGTCTGGAATGCTGTCCTATTTCTGTTCTATAGCCTGTTTATTGCGGGGGTCCACCAGACTGGCGTCCTTGTCTAGGAGGAGTGAGTCTTGGTTTACCAGTGATGGCACAATCCATACATCCTTGTAGGTGCTTATAGATTGCATTTGTAAATCTGTATGTATCTTGAGCAGTGTTTCCCCTTAGCATGGGGGCTGCAAAACCTCCCACCCTTGTCTCTAGTAGTGTGAATTTAGCTGAAGGAAAGGTATGCACTGTGGTTTCCGTGGGTGGGGGAGATGGTTCTGTGTGAAAACAGTGAATATTTCATGGTCAGATCTAAACAGTGACCGGTTTACCTCTGCTGTGGTGCACCTGTCACCCATGTTGGTGATTACCACTTCTAGTATGTTTCCACCCCTCGTTAGGGAGTTTACCACCTGATACAGGGCATATGAGGAGATAAATTCCAGGAAGCGCTGGGCCTGGAAGTAAGTACTTGAATAAGTTTCCCAGTTAATGATAGGGTAGTTGACATTGACCAATGCCAGGGTGTGCGGTAGGACTGTCATGTTCTCCACTGTCTCCGGGTAGGTGGAGTGGTGGTCCTGGGTCATGGAGGGTGATCTGTAGCAGGTGACAGTTTGCATTGCAGTTGTGGCTGATGTTAGCTGCACATGGATGATCTCAGAGGTATCATGCTGCCCCACTAACCTGGAGGTGCAGGTATCCCTGATGAATATGGATACACTACCTCCATGACTGTGTCAGTCCATGTTCTGTGGCCAAAATGTGTGGTATGGGTTATAGTCTGGTAGTGTTGGTGTGCTGTCAGGAGCCTTAAAACAGGTCTCAGTTACTGCACAGATGTTGACATTGTCCATACTGAGGAGTGCTGTGAGTGCATGCATGTAGTGATCACAACCCCTGGCGTTGAGTAGCATAACCCTCATTGATCCTGCTATTGTGCTGTTTACAGGGCTGATAATCACCATTGAGACTCTCCTAAAAAAGCACCATGGGGGTGCCAATAGCCTTGGCCAGTATTCCAAAGCCTAAGGCTGACACATAAGCCGGTATGGTATTGTTGCATGCATATTTCCCATCTGTGCTTGTTTCTCATCTTTCCTGTAGGTAACCTACTGGTAAGCAATAGAAAGCCTTAAACTTATACAAGTCTTCTAGCTTCCAAGATAGGCTTTCAGAGTGATTAAGTATCAGTGTTCTGTATGTTCTTGCTGTACTTAACTGTTTCCTGACTACATGGTGATTTCTCACTGTATATTGTGACCTGAAAGTCTGTTTATTCACATATTATGACTGTGATGGCCTGCACTTTAGAGGTTCACAGATAGGTAGTAGGCTATCTGCCCAAGGGCAATTAGAAGCATAGCTACAGTGTGTTGGCTTTCTCTGCACCATTGATGAAGTAACTGAGCCTCTGTCAAGCATAGCCAATGAAGCAATTCCAGGCAGAGTTGTCAGAAGCTGTTGAAGACTGGGGAGGTGGAGGGTGATAGGGGCACTTAGTGATTTAAAGAGGGCAGGTTAATGTGATAATTCAATGCTATTCAATTTCCCCAACAGGTCTTGCAGCTATCAAACTGGATGGGCTCCCCCACCCCCTGGCTGCATGGTTCTGGGACACATGATCCCAGGGGTGTATATTCTGTTACCCATTCACACAACAAGGTTTCCCTTGAAGTGTGTCAGTGAGGGACTATGCCTAATGTAGTTAGGAATGTAATTTATTGTCTCTCATTTCATTTGTTATATGTTTTTATTTCAAGAGTAAGTGAAGCTCAGTGGGTTTGGGTGCCTCCACCCTTTGCTTAGCCTAGCTTACACATAGAAATCATATAAATAGGAAATAGGCGGAAGCAATGTTAATGTCAATAGTGTAATGGTTACAGCATCTGCATAGTATCTGTGCATTCGAGGTTCAAATCCCAATAAAGTCAGGGATGTTTATCATGTTAAAAAGTATACCTTAACCACAGCTTGCATACATAGGTAGTATTCGTCTGTATAATAAACATTCGAAACACCCATATAAACCCACGTGTGCTGGAGAGTAAAATCAACAGAGAATGTAATGTTATGTAAGCACATAGTGAGATGTTACTTCACTGAAATGTATATATCCTGAGTAGTTAGTGGATGTGGCTGTGTTTGCGCACACAGGTTATACGTTACAAAGTTTGTTTAACTGTGTTTAACCACTGCTTTAATGTCACACAAACACTTTTAAACATGCTTACAATTGCTTAAATGAGCCTTATTCTGGAGTAAAAAACATTTTCAAAGTATTGCAGGTGTTGAACCCTGGACCATGTACACTACAGTCATGCGACTTACCACTAAGCCATCTGAGGTGTATGCATGTGTCATGGTCTTTAGACTACACTTTATACCATATGCATAAGGCATATGAAGAGTTGTATGAAAGGTTGGACACTAAGGCGGGAGAAAAGTACCTGTACCAATTGGCTAGACAGAGAGACCGAGCTAGGAAAGATGTGCAGCAGGTAAAGGTGATAAAGGATAATGAGGGAAACATACTGACAAGCGAGGAGAGTGTGTTGAGGAGATGGAAAGAGTACTTTGAGGGGTTGATGAATGAAGAGAATGAGAGGGAGAGAAGGTTGGATGATGTAGGGATAGTAAATCATGAAGTACAATGGATTAGCAAGGAGGAAGTAAGGATAGCTATGAAGAGAATGAAGAATGGAAAGGCTGTTGGCCCAGATGACATACCTGTGTAAGCATGGAGGTGTTTAGGTGAAATGGCAGTGGAGTTTTTAACCAGATTGTTTAATGAAATCTTGGAAAGTGAGAGGATGCCTGAGGAATGGAGAAAAAGTGTTTTGGTACCGATTTTTAAGAATAAGGGTGATGTGCAGAGCTGTAGTGACTACAAAGGGATAAAATTGATCAGTCACAGCATGAAGTTATGGGAAAGAGTAGTGGAAGCAAGGTTGAGAAGGTACGTGATGATTAGTGATCAGCAGTATGGTTTCATGCCAGGAAAGAGCACTACAGATGCAATCTTTGCTCTGAGAGTGTTGATGGAGAAGTACAGAAAATGTCAGAGGGAGTTGCATTGTGTTTTTGTAGACTTAGAGAAAGCATATGACAGGGTGCCTAGAGAGGAGTTCTGGTATTGTATGAGGAAGTCAGGAGTGTCAGAAAAGTATGTAAGAGTGGTACAGGATATGTACCAGGGTAGTGTGACAGCGGTGAGGTCTGCGGTGGGAGTGACGGATGTGTTTAAGGTGGAGGTGGGGTCACATCAAGGATCAGCTCTGAGCCCTTTCTTATTTGCGGTGGTGATGGACAGGTTGACAGACGAGATCAGACAGGAGTCCCCGTGGACTATGATGTTTGCAGATGACATTGTGATCTGTAGTGAGAGTAGGGAACAGGTGGAGGAGACCCTGGAGAGATGGAGATATGCTCTAGAGAGAAGAGGAATGAAGGTCATCAGGACTAAGACAGAATATATGTGTGTGAATGAGAGGGAGGATAGAGGAATGGTGAGAATGCAAGGAGTAGAGGTGGCGAAGGTGGATGAGTTTAAATACTTGGGGGTCAATAGTTCAGAGTAACGGTGAGTGTGGAAGAGAGGTGAAGAAGAGAGTACAGGCAGGATGGAGTGGGTGGAGAAGAGTGTCAGGAGTGATTTGTGACAGACGAGTACCTGTAAGAGTGAAAGGGAAGGTCTACAAGAGGGTAGTGAGACCAGCTATGTTATATGGGTTGGAGACAGTGGCATTGACAAAAAGGCAAGAGTTTGAGCTGGATGTGGCAGAATTAAAGATATTAAGATTTGCACTGGGTGTAACGAGGGTGGACAGGATTACGAATAAGTATATTAGAGGGTCAGCCCAGGTTGGAAGGTTTGGAGACAAAGCCAGAGAGGCACGATTACGTTGGTTTGGATATGTGCTGAGGAGGGATGCTGAGTATATTGGTAAAAAGATGCTAAGGATGAAGCTACCAGGTAACAAGAAAAGAGGAAGGCCTAAGATAAGGGTTATAGATGTGGTAAGAGAGGACATGCAGGTGGTTGGTGTGACAGAGCAAGATGCAGAGGACAGAAAGAAATGGAAACAGGTGATCTGCTGTGGCGACCCCTAATGGGAACAGCCGAAAGAAGATGATGATGACTGCCTTAATCTTCTGATAATTTCCTTCCATATTCTGGTTTAATTTCTATTATCTATAATTTTAGGTCTTTACTACTTTTTACTTATATTTGTTGTATTTGTTATTTGTTTTTTGTAGGTGTCAAAAACATTTCTTTTTGTTGTAAACTTTTTTTTTTAATTTTTGACTCCATCAGTGAGGAATATTAGATTTACCACTTAGTAAGCTATAAGATATATTCCTTCCAACATTCTTTTGTAGAATATTTTCAAGGACTGAATAATTGTAATAGGTTTTTTCCTTTAATAATCCATTAGACTAGCCATCAGCATTAACAGCTAATTGTAATTTTTGCAAATTAATTTCACCACAGTTGTATCTCTTAACTGTGCTTTTGTTAACAGCATGTTTAAATATTTTGAATTGTAGAGAGTTATGGTCAGAGGTACTTAATAGAGATATAATTTGAACATTATGTACGATATTGGGTTTATCAGCAGTGATACCGTCCAATAAATACGTTCCCTGGTATTTTCCGGTACTAGTTGCTGTAATACATAAAACAAAACCAAACAAGTAAAGTGTTTATAATTAAGGCTGTTAGCTGACTGAGTATTCTAGTCTATATCAAGGTAATTAAGATCACCTTAGAGTAGCATATTTCTTTTGCCCATTATTCTATCTAATGCAGTTGGTTAGTCCCAATGTGTATTTTAGCAAAAATTAGGGCTATGATAACACAGAAGAATCGGTAGGTAGTTACCTGGGCAAACATCAGATAAGTCCACAGTTACACTTTATAATGAATTATTAGTTGATATTGTGGAAGATTTGACACTTCCATGGAATAGGAGTAATACACCACTTCCCCATGAAAAACATCATAAATATTCATATTTAGTATAACTAGGATTGTAAAAATTACTGGAATTCCAACATTCATAAATTGCAATTTTGATATTAACTATACCAATTATATGTCCAAGTTCAGTGGATATGAAACATTTTATAACACCATCAAATTTTCTCAGAAATTATTTGTTGTTTGTTGGCCCTAAAAATATTGCATTATTTTACTTACTACAAATTAGGCTCCATGGTCACTAAGGTTTAAATCATCATTCTCAAACATGTGGTTGTTATGAAAACATTCTTCCCAATAGGTAATACACTTGATAATGTTGACTAGACAAAGTCATCTTAACCATGTATCATATATGTTCACTTTCCTGAAAATGTACTCACTCCATAGACTTGCAAGCATAATCCCACTCAGAATCAATTCTATAGAAACATTTTCTAGCAATTCAATCAATAATAATAGTGTATTCTTCATGTAATTTAGTGGCATAATATATAGGTCATTGGTACCAACATGAATAAAAATTTTATTGCACCTAGGTTTGACTGTTGATTAGTCTGTGTAATATATTTTCTGTCAGTTAACATTAAACAAAATAGAGCACTAACATGGACTTTATTCTTATTTACTCTACTTAGTATATCCACTGTCAGGCATAAAATAGAGTCACCAAGAATTAAAATATCTACATCTTTGCAACTGTCTTTTCCCACAATGTGATCATTGTAATCAGAAACTTAACAGCTAAGAGCTGAATGCAAGTTAATACAATTGTCATCAAAAGCATTATTAATCTGTAGGTCTGATTTCTTTTTCTTTTTTTTTTTGGCTTCTTATTGTGTACTTTATCCATATTTTTTTTCTGATCACCTCAGACCACATCTTCTTCAGCCTGGCTACAATTGCCCCATGTCACATATATAGATTTCTAGCTATACTCCTGGCCTCAGACATACTCTGGTATTGTTGGGGGCCAGTCATGGATTCCAAGGGTGTCCTAGGGGCTTGGCTCATCTCTGCTTCTAAAAAAATGGAAACACAAAAAGCACACAAAACTGAATGAAAACAAAAATAAAAAATGGTTATTTCCACTTTTCTCATTTTTATCTATCCTTTTTTTATGATCCAACCACTCCCTTTTCCTGCTGTCCACACTTGATAATTGCATCCAAGGACACCCCATCTCTTTGTATTATGCCTTCTGTTGGGGACTGTATTAATGCACCCTCCCACCAAGGCTGTTCATGCCCTTCCCTTTCCTGCTGCTCAATCATTTACCCAAGTTGCTAATCAGGTCAGCTTGTTCATAGGGCTTTATCCCTTATACTACTGGTTCTATCCATATCCTTAATGTTATCCTAGCCCTTTTTTTATATTGGGGCACTCATAAATTATTAATGGAAACAGTACATTTGGGATGCAGTATGATAAACATACCAAAATCTTATTTTTTAAGGATAAGAGGGATATGCTGTAGTAGCCCAGATTGCAACACGTTCTGAAGAACTGGCCTACAAGTTCATCCTTAAAGATTAAAATTCATGTAACATCAGTATGGTTAAGAAATGGTCTGACCAGTTAGATGGACAGAATATATTGTCAAGTAATGTTTCTGTACTCAATAAAGACTATAATCTAGTATTTCTAACTACATAAAAGATAGCAATGCCAATGCCATTTATGAAATTATTAACAGAATTTGGCCTATTATACAATCTAATTATGATTTGGTACGGATTCTTCCTGAGAAATGTAAGATAGTCTTTAAACAGAGCAAGACTTTGGGGCAATATTTTGATCAGTACAAGAGTCAGTTAAAGGTACCTACTCAACTATATTGCCAGGTGAAACCCTTATCTTTATTAGCCCCTGTGGAAATGGTACCGTTTGCATCTATATGATTACAAATAAGAAGTGTCCATCTGCTAATGCTAGTAAGGATTTTGAGACATGACAATGAATTACTTACCATAGTAAAAGGGAGATGACTGCGGTGGTGGGGCTGCAGTAGCGTTGTCGTCTCACAGCAAGACATTGTCCTGTTCAATTTTCAGCTAGAGCGTCTTCTGTGTGGAGGCATACATGAATGGGGCATGCCTTCGTTGAAAGTTGTGCGTCAATTTCCACAGTAATGACCACAAATGGGACAGTCACTTTGTGTGCATATGTACAGTACATTGTAATGTATTGTAGTTTATGAACCAACATATACAAGTCTACATATGTATAACTGTTAAAAATTAATAAGATATATATATATATATATATATATATATATATATATATATATATGTGTGTATGTATGTATGCATGCCAGTGATGTCTGCACATAGATATAAATATAAAGATATGGATATATATATATATATATATATATATATATATATATATATATATATATATATACAGTTACATCAATAGCCATATATATAAACATCTATGAACACACTCCGTGACACAGAAGCAATCCAAAGGAATTGAAGTGTACACAAAGCATATGCAGCTCTTTAAAACTATTAATATTAACCTAATTCACCATAGAAGGGATGGTTGTTGTGTATGTGAAGATTGGGATGGGGAAGGAATGATGGGTAATGAAATCATGCATCAAGGAGAGCCTGGGTTAGATGTTCAATAAGTGAAATGGAGGGGTATACATGGAGTATGGGGACAATATAAAAAGGACACAAAACAAGAAACTTTCTCATCCATAATACACCCTTTCATGTCACATTGCAACACCTAATTCCACAAACATATGAACATTAACATGTATCAGACATATGTACACCAACTGACTGCCACATTTGTTTTCAGTAGTGAGGAATGCCTGTAGTAAAATGTATATTCTAAACACCATAACATTTGTACATATCTCAGATGCTGTAGTGGTAAAGTCAGTGACTGTGGTGTTCATGGTCCCGAGATCAAGGGCTGTTAAGTTATTTTGTGGGCCAGAATAAGAGCTGTTGGATGCAGGTGGATTAAAGCACTTTTAAGCAGTTGTAAGCGGGTTTGCATGGGTTTGCGCAACAGTAAGCGGTGCTTAAACACGGTTAAACAGAGAAGCACTTCACAGGTTTAACCTTTGCTTAACATCACATAGACCATAGGCAAACCTGCTTACAACTGCTTAAATGTGCATTATTCACACTTTCCCCCACCAATGCCTACTCTGAGAGATAAAATAATAACACCTTTCAGGATTATAACCCGTAACCATGTACTCCAGCCTCAGAGTAACTTACCACTAAGCTATGTGAGATGTACCTATGCCAGTTGTGTATGCAGACAGGTTAAAACACAAAAGGGAACAATGTGTGGAAATAGGACAAACAGCTACGTGAGATGTACCTATGCCAGTTGTATATGCAGACAGGTTAAAACACAAAAGGGAGCAATGTGTGGAAATAGGACAAACCACCATTTACCCAATGAAAGGTTTATGCTCATATATATATATATATATATATATATATATATATATATATTTTTTTTTTTTTTTTTACATTTGTTGACCGGGATAGGCTGACTGGATACATGACCATTTTCAGCGGAGGCCTGGGGAGAAAAGCTCCAAGATAATAATACAGATTGAACATTTAGTAAATGCTAGTTTCAAACAGATTACCGTCATAAGCAATACCAGCATTTAGCACATATCGTACTTATTATAAAACACTTTACAAAACATAACATTTTTTTCAAAGTTAAACATACATAACATTACATTCAGGTTTAAGACACGCTGAGCAGCAGTTATACAATTGACCCTTCCTGAAATGGAGTGGCAGAAAAAAGTTAGAAGTAGTTGAAGGTAAGGCACCTAAGAAAAAGAGAGGTCACTAGTCGGGCTTAGTGCAAGGACATAACCAATGAGTTTTGAAGTATTTCTTGAGTTTTTTTTTTAATTGAGTTTGTGAGGGTTCTAAGGTCAAGTCAGCTGGGAGTCTTTTCCATATTTTTCCAACAGAGTTGGCAAACAGAGAGTCCCCAGCTGAGGGATTTGTATGTTTGAACTAGGAGTCTAGTGGATGATCGCAGTGGCCGGGTGCTGATGTAGGGGCTGATAATAATATTTAGTGCAGGTGTATTTTCTGGTTGGTAAAGGACTTTATGTGCCACTATTAGCTGGATGAACTGCAGTAGGCTTGGCAGTTCAAGCCATCCTAGGCGATTTAGGTTGTGAAAGGGGTGTGTCCGGTAGGCTGTGCCAGTAGCAAATCTGGCAATGTGGTTATAGCAGGATGATAGTTTATTAAGATTTGTTTTGTTAAGTTGGAGAATAGAGGTGAGGCATAGAGAAGAGTTGATAGCAGATGGGAATGGGCAATTGCTGTTCTAGCAAGTGGGGTAAGGAAAGGTTTGATTCTGTAAAGAGAGCCAAGTTTTTTATTAATGGTTTTGATAGTTTGATTGATATGTGCATCAAACTTCAGGTTATCAACTATGACACCCAGTAGTTTAGTTTGGGCTTTTGGGGAGATGACAGTGCCATCGTTAGCAGTTATGTTGAAGGCTGGCAGGGGGGTTATGCATGTGGGGGAGAAGAGGAGCAACTTAGTTTTGTTGGGGTTTAGGATTAGATGTTGATTGGAGAGCCATGATTCCACTGTATTGAAGGCAATTTGGGTTAATGTGAATAAAGTAGCTGGTGAGCTGTCAGAACAAATTAAGGTGGAGTCATCCGCATGTTGAATGCAGGTAGCATCTGGGATGACTAAATGAAGGTCGTTGATAAAAATGGAGAAAAAAAAAAAATATATATATATATATATATATATATATATATATAGATAGATAGATATATAGATATATATATATTATATAGAGAGAGAGAGAGAGAGAGAGAGAGATACGTAGAGACATGTCGATATACAGAGATATACATATATGTGTAGATATATAGATAGGTTAAAAACATCTACACATCTATGGAGGTACAGATAAACGTATGCAATAATATATATTATATATTATATCTATATACATATATGATATATATATATATATATATATATATATATATATATATATACATATATACATATACACACATACATACATACATACATACATACATGTGTGTAGACAGCATCTGAAGTGTTCATATCTGAGTATAACATGGACCATAGCAATCACACATTCTGCACCCCCCAAACAATATGAACATAACATATGAAGAGTATATGCCAATACACTATTACAGATATGTTCTATGGACACAGTCACCAACACAACTGCAATGACTGCAAATATCCATGACAGAAATGCATATACAGCTTTAATTTAGCAAAACTTTATTACATTACAATGTATTGCCAAAAGGATTCAAGGACTAACAGTACCTGCATGCTATACAGGAAGCATTGAACAGTGCCTTAATGAATCAGCCTGCAATTACCATAGTATTAGTCTACTAAGGGATAGGTGTTCACATAGGGAAATAACTCTCACACACATATAGAAGATCTATAAAAGTGGTTCCTACACACTTGCATCTGCTATGCACACCCACCAACATCTCCCCCACACCCAGACTAATTACATCAATACATACTGTCATACCATAACCAATCATTCAACCACTGTACGACATCTGCTGAAACCTTAACATACCTGGACACAGACACACTAACATGGCCCTATGTGAAATAGTTGCTGTTATATAATGGAACAGCTGCTGATGCTACAGGGTTTGTTTGAACTAACCCCATTTCAGAGGGTTGAAAGGTTAGTACACCAGGAAGTGTGACCGATTACTGATTATCAGCACAGTATGATACACATTAACACCAAACTAAAGCTGTCTGGTAAGCACACTGTAAACCCCCTAACATTATATGCATAGTTACGCAGCCTTGAGCTGGTCAAACATCCTGGCCAGACTGAAACATATGCAGAAGTATTAGGTACAGACAAACCCTGTACAAGTAGCAATGTTCAGAAATATAACAGCAGTACTCACATTTAGACAAAATCCTATAGGCATTATATTAGTGTTCGTCTCCATACAGCTGTTGCAATAGATTTCAAACAACACTTCCAGGCTGTCTTCCTCACAAGTAAGGCAAAGGGACAACGCCCAAGTGGAGTACTCAGTTATACTCCACTGTTGTCATGGTACTGGCTAAGGCAGTAGCTGCGCAGCTGATATTCATGTAATTAACTACTTAGAAACACCAACTGGTTATCAGGAAAGCACATGTTACTGATCTGTAACTATAAAAGGTTGCCTTGTCACACATTCAAACCATCTGTATCTACCTGTATAACAGTACAAAATACTGAAACACAAACTGAAAATGAGTAATATACCAGTCAATAACACCTCCAATTACTAAGAAGGTATGTATAACATTTAGTATGTCTATGTATGTAGTACCTGTTCTGTAAGAATTACAGTGTAATCAATTCATATAGTGGAAATAGCTATCTTGTAGCAATGTATTGTTGAGCAGTAGTAATGCTTGTAGTATTCTATGTGTGCACTGCTGTAGGTCACAAGGTAAACTCCTCATACACCACAAGGGATGATATATATGGGCTTGAAACTCACCAATTTGCTTCCAGCCACTGTCAGTGTCAGGGTTGGTCCAACAAGTATGTGCTATAGCAGGGGATAGTATATGTCGATATATAGTAACAGTAGACATATGTATGGGTGTATAAGTAAGATGAACATGTCAAAGGTGGGCTTACTGTGCAAATATGGTTTGCATTGTGGGATATTGTGCCAATAACTGTGTAATGTACAGTATTTTAGGCAGATCTGCATTCCCTTTTACATAGCAATTCTGTTATGTTATGCAAACATTAGTTATGTCTATTGGCAATTACAATACTCAATAACAGGATACATATCACTTGTATTCATCTGACAGTTTAGCAGCATGGTAGCAAAGATAATTGGAAGAGCTAGGTAACTATCCATGCACATAACACATGTAATATCCACCTCTCTAGTATCGTTTGCAAGCAATAACAGCTGTGCATGTGTACATGTTATGCAAATGTGTAGTGACCCTTGTTACAGGCTGGACCTCTCTAGTATCGCTTGCAAGCAATAACAGCTGTGCATGAGTACCACGTTATGCAAATTTGTAGTGACCCATGTTACAGGGCTGGGCCAAATGGCTATGTGCACACCTACATAGAGTAGATAATGAGAGTAGAGACACACTGGCTGAACTACCAGGTTTGTGTAGCCTAACCTCTCATTGCCAAGCTAACAGCCGCTTGCACATACTGTATGTAAGGTAGTGCATGGTACTGGTAATGAAAGAAGTTGCATATCATCTTTAACTCCAGTGTAACATTTGCAGTAGGAGTGTAAGATGTAGGAGACTGCTTCTCATGTGTAATAGCTGTTTCATAGGTGATGGCTTACACTATCTGATTATATCCTGATCACTTTGATAGTGGCAGCAGTCTATTGATACATGACTCTGGGGAGTGGGTGTCTGCGCCCAACAGAGCTCATGGTCCTGGTGGATATCTGAGTATATACCCAGAAAAGGAAACAGACCTGTAGACACTTGCATCATCTGTAATCAACTATCAGGATGTGATGTGCTCCTCAGAGGAGGATTGCTGCTAAAGGTAGCTAGAAATGTTTCTGTAATAGCCAGTGTTGTCACGTCCATAACACAAATATTTACATGTGAGCATCACTGTCTAAAACATCTTCATAAGCAATAAGTAAACTAAATACAGTACTTGGTACTTGTAGCACTGAATGCTCATACAGGCATGTCCACTAGTCAGCTACTGGTGTTTACTAATGTCAGCTTTGTGTATGTGGCCATCCTGGGGTATGCCATGTGCACTGCCAAACCTACCTAACACCACACACCACACATTGTCTGGGATGCAGCTACAGGGGTAAGCTGGAAGGCAGTCCAGTCTACAGCCATGACTGGACTGGACAGTTATGAGGTGTAGGTTAACACATGCATCTCATCATCACAACCAACACATACCCTTACCAGAACACAGTAAGGACACCCACACACACTACCAGAAATCACACACATTCACAGATGCTTCTAAGTATCTGGCCAAACAAGTGACCTCCCAAGCTGGAATAGACAGACAACAAAATACATAAACTGTATGACATAGTTTGCATAATTGTGCCACACCTCAGAACACATTGTCAGAAACATGCCCAACAGTACTCATTTGTGAATGCAAACTCTAGCACTATGTTACACACCAAGCTATACAAGGGCATACATACTGCCAGCTGCCTGTCTGCCATGATTAGCCACATACCCATACACTCAGACCACCTTTTGATCTATACACATGGCTCTGGCATATTCCATGTTGTTGTGCAGGACCTGTGATTCAGTAGCCTGGACTGCATGGAAACATATGTAGGAACTGTCAGGTCTTATAGCCCTTGCAGGTATGTCCCAAGGCCTGTGTAGCATTCTGCCATTGGACAGAATGATACTGCAGTACAGGGACAAAAGGATTGTATTCCACAGTTGTCTAATATAGTGGTGCAATTCAAAGGGTATCCAGTATCTCTCTGCCTGGGATAACATAGTTGACAGACCATGATGCTTTGCCAGACAGGGCCTGCACCTGTCACCCCTGAGAATCTGGATACTGGCTTGGGCTCATGTTTCCCCTGCCTTCATCATGCACAGTTCAAGTGAAAGTCCACTGCTGTTACAGGGACAGCCAAGCAATAAACTGCGGGTCTCGCTACTCAATGATACATGTCAGAAACACAATATGGACTCACATATGTCAATCCCTAACATGGAGAACATATCTGTGCAGTGACTGAGACATGGTTCAGCGCTCCGGAGAGCACACCTGCATGACCATGTTATAACACATACCTCACCTCTTGCCCATTATCCTTTATTGGAACACATGGGCTGCAGGTGTGTCCATATTCCTGAAGGATATGTACACCCCCACGCTAGTTGCACTTGCATAACATCAGATGCATTATGCTGAGCATCTACCTTTGTGCCAAAGTGGAATCCAAATTGCACCTAGCGACAGATCACCCACCATGCCACAGAATTCCCAACTGTCATATTGTGTTGTAATGGGGAAGATTAGGTTTGAGACAGAAAACCATAATAATGGCTAATCTCAACTATTCCATTATGAAATGGGAAGACTCCTCATGTACCAACACCAGCGCTCAATGCATGTTGGATTCCATCAACCCCAATGACCTGGATCACAATAGTCACACAAACAGGGCTAACAGTATGCTACACATAGTCTCCAAAGCCAATGTTATGCTTCGTAAGAGCAAAGTGGTTACTGTCATGGCACCCATGCAGATGGACAATGCATGTGCAAATGCTGAATCCTATACAAATGAACCTTAAGCAGTCACATACATGCAGTGATTGTGCCATTGAAACAGAACCAAGATTCAACCAAACACAAACAAGAAGGCAAACTGCTGGTACCCTGCCTTAAACTGTGCCACAAAAGGTAGTAACTGTTGCAAGAGTGAACACACATGAGTGGAGGTGATCCCTGGTCAGCCTCAGTAAGATGCAGATATACCATATAAAACCACACAAAGCTACTGTGAAACTAATCAGCCCCATATTATGAGGCCAACCACAGAGCATTCTATAGCTGTGTCATGAATCGTAATGGCAACAACAAGACCTGTCGTGCTGCACAGCACTATGGCATGGGAAGTACTGCACCTACAGAAATTGCACCTGTTCATCCAGATAGGGTCTTGGAGAACCTAAACCCACTCCCACCTCCCCCCCAACAGGTACACATATTTATATATCCATGTACACTACAGAGCCCCTGTAATAACAATTATGCTGGTATAAGCTGCACTCTCTAAAGCCATACATACAGCTTTCATAGGACCTGTCAACATCCCAGGGTGTAGCCTACACAAATGTAAGAACAATTTGCTCTCCACATTCGCATCATGTTCAATCATAGCTCCATGCCAGGCTGTGTGCACACTGAATGGTGCACAGCAACAGTTATCACACCCCACAAAGGGGGAGACACCACTGATAATGGGAAATAGTGCAGTACTACCCTGCTGAGTCTGGTCTGTAAGGCCATGAACCATGATCAACTTATTTGATGTAGTCAGTACAGATGTAGATGTCAGTAAGGTTGATTCACACAGCATACCATGACCTTGACAGGACTTAGGACACCATCACCCATACTGTGTTCCAGCTACACTCAGTAAACTAGGTGTATATTCCTATGTCACAGGAGTGATTGGCAACTGGACCGCTGGAAGAGCCAACACTACAGAAGGTGCCTGAGTAATACATGCACATCAAACCAGTGCCAGCTACAGTAATACAGGGCTCATTCCTGGTACTCCCCCTCTTTGTTATTTATACCACACAGACTAACACAGAAGGCACCTGCCTATTGATGTTTGCAAATGACTATGAACTAGGAGCAATAGTTGACTCAATGTGTGCTGCGGTCAACATACAGAAGGGCCTTTGTGGGTCAGATGTGTGGTGTGTGACGTATAGCCACAATCTGACAGCTACGTATTGCATTGTCATTCCCTATGTTAAAAACCCTGTACCCATGAACTACCACCTAGGCAGCGGTCAACATAATGGAAACTGTGTGTGTGTGGGATGCAGCTGGACACTTGTCTTTCCTTTGATAGTTACTTCACCACACCAGTCAGGTAGTCATATGTGACACCCCTAATCATGACAGGGTGCCATCCATGAATATAGAGATCATTGTTCAGCCATACACAACACTCATGTGACCCATAATAGATCACATATTTCCTTTAAGGGTTATTGCATGTTCAGATGGCCTATACTGCCCTTCTCAATCCCTAGCTCCACTATGTAGCATGCAGCCTACCTTAAATAAAGCCATGTCCAAACCAGAGATGTTGGACATGCTACACTTAACACATCCTGATTCCAAATAAACATATACTTCATGGACATCCACCCTTCTAGTATAAGGATCACAACATGCCTGACAGATCTCTGTCCAATACACTTTACATAATCCTGCCATACTATGCATCCCTGTCCAGTGAAGCTGCACATCGCCCCTCTTTGTGACATGGTGTGATGACTGCATGGCAAATATATCAGTAACCCTGTGGATCAGTTCTGTGGCACTGCTTGAACTGGCCACTGAAACATACCTGTCTACAGCTAGGTAACCTTTCAGTCTAGGCTTATAAATGGCCCAGGCCATATAGCCTACTAGTTCACTATAACCATACATGCTATAGTTGATATCCAACCCTGCAAACACCATCAGGCTAGCTATTGTCCCATGTGTTTCACATGTGCAACACAGGTAATACATGGCAGGATGCTAGACAGCTGTACAGTGACATGTAGATGTATATGGCAAAAAACATACATGTAAAACATTCTGTGAGCAAGTCTTCAGGGTCACAGGTCACGTCCCTTAAGGCTGTGTATGACTATATATGTGACATATACACATCATTAAGGTCTATTGCATTAATGTGAACACATCCAGGCATGTGCTGATAGGTAAAGACACCAGTACAGGCTAACAGACATGTCCACATCAAGACAACATCCACATGGAGTATGAGCAATGTCATCACTTGACATACACACATATATGGTGATAACATCACATCACCAGTAAGTGTCAAATGTGTGTGAGTTAAACATGACAGTGGTGTTAGTGTCATGTAGATTTGCAAAGACTTATTTGTAATCTTAATAAATGTGATACACATGTATGTTCAGCTGTACTTCTGTACTTCTCTATGAGTTACTGTGACCTGTCTCCATCATTATGTCATCCAGGTATGCCATGTGCCAGGCTGCCAGCATACACCTGCTTGGAGGATGAGGTCCTCATCCCATACCTCCTCGACAACCATTTAATACTCTTCAGCCATGTCCCACAGGATGCACAGCAGTGGGATGCCCTGTGGGAAGAACTCTGCAGAAGGGTAAATGATGTTGGCAGCCACAATTGCACCTATCAGCAGGTGCGCCAACACTGCACTGACCTCATAAGATGGGTGAAACAGTGTGCTACTGTAATCGCCAGGGAACAGGGTGCAACAGGTGGGGGGCCACTCACCTCGCCCCCACTCACATGTACTGAGGAGCTACTGGCCAACCTGGGGACACCTGCAGACCTCCATCCACAAGCTTTAGTTGGTATTGTGGAGGTGGGTGTGTCTCAGCCACCAAGCCTGGAGTTGCCTGGTAAGTCAGTACTGCACATATAACACAACTATACTTCACATAGTTACATGTGTTACTGTACAATATGTAATGTAACATCATATGCAAGGCATGTATGTACACATGCCACATACTATAGTCTGCTACTCTATATATGCACAGATGTGCATACTCCATAGTATAGTGTATTGTACTGGTTTATGTGCTAACATGGACATTGCACCCTGTAGCTATCACACAGGTGTGGATAATGATCTTACTGCTGTGACACTCCTGTTTAGGTACCTCTGGCATTTTGCAGTGACAGCAGCCTGTGTCAGGTGAGATTGTTATTATTTACCAGGCTTGATAATGCACAGATCATATTAATTGCATGCTATCTGCCATAACACATGTACACATAATGTATGGTGGTCCTGTTAATATACACTGGTCAGACCTGCAATGCATCACAGTGGTTACCCATGTGAAATAATTGAAGACTATATGAAACACCTACACTAAACCTTACAAACTGTCATTGCCAGATTTGTGGACACCTGTGAATACAATGGTGGAGGTGTAGTTCACTGTAGGGACGGGTACTACAGATCAGCATTACACATGTTGGGAATAAAAACAGTACAGTACAGAGAGCATATGTGTGCACACACTCTAAATGTGTTGGAGCTAGATTATGACCAGCCCACAGGATACACCCTTGCGGATTATACCATTACTATGAATGTCACACAATGTCATGTGCTATCTGACATGTCCATGACATGTAGTGGGCTGACTGCAACACTGCTCAACTATCCTGCAAAACATTATATCTCACATCCTAAACATACCACCCTTTGTCTGCATAACCCTGTCCTCGGTGGAGCATATGACATCTATGGGTGTATTAATAAAAGGTGAAAAGAAATCAACCTTAAAAAAAATTGGGCGGGGAAAAAGGGGCATGACAACCCCCAAAAAAAGTGGTACATCACCGTTTTTCTTGTAAACCTTGGTTTTGAAGGGTTTAATGAAACACTAAAACCAACAGGTTGCAAATTTTTTCCAAAACAAAATTTTTCATTAGTTTAATTTTTAATAAATTTTTTAAAATATCAAAAAATTGGACCCAAAATCAAATTTGGGTTCAGAAATTTTGCTTTCTTAAATTTTTTCGGGATGGGATGATATTTGTATTGGGATAAACCGCATTGGAAATTTGGTCCAAATTGGAAAGGGTTTATCCTTTTTGGGTGCAAACAAACCCCATAGGTTAATGTCCCCGTTTTTGGGAAAAACCCAATATGTTTGTGAAGTGTTTGGGTTAAAAACCACATATAAATGGCACAGTGTGAGGCATGACATCACCAACAATGTCTTTCATTTTTGGCCAAAAAGAAAATTGCATGTTAAACCAAAAGTTACACCCATAAACCCTATCAGGAAATGAAACACATTTGGGGGAAAACATGTATGCCTGTCTTTTGGGGCCCGAGGCATGTACATGGGTTGCAAACATTTCATAGGGCCCGGATTGTAAAATGGTTGCGTGGCATTCAATGAAATTTTTGTGACACCAATTAGGGGTTTTTGGATCACCCCAGGTTGGAAAAATTAAAGTTTTTTTTGGAAACATTTTGGCTAGAACTGTTCAGTAACCCCTTTCATGTCCAATGGCGGGCCAAAAACTCAGGGGTGCAAAGGGGGGGCCAAAAAATTGGGGGTTTTAAAAAGCCCATTGGCATTTGTGCATGTGGGCAATGCATTTTCATTACAATGGGGAAAGAAAGTATCACATTATTGGAAAGGCATTCCAACCTTAAACCTGTGCTGGGTTTTGGCACCAGAAATAAAACCATTAATGTGTAACCCCATGCCATGTCTGTAAACCCGCCGTCGTTGTTTCGTGTTTGAAAACATCTTAAAAAATTAGAAATTTTGCTCTGCCTCCACTGATCCCCACAAAGCAAGGGGGTTTAAAGGGGTAACCGGGATTTAAACCTTTTGGCAATGGTGCATTTCCTTTTTTTATGGGGGGTTACCACAAATTTCCCATGATGAAACATTTTGGGGGGCATGACGATAAAACATGGTGTGCCTCAAATGATCACCCTATTGTTGCCAACACGCATGTTCATGCTTGGGGCCATGGAAATTTTTTTGGGGGGGTTTTGTGTTTTCGTGCTGTTGGTTAATTTTAAGACAGTTCTTTTGCCCCCAGGTTTTAGTTCCGCTGTCCATTTTATGCCCCCCATCAGAATTGTAAATTAACACGGGAGGGTTTGGGGGAATTGTGCCCTTTGGTGATTTCCCCCTGTATTCCCATCCCGCAAATTCTGCCCCAAAATCCCCTTATGGCCAAAAGGGGAAAGGCAGCTTGTAGCATAACAGGGAATGTGGGCTTGGGGTCGCACCCCCCAAAAAGTGGTGTGTCCCCCACAGGCAGGCCCATGCCTTGGCCCTGGCCCAAAAGCCCCCCAAAGACATGGGGTCACCCGACAGTTTCAACTGAAAGGGGGGGATGCGGCACCGAGAAAGGGCGAGGTTAAGGGGCTGTATTCAAAGCCACGGAATTAAAAACCCCCACTTTCAGGTTTTTTAAAGGGACAGGGGGGCCCCCAAAACCCCTGGAAACTTTAAAACAATGAATCAAAGGGGTTCACACATATGTTAAGGTCACTGCTCTTGGGAACCCTCCCTGTGGGTAGAGAGCTGCATTTCTGTCTTCCCCCACCAGGAAAAGCAGGCCCAAAGCACAGGTCCTGGGGGCCCCCAAAAAATGGGTTAGTGGACAGGCACAGACATACCCCTGGTTTTTGGTTTTAATCAGGCAGGTCCATCGGGAACTTGAAACCCGCCTTTCTCTCAGTGTAATACCCGGGGTTTGGGCCCAACCCCAAAAAAAACACCACACCCAAAAATTGGGGGCCTCCCCACCAACCCCCTTTAAACCCCCAAAGTTCAAAGGTAACCCCCTATGATCCAAGGGCCCGTAGGCCCCTTTGGAAACATTTCACCCTTCATATGTGATCCGTATACCCCTTTAGGAAATAGCGATGACAGGGTAAAAGGGAAATGTGTTTATTGGAGAGTTTCACAGCAGACAACCAGAACAAAAATCATTTTTTTAACAGTAACATTGAAAAACAAACACATTTTTCTTTTGTTTTTTCCCCCCCAGGGGAAAACATTCAAAGTCATTTTTAAGGCCCAAGTCATGTTAAAAAGATGCAAACCCAGACTTTTTTTGTTTAATCCCGTTTAAATTAGTTTTATTTTTTTTTTATGTTCAAGACCAAAAGGTGTACTGTTAACAAGTTAGAGCCTCCCCCAAAAGTGGGGGGCACAAGGTATAGTTCCTGGGGTAGGGTAAAAATTTACATGAAAAATAAAGGCCATAAAATGGCCCATTAACAAAACCCCCAACAACAAACACAACACCCCACACACTTTTACAAAAAACACATACACACACCATTGCCCTGTTGGGTAAAACCCCCCCCTATGTTCTCATTATGTACTAAATTACAAAGTGCCCCGAATTAACATGTAAGGGATTAATCCTAAATAACACCAAACAGGCAGTAGTGATTGGGGGGGGGTCAGTAGGTATTAAAAAAACCCAAAGGGGGACAGTTAAAAGGCTTTGCCAAGTGATTTTATCAAAAATATAATTTCAAGGGGGGGGTTTAAAATTTTACAGGGGAAAATGCCTCATCCCAAATGGCACCATCTCCCCAAAAAACCCCCCAAAAAAAACCAACCAAAAAACACAAAAAAAAAAAAACACACCTGTGGCTTCCAAAAATATCACCTGCAAACCAACACTTGACATTATTTCCCCCCTGTAGCCTTTTTTACATTCACCTTTACAGTTCCCAAATGTTAGGGATGAAAAGGGGATTATTCCCCCCATACTCAAATAACACCGCCATCTGGAATCAAACACCTCCTATTCAATAGGATTACAATAAGACTACAGGGAAAAGGAACCCCTTTCCAACTGTGTGAAAATTCAATAACAAGGGGGGTGTTCTGTTTCGGTGCAAACCTTCAGGTACCCCAATTTACATTTTGCCCACCAATTAACAAAACCAAACCGGTTCCAGTTATTTAAATGGGTTTAAAAACCCCGTGAGCGCCGTAATTTTCCAAAAAACCCCCCCCATATCACCAAACTCTGTTACCAAAGTCAGCTTCTTATTTTGGGATACACCATTCAGGGGAAAGTTTAGGCTGTTGAAAAAAAATTTACAAAACAACGCATTAAAATCAGACACCACATGCATGGCTCCCCAAAAATTTCATGAAAAATGAGAACGTGGGACTGCGTAAGGGAAAAACATTACACCTTCCCCCCCAGAAAACAAACAACCCAAAAAGGGGTTGTATTTAGCTGGGAGGCCAACCTTATGGTAGGTGTACATATAGCCCCCCAAAACAAACAACCCCAAATTTATGTATGTTTTGACAGTTAGGGAAACCTGTAATGGTCAGCCAGTGAGGCACATCATATTTGCCACGCACATCTCATGTTTACTGGAAGAGTGCCAGAAATGTGCTCTGTTAGAACTAGTCAGTATACTCTCGATTCAAGCATAATCTCTTGGCGAGGATCTGTGAAAGCATAAACATCTCACCCAGCACACATTCTGGCTATTGTGGTAATAAAGGCTAATGTCCAGACAGCACACAGCATGCATGGCTTGCAATTGTTGACTTGGGGTATATGCTTAGGAGCTGTGGGCACACATGGCTGTACAACTGTCATGGACGTATCACCTGTAACTACTCAAGGAACATACAGAGCAGAGCTGGATTTCCTGAGCCACGTCAAGCCTGGGGCCGCCAGCCTGTGAGTCCTATGATCCTGTTATTTGGGTATGTTTGTAGGGGCATTTGCATTAGGTGGACATGTCTAATGAGCATACATGCCACATCAGGTTGTTGTATGATATATTTAGGAGTCATGGGTGACCAGTAGAGAGGGAATCTGCCTCGGCCAATGTATAGATATCAACCCTTATGTACTGTTAGCATGCTATCTGCCATAATGCATGTGTTTAATGAATATTTGCCACCTGTTATGAAAAGGACAACAACAGCTATGGTGTTTTCATTTATGTTGTATGAGAGTGGGATGTACATATCCTGGGCAGGTACAGTTAGGACATATCCAACCATGAGGGTGTTGTTTACTGGTGTACAGCAACAGTTGACTGTGTTAATGCTGACAACATCAGAGGGACCCTGGTATGTGTACAGCTGACCTGGTTACAAACAGTGGTATTATTGCATTGCATAACACATTATGCAACTGTGTCAATACATGGGTACTTTGCACAGTTAATGTAGGCCTAGGTACAGTCCACCAATCGAAGGTTATCCGATGGTCTACCATACTATGTCATACCACATGTATGGATGTGTGTTGGTAGTCTGAGGACAAGGTGGTGGATGTATAAGAGGATACAACCTAGAATGCACCATTTGCCACTGACACCTGTACCTGACTCATCTGTGATGAGTTATGTTGGAAGAAAGTGAATGTTTACATGTGAGTAGCCTTTATGAATATGTGGACACCACCACCCGTAATGGCCCATATATATGGTGGTAGTGCAATTGTGCACTACAGAGCCTTCAGCCAGGTGTTCCTCACTGCACAGATGTCAGTATTCCCCATTGTAGGTTCTACATTGAGCAAATAGATTATGAAAGCCACACATCTAGCACTGGTTAGCATAAGCATCCAATGCAATTGTCATGTAGGTGTCAGGGTGTTACTTCTGTGTAGGACTTTTGACTTGGAATGCAACTATATGGGTAAATGCAACCTAGGTATTATCCACACTCACTTGAAACATGGATGCATGTGCTCTGTGTCGAAGGCTTGTCATTCAGTCATGACAGCCTGGAATGACTAACACTGGACAACCTCATAATTACAGCAGGACATTGGCTCATTGTTTTGGTCAAGCAGTTACACTGTTTTCGTACACTTATAACATCACTCTTCACAGTGGCAGTAATGTGCTTGTATCAAATGCCACATGTAAGGTGATGGACAGCGGCAGATGTTGTGTATAGTGGCCCAGTGGATATACTTAGTATGAAGCGGTCCTGCTAATAAATGAGCAACTACTAACACAGCTGGGAGAGGTCATCTTGACACCTGCACCTCAAGTACCATATACACAATGGGGCTCACATATTGCCTATTCGTAGCCACTTGCACATCACCTGTTTAGTGGCAAGCAATAATAATCTATTAACACAGCGGGGGAGAGGTCATCTTGACACCTCTACCTCAGTACCATTACACAATGGGGCTCGGACATAGATTGTAAGCTTGCACATGCCACTGTTCCAGGTATAATGCCACTGTCCACAACCTGCTATCAATGTATGCCTTTCAGGGCAGCAAGGTGTGTGACACATACTGTAGGCAGCATCCACCTGTGTGTCTCAGTTAACCTATTGTTTGTCAATTCCACACATGCATGATTATGTATACTTCACATATATATGTCAGTACTTCATGTACATGTATGCATGTGTATCACACAGCACAGACACAGATATGTCATTTATGGGCCACATACAGGTATCTGTAGTAAACCTGTACGATGTGCATATATACTGACAGTTAAAATGTACATAGCCGTAAACCTGTGTGCTTACAATAGCTGATCCATTGGCTACAACATACGTTCTGTACATGTAGAGTGTAACCCATGAGCATGCACACTGTGGCCTTCTGTGGTTAGAGGTGGATTGCATCCCAAAACAGCCTAATGCTGCTACTAAGTGTATGAAGCGTACCCACTGCCACCTTGTGTAATTTGAGTCAGTGCATCAAACCAAGCCCTTTGTTTCTAAGTGTATGAGCATGCCCAGTATAACCTTGTGTAGTTGTAGTCATAGTGCATCCCAAACGGCCCTGTGCTACTAAGTGTATGAGCATGCCCGCTGTCACCTTGTGTAATTGGGGTCAATGCATCCAAACCAGTCCTGTGATTCTATGTGTATGAGCATGACCACTGTAACCCTGTATAGTGATGGGCATACTCCAGTTCAGGGCTTGTTGTGCTATAACTATACCTCTCAGGCCTAACCTTATGTACTGCTACCTGCAGATGATGTGTCTTTTTTGCATGCATACAGGTTGTAGTATGGACTCCTTCACTTTAAACAACACAGCCGTTTACAGCTATGTACATCTTGACTGTCAGTATCCCTGTTGTTGTCCTCAATCTTAGAAGGGCATTCTGACTGCCTTGAAATGTGTAATCTCTGTGGCGCATCTTGTAACTGAGTAGTACTGAAATAGTGATCTGTAGGTAGGCAGGAGTTCTGATCTCACTACTGATAACTTTGTGTGTGTGTGTGTGTGTGTGTGTGTGTGTGTGTGTGTGTGTGTGTGTGTGTGTGTGTGTGTGTGTGTGTGTGTAAAGTGTGTGTGTGTCAAATGCGGTTTACGTAGTAGTGTATTTGTGTCTGCAATCCTGCTCATGACAGTGGGTTTTGCTGCATTCCAAAGAGATACCACCTTTTGCACTGGCCTTTATCCTTGTCAACTGCTAAACCTCTTTTTCCCCCCTCCCCACTGCAAGTAATCAGTCCTGTGATGTGATCCAGCTCAGAAGCAGAATCAGAGCAGAATTATCAGGTATATGGGTTCTGTGGCACATACCCCAACCGCCATACCACTCCACTAGTTACCTTTACACATAAGATGTATAATGCACAATACTGGCAAGTGTCATTAGTGGTAGTAATCATGTGCAATCGTGTGACTACCCACTGTAGCCAGGTATACACATGTGTAATGTCTTTTAACGCTGCACACCATGGTAGAAGTCATCAAGTTGTGAGGTGAGTCTACAAATTATTATTACATAGTTAGGAATAGAAAAGAATAGACATTCAAGAATGACTACAGTTGGGTATGTTATTTTCTTGTGCCAGTGTCGAGCAGTGACACAGAAGTGGTCGCCGGGGTGTAAGTCCATACTCATCATTCCCCCACCCAAACTTCACAATCCTCGGGCTAGATTACCTTAGCCATCATTCCCCACCCCAAACTCCACATACACAACAACCATCCCTTCTCTGGTGAACTGATTAGGATTTAAATGTTATAAAACAAAGAGATGCCTCTATTTTTGTGTACCTGCGTCAGTTCCTTCTTTGGAACCTTCTGTGTCACATAGGTGTTCAGACATGTGTGTGTGCTATATATATATATATATATATATATATATATATATATATATGTGTGTGTGTGTGTGTGTGTGTGTGTGTGTGTACACGATCTCGAAGGGAATACCTGTAAGTAAAGATGTGTATTATAAAATCCATGAACATATATACAACCCAAATGGCTTTAGATGATATGTCAGTGACATAATGCTCAGTGTGTGCATGGTCCAGGGTTCAAAAACCTGCAAGGCTTGCTGATTAATATCACCATTAGATGTCAATTAGAGACGGAATAAGGCAGTTATAGACCCAGCGTAGATAAGGCAGTTATAGACAGGTGTAAATGTAAACGGGTTTTCATGGCAGTAAGCAGAGGGTACACACAGGTAAAAGACATGTACAACTTGCAGTACACTTGAAATGCCCTTCTTTGGCAATCCTGCTGATGTCTCCCACCTAGGAATACACCTATGGGAGTGCTGTAACCCAGTAATCTCTGTAGTGTGTGCTGTAACTGCATAATGCTGTAATGTGATAAACTAGTTTGGTAGCTGTTCTAATCCCAGACATGCCAGCTGTGTGTGTGTGTGTCTGTCTGTCTGTCTGAGAAAGAAACAATGCTTTTTAGAGTATGCACACTCCTTACAATTCACATACTCACCTTTGGCAATCCTGCTGATGCCACCCACCTAGAAATACACCTCTGGGACTGCTGTAACCCAGTAATCTCCGTAGTGCATGCTGTAACTGTGTAAGTCTGTAGTGTGATAAACTAGTTAGGTAGGAGTTCTATTCTAAGACATGGCAAGTGTGTGTGTGTGTGTGTGTGTGTGTGTGTGTGTGTGTGTGTGTGTGTGTGTGTGTGTGTGTGTTTGTGTGTGTGTGTGTTTGACAGTCAGAGCCTGTGTTGAGGTGGCTGTGAGTGTTTAACCACTGGACATGTTGGGGAGTGGGTTTTTGTAGTTTTCCTATATGGTGGCCATATTATATGTCACAATGTTCACCTCACAAGGAGTACAGCTGTCAATCAGCCAAGGGACTGGGTTGGCAAGCCACATACCGGCCTTCAGCTGGGTATAAAAGGCCTGGTGAAAAGTATGCAACCCTACTATTACCGAATACGGTCTGAACCCATGTGTCATGCCACAACAAACACACTTGCCTAGGAATAATATCCCGCTATGTTGCTAGTACCCTACACATTGTTGACAGATAGTATACATGAAGATTGTGATTGCAGTGTTAGGCTGGCAGGGCATGGTACCCTGTCCAACAGTACAATAGGCACATAATTGCCGACAATACACCTGCACTATGTTCTCCACTGGATGCCTGCAACATATGTGGTGCCATCAAATGTGAGCCACAAAGGACATACAATACCTTATACACATGCCCTGTATGTACAGATGCCAATGACATCAGGGAATACCTGTATCATGCTATCAATGCAGGAGCAGGGACAACCTGCTGTATATTAGCAGATCCTGCCACACCAGGTCAGTACTGGCACATCTGATGATAACAGTCTGTGTACACAACATGTGCCAGACAAACCAGGTACACTTGTACATGTCACTGTACATTACTGTGGGACATGCACATCCCAGGCAATGTCCATGTCAAGGACTATCAAACACAGACATGGCATGCATTGCAACAATGGCCACACACCAATAGTAACCAGGATGGCAGGACAGTTCATACAATACCCATCTGTGTGGGACATTGCAGACACTACACCCCTGAACCACACTGCAGGCCATTGTCAGGGGGTGTGATGCCAAGGATTACCCCTCACCCAGCCTTGCACAGCCATCTTGCACAGCCAGCCACTACACCCCCATGAAGCAATGCACACATGCATGTCAGTACTGGCACCTTGTGTCTGCATGTAAATAAGGGTATGCTCCCAACCACAGTCGCACCCAGTATAACTCCCATTTGGCATACTGACTGATGTCGAGACACATTCACATGCGCCTAGCCCATAGAACCTCAGGATATCCCTGTGGTGCATGGTAATACCTGTGTGCATTACTGCAGTGTGGCAAACTAAGTATTGGTTAGGAAGTGTATTTGTGAGCCTGGCAAGTGTGGCAATGTGTCTGAGTCCCTTAGAGAGTGTGGTTGTGTTGACAATGACATCTGTTCATGTGGGCAGCCATGTGTGCTACACCTAATGTATGTCTACTATATCTCTGTTGCAGATGTCGCTCACCAGCACACATATATGTTCTTACAGCACACCAACATGTCAGCTATGTGGCAAATGGAGTAACTGCATGCACTTGTATTAGTAATGGCTAGTCAGTCAGGGGTTTGAACCCCTGTACTGGTAGGTGTGTGACAGACGATGCTTAGGTTTTAGTATCCATGCCCTTCTCTGATGTACTTTGCCTCTGTCTGTCCCTCCCACACACTCTCTGGTGGATGTGGAGTTGTACACCTGCTCAGCAGAAGCTTGTATTTTGTACATGATGGTCATGATCAAGTGATGGCCTCTACACCTATTGCAGTCCTCCTCTAGCTGATTGCATGTGAAACAGCTGTGGTGATGTTCCCATAGCCAATCGCATGGAAACACAGGACAATGTCTAGGAGCATCATGTTGGTGTTCACCCATGACAGTCACTGGGAGTGGAACCTGGATCTGGTGTTTGGTAAACAGCATCACAGATGATATCTGGATATTCCTCAAACAACATACACAGTGGAAAATAGTCTAAAGACAGGAGGGTGATGTGCCAGACATGACAACAGCATGTAAGTGTAGCTATGCTTCATTGAGACTACTGCCAATTTAACAGGTTGTGTGTGGTAATGGCTAGTCTGCATGTTTTAAAACTGACAAGACAGTGCTCTGCTTGTGAGGAAACCCCCATTTGTAGGGCCAACTGTGGACTGGTCAGTGTGTGGAACCATTTGTTTCTTGTGTTACTCACTGAACACACATCTGTGAACTGCAGAAGCATAGTGTGAGGTTTGCAGTCAGTACACGATGATAGTAGTAGAGAGTTACTGCCATCGCATCCCTGACTGGACATATGTCACATGAAACAGTGGTATGACAGTCACTGTCTGGGGTTCTCACAGTGACATGCCAATGATGGGCCACTGTTGCCCACATAGGCTGCAGTCATGAAGTCTTCTACACTTTGTAGGAGATGTCATGCAGTATATATACCGTGTGTTGTGCTCCTCTCTGCAAATGTATGACATCTATTCACAAAGGTGTTGGGTTGATGGTCATATCTATGCATGCTGTTATAAGTAATCCTGAATGCTGTTGACTATTACTAAGCCATATCTATATTAAAACTGCAACACCATAGTCTGTATGGGATTGGAGGTCTTGGCGGAACCTCTCCTGTCCCACTTCTGCTAACCATGGCACCGGGCACGGCCACATCTGGGGCTCCAGCCTTGGACCTCCTCACCTCTGTTGGCTCTGTAATTCACCACCTTCTGGGTAGAACCACCACTGAGGGATGGGGCTTGTCCCCCCGAGAACGTGGTCCAGACAGTGGAACTTGTCAGCCATCGGTACAGTCCCGGACGGCGTGGTGCATAGTGGGGGCTCAATAAGGGTTTTGAGAATGCCATACACCTGCTTGAGGGCAGAGTGTCACATTTAGAGGGTGAGCCTGCCCCTCCTAGACAGTGCCCAGCACAGCCACCTTTGCGGCTGTGAAGGTGCAGTGGTGGCTGGCCATGGGTGGGGACCTCCGTCCCTGTTGTTTCCATCTGTGGGCTCATGGGCTTTGTGACGCGAACACACCCTCCCAAGTCCAGGTGTATCCCCCACACATGTGTCATATACTGCCCCCCTAGTATGCTGTCTTATTCTGTCATCCCTACCCAACCTATCCTCCAAAAGTATACCTACTCTCCTTGCCCAACATCCCACTCCCTCAGCCACGTAAAATGACTAAAAGTGCCAATCTGTTCCCAGAACAACATTTGCCCTGCTTACATAGCTGTCCATTTTCGCACACATGTCCCACTGGACATGAAACCTTTTTGAATTGCATCACAACATACTACTGTCCTGTCCTCACCCCTCTCTCAGGCACACAATCCCTATATGCACATGACTCCTAAAGGTTCCAGGATACTGCTCGTGATGCAGATGTGAACCCATTGTACACACTGACACTACTTCGGTCCCTCTATGGTTAATTCCCATTTCTAACCTTTTCATGATGATGATGTTGCACACATAGTACCTTGCAAGAGTAACTGTTCTCTACATAACGATTGGACAGGAACTGTTTGAGTTAATGTAAATAAAATGCATGTTGGCCAATGTTCAAATGTTTGCATGTATTAATGACACATGTCTGTCTGAGAGTAGTCTTGATATTAAGACCCATGGGACAACACCACTACACTTAACACAGGCTGTTGCTGGTGTTACCTTTCATTCTTTTTTAATGCTTTGTTGTCACTATGGGATGTTATGATATCTAATCTATCTATAGTATATATATATATATATATATATATAATAATGTGTATATATATATATCTATGTATCTATATCTGGACATAAACACATGTCACATACATCTAAGCATGATAGAATATACATTTCCCTATAACTGTTGAATGACTGTGCTGGATGATATGTTTGTTATAACATCTGATGTCTGTATATCTGCCATGGCTTAGTGGTAAATTATATTGGCTGTGGTGTGCAGGGTCCTAAGTTTTGAGCTTCCTTGTAGAAGCTCTTTTATTTGTTGCTGGGCAGAACAAGGGTCGTTGGATATGGAGTGATTAAGGCACTTTTAAGCAGTTGTGAGCGGGTTTGTGTTGGTTTGGATGACTGTAAGCAGTGGTTACTTTTGGTCACAGTTCCTTACACTCAGTTACCTTCTTGATAGCTTAACCTGTGTAGGCAGTGCTTACCCCTGCACAAACAGGCTGAAACCCGCTCACTGCTGCTTAAACATGCTTACTCCCGCTTACCCCCACACTAATTTCTTTAAAAGACAAGAAAAAAGGGTTGAAAGTGGTGAAAAAGGGGCACAAAGAGGGAAAGACAGTAGGGAAAATAGCTAGGGATGTTCTGGAAGGGTGTAGGGAAGGTCCAGTGCTGTCCATTTCTTCTACAGCAATGGCTGTGCATATGCAATACATTTGGCAGTACATTTGGACACTCACATTCCTGAGAGAGGTGTGAGGACAACAATAGTATGTTGTGATGCCAGTTAGAAACATTTACATGTGTCCAGTGGGCACGTGTGTGAAATGGACAGCTATGTATGGGACGTGCTTTTTTTGCGGGAACAGATTGCCCTTTTTTCTTTTATGTTTAGGTGAGAGTGGGATGTTTGGGAAGGAGAATAGGTATGATCAGGGAGGATAGGTTGGGTAGGATGACAGACAAGAAAAACAAGACGTGTACAGGGGCGGTATATGACACATGTGGGGAGTGGGATACCTGGGACGGGGAGGGATGTTTGGAAGATGCAAGCCCATGAGCCCACAAATGGATACAGTGGGACTGAGGTCCCCACCCATGAGCAGTCACAACTACACCTTCACAGCCCATAAGGTGGCTGTGCTGGGGGCTGTGTAGGAGGGACAGGCTCACCCTCTAGTTGCACCACTCGGCCCTCAAGCTGGGTGATAGGTGGTCTTGACTCTCCCGTCACGAGTCTCCTATATGTACCATGACCCAGACCGGCATACCATGGGTAACAAGGTTTCTGTCCCGCCTCCTACTCTCTAGAGGGAAATGAGCCCCATCCTGCAGTCAGTTCCACCCAAAGTTGGTGCAGGGCCAATGGATGAGGAGTTCCTGTGGCTGAGAGCCCCAGATGTGCTGGTGCCCGGTGCCCTCTTCAGCGAAAATGAGGGAACTGAGTGGTCCACTGGGACCGACAACCTTCCCACTCTGACTATCATTGTAGCATGTTTAAGGCAGATATGGGTTGTGGCAGTCAACAGCGACCTCTGATGAATATCACACAGCATGTATGGGCATTCCGTACCCAGGGCACCAGATATAAATTGTTTGCAGACTAGGTGCAGAGCATTATGTACATATATGGGTAAACAGTGGCCTTTACAACGATTATACAGGTTTCATTATTGATGGCAACAGGCCACCAATGTATGGGAATATTTTAACATATACGCGTTTGCATAGTAACACATGTCACGAATATTTTATAAACCAATAGGCCATATGTCCCAACAAAGGTTAGGAGGTGGACATACCCGGAATGAGTTGTAGTTACTTTTGCACATATGGTAGGGTGAGAGGAGAGTTCAATTAATAACCTAATAAATCCTGTAGTTTTCACAGCATTCATAGTCACTCGCAGTGGTCTGTCCACATGTATTATTACACTACCCAATGGCTTATATTATTACAATGGTATGTTTTAGCATATGCGTATGTATGGGACCTGTAATGTATGCACAGGCTTGACTAGATGCAGGTGTTAATGCAACATGTTTTGAGAGCAGTCACAATTGACACCCCCTCTGCTCCGCGTGCTGTGCCGGGGCTGCAGGAGGGACAGGCCTCACTCCTCATAGTTGCACCACCACTCGGCCCCTCAAGCTGGCATAGGTGGTCTTGACTCTCCCCTGGCCGAGCTCCCTATGTGTACCTCACGGCCCAGACTGCACTACATGGGTAACAGGAGCCTCTGTCCGCCTCCTGATTCCCCCAGAGTGGAGCTGAGCCCCCATCCCCGCAGTGGTTCCACCCAAAGCTGGGTGCAGGCCAATGGATGAGGAGTTCCTGCGGCTGAGCCTCCCCAGATGTGCTGGTGCCCGTGCCATGGCCAGCTGAGGTGGAACAGGTGGGTCCACTGGGACCCACCTCTACAACGCAGCTATGTTGTAGCATGTTTAAGGCAGATATGGGTTAGTAATAGTCAACAGCATTCACGATTAGTTATAACAGCATGTATGGGCATTCCCATTACCCAGGGCACCAGATATAAATTGTTGCAGAGCAGGCAGAGCACATACATATATGAGTAAACAGTGGCCATTACAACGACATGCAGGTTTCATTGATGGCAACAGGCCACCAATATGGGAGTATTTTTAATAGATGGCGATGGCTAGTAACACATGTGGAATATTTATAAAACCACAGGGCTATATGTCCCAACAAAGGCTAGGATGGAGCATACCAAATGAGCGTAAGCATGGTACATATGGTAGGGGTGTGAGAGAGGGAGAGTTCAATTAACACACAAATCCCTGTAGTTTTCTATAAGCAGCATTCATAGTCACTGCAGTGGTCTGTCCTCATATGTATTATTACACTACCCAATGGCGTTATATTGTACAATGGTATGTTTGTATATTAGTATGTATGGGACCTGTGTCTTATGCACAGGCTTGACTAGATGCAGGTGTTAATGCAACATGTTTTGAGACCGCTCTCATACACTTTGGGTGAGATGCTGGGATGACAAGTATGTTTGCATGTATATTCTCTGACTATGTACAAGTCTGACTATCAGTTATATGTCATTAACAGCTGCCTACATTTCTTGGATCATCACACTAATTTGTCAGGGGAACAGGGCAAAAGCAGGTGATGTGGGCCATTTATCAGGACATACTGGGCAGACTGGAACAGTTGAGGGGTATGAATATGCATACCATGCTCTATTTAAGCATTCTAGCAAAATCTGTACAGTTGTTAAGTGTAAATATGCATACAGCTTTCTCTCTAAACATTCTAACAGACTGTGTGCAGTTGTGTGGAATGATTATGCATACAACTTACTAGCGCTCCTGGGATCCATCGCCCTGCTGTGTGTGACAAAAGCATTACAGTTAAGATCACTGTACACTATGCTAAGAGGCAATTGTTGTGAGGCTTTGCAATATATTTTGTCTAATATGACTGACCTGTTTGCACTTCCGACATTGTTATACAGCACTTCATGCACATTTTATCTGCATACCACAGTGTGGGTAACACTGCTTACTACAACAGTACTATTTAATAAATGCAACAGTACAACAACATATGACTGCAGAGTAAACAAAAGCAATGCAGGGGTTACACCTTTATTTGCAGCATATTACACTATTCTGTATACTGGTATAACACTTTCTGAGGCTCTTACATTTATTTTGTATGACAGTGCATGCAGGCTATTTACTAACCTGCCTTGTGACGCATCTTTTGCAGCCTAGCATCATAGGCTTGCTGGTTCGCAGCATGCTCATCTGGAGCTGTCAGAGAAGTACAGTGATATTTAGGCATACCTATCCACAGTATACACAAGCTAGGCAATTATTAACTACATAGTGGAAGGAGTACTTAGTTCTGGGGCATTCTGCATCTGCCTTGCTTCCTGGATCCACTGTTCCAGGACATCCCCACTCTGCCACTTTAGGTCTGCATGGTGGTGCCTGACCTGCTCACCAGTCCGGGGGATACCTGTGGCACTAGTAAGGTCACGGACGAGACTGTCCCAGGCCTCTGTTTTGTACTGCAAGCCCTAGTACTGGCCCTGCAGTAGTCTCCTGTCATGGTGCTTTACTAGTATCCATACCATGAATTTGGACTCCTGGATGTCCCAGTGCTGCGCTCTAAAGCGAGTGCCTTCTCCCACTCCAGCCATTCTGTCTGCAGGGGGATGCTACAACCAGTTATGAGCCATATTCCTGCCTCTTCATTTTAAGTAGGGCTGGATACCGGCACTTTTTCGTAATTGGTCGGTTTTGAACAGGCTAAGCTATGGGCACACCAGCTTACTTCAGGTTGGCACTGCTTAAAGAGGTGTACCTGTGGGCATATTGTATTGGCTTCTCTACACATTGCTTACAATTACTTAGTTGGGCTGTGCTGTGGTTAGCATTGCTTATTGGATATCTAGCATTATATCTGACTTTTGTCAATGATGTCTTAATCATTACAGGCTATATATGTGTCTGGTATCCATCATTCATGTGTACATACACTGTATGGGGTCCTGGGGACTTCAGAATCTTATTACAGTGACACATCAACTCTATGTTTACTGCAGTACTCCATTTCACATATTTATGGTCTGTAGCAGGTTATAGAACATTACACTGTACATAGATTCAGTTTACATATTGGATTTGTTTCAATGTTGTGAGGATTAGTTTGCTGATACCTCCTTTATATGTATTGCTATCATGGTGTAGTGGTTTACCACTATGACTGTAATGTACAGGGTCCTGCGTTCTAGCCTTGCAAAGGCTGGTTATTTTGTTGCTGGCCAGAACACAAGCTGTTGGGTACAGAGCAATTAAGGCACTTTAAAGCAGTTGGCGACGAGGCGTATTTGCTGATGCTTTAAGCAATGCTAACCTCCGTTTAGTTGCGTAGAACATTACACTGTACATAGATTCAGTTTACATATTGGATTTGTTTCAATGTTGTGAGGATTAGTTTGCTGATACCTCCTTTATATGTATTGCTATCATGGTGTAGTGGTTTACCACTATGACTGTAATGTACAGGGTCCTGCGTTCTAGCCTTGCAAAGGCTGGTTATTTTGTTGCTGGCCAGAACACAAGCTGTTGGGTACAGAGCGATTAAGGCACTTTAAAGCAGTTGTGAGCAGGTGTGCACATGTTTGCGCAGTGCTAAGCAATGCTAACATCCGTTTACAGTTTCTTACACTCAGTTATCCTCTACATTTCTTCACCAGTGTGATACCCGCATACCGGTGCCCAAACAGGCTTACACCCGCATGATCCCGCACTTGCCAATGCACTGCATTTTGTGTTTGCATCTGACACTCATACCCCTGGGTGGGAGTGAGGACTACAATATTACTTTATGATGCCTATTACATCGGATTACATGCCTACAGTATCAGGAATGGCTGCCCATTAGGCGTAAGCATGCTGGTCGACTGTAAGGAATCCACAGCCTGTCCAGAGTTTGCTTCATACTATTGGTGTGTTCCTCTTACAGTCTGCACCTGTCTGGCTAATACCTGAGAACTGATACCATTAAATACAGAAATGTAAATGGGTTTTGGAACCCACATCCTTCAGCCAAGTCATGCTACTGCATACCTATTCTTCTATCATCTTTCTAAGGTAGTAAGTGGAATATGTGCTTTCTGTCCCTATTTGTTCCCCCAACGGTTTATGTCCTGTCCAGTGGATTTGCTCTTAGAGGTTGAGCGATATGGGCATACGCTCTGCCCATTTCAGAATATTACTTACATCCCCGGGGTGGACCTAATACAACTGCGCCAGCCAACACCTGCACACCTAGGCCCATAATTGCATACCCATAGTTCCCCCACCTGTCCCTCCTCTACAGCACTCATCCTTATCGTGGGTGCAGGTGGGGTATAAACACAACACTACACACTGCCCACTCTCCGCGTGTCAGGACACATGTCGTACATTGTGCCAACCCATGGGTTATCAGGCTTGCACAACCTACTGGTCCGTGTATGTCTACAGCCTGGTTTGATAATCATTACAGGGACTGACAACCATGATCAGTAATCTTTGGGGTGTCCCACAAGGGACATTGATGTCTTTGTTTCAAGATTAGACCTGGCAGGTCTCTCCCACTGGTAGTATCCTGCTGGTTGTCTGGGAAGCAGTGGTGCGTTTACTTTTATCGTGTGTCTGTATGTCTCACTGGTCTAGCTGGGGGGGGGTTGATGCTATGTGTTACACGTTTGTTGCTTGGACCCCCTCACCCTCATATGCATGGCCTGTGAACATATGTAATTCATAACTGCTGTATCATATCCTAGCTATATACATGTGTATATTTACAGACACATATCTATATATATATATATATATATATATATATATATATATATGTGTGTGTGTGTGTGTGTGTGTGTGTGTGTGTGTGTGTGTGTGTGTGTGTGTATATATATATATGTGTGTGTGTGTGTGTGTGTGTGTGTGTGTGTGTGTGTGTGTATATATATATATATATATATATATATATATATATATATATATATATATACACACATTTCTATATACAAATATATCTGTATATGTATGCATACATGCATATATTTATGTATTGCTGGGGGTGGTAAAAGGACAAATGGTTCGTCTATCCAAATTAGTAAGTGACGAACAAATATTTAAAAAAGAAATGTATAACTTAATAGGGTTATTCCTTGAGAGAGGATATCCTCAGTCCTTACTGATAAAAGTTAAAAAAGAAATATACAAGAAAAGGAAAACAGTTTATTTCCCAATACTTAGAGGTAACAACAATATTACGTCACAGTTGGATATGAT
The DNA here is from genome assembly GCF_019279795.1 of Protopterus annectens. Lineage (NCBI taxonomy): Eukaryota > Metazoa > Chordata > Ceratodontiformes > Protopteridae > Protopterus > Protopterus annectens. The sequence goes on from NC_056739.1 coordinate 1,674,210,873, forward strand.
AACAGACACAAGTATTGAGAAAGACGAACTCAATTTTGTCCTGAGATTTAATGACAAAGCGAAGGAATTATGTGATAGTATTAAAAGTATATGGGATCAATGTATAGGTTTACAAAATAGATCAATTTTGGGTGAAAGCCCAAATATAGTTTTTAGTAGAGGTAACAATTTGAAAAATATTTTAGAAAAAAGAAACAAGACATATAAGAGATCATATATGAGTAAATGTGGAAGATGTAGTAGTTGCAGATTTATAGCAGAGGGAGCATATATTTGTGTAAAGGGATACCAACGTACTATAGCATGTCCTGGTCTATGTAATTGTAATACAAAAAATTGTGTATACATAGCAACCTGTATGTCATGCGAGGCATATTATATAGGCATGACTACCCGAAAACTAAGAGACAGGATAGGTGAGCACAAGAGAAGTATTATAAAGCATGATGAGCATAATGCTTTATATACACATAGTAAACACTGTAGTAACTTCATTAAATTTATATTTTTTATAGTGGATAGAGTTATGCCTTTCTTTAATGGTGACATGGACAATAAAGTAGCACTATTAGAAATGGAATGGCAGTTAAGGCTAAATGCCACCAAGTTTCCAGGTTTGAATGAGTATATTTCCTTAAAACCTCAATTAAGACATAGAGCAAGTATGATATAAAAGGAAAAGTAAAATATAACATTATATTATGACATGTTTTTCATAGCAAACATTACTAATATACTTACAGTTTTTATTCACAATTTTTATCACATTTAGTTGCAATTTTAAAAGAAGGAAATAATATTAAGAATAATATTTTTTGTATAAATTTTGTATAATTGATTAAATTGTGTATTTAATGTTATTAATTAATTAATTAATCAATTAAGTTGTGGGATATGGGTATGTATATAATGAGATGAGTTTCATGGTGTTAGTATGACTCTGATGAAACCAGGTGGACTGGTGAAAGCGCTTAGTCTTTGGATCGAACAAATCGTTTTTGCTTCAATTCTGACAGCTGGCGCCTCAATTTGTTTGCATTGCACTGTGTTCGAGTTGTATTGGTGAGATTATGTGTTACACGTTTGTTGCTTGGACCCCCTCACCCTCATATGCATGGCCTGTGAACATATGTAATTCATAACTGCTGTATCATATCCTAGCTATATACATGTGTATATTTACAGACACATATCTATATATATATATATATATATATATATATATATATATGTGTGTGTGTGTGTGTGTGTGTGTGTGTGTGTGTGTGTGTGTGTGTATATATATATATATATATGTGTGTGTGTGTGTGTGTATATATATATATATATATATATATATATATATATATATATATATATATATACATATATACACACACACACATTTCTATATACAAATATATCTGTATATGTATGCATACATGCATATATTTATGTATTGCTGTCTATATATATATATATATATATTTATATATATATCTATATATATGTAACGACATATGGATCTATGGGTGTCTGCATATGTATATATCTATATGTGGGTATGTATATGTATTCTGTCTCTGTATGTATACATTTGTACTACGGAGATGGAGAGGCATATCTCTATGTCGCTATGGGTAGATATATACACACATACCTCTACATATATACATCTAAACCTGGTTATTCCGTTCCTTGCCATTTAGATTACACTTTGCTGCAGTGGGACTCGTAGCAGGTGTGGCTGCTCGTTGGGTGACGCCTCTGCCCAATGAACACTTTTGCTTACATCCCTGGGGGTGTCCATATAGACCCACATCAGCCAGCACCTGCACACCTAGACCCAAAACTAGCTACCCATAGTCCCCCACCCACACCGCCTCTACAGTATCCATCCTTACTCTGGGTCCTGGTCGGGTCTGAACACACCACTGCACGCTTCCCACTTTCCACTTCACAGGACCCATGTCATACATTGTCTTGACCCATGGGTCATCAGGCTTTCCCACCCTTGTATTTTGGGTATGTAAACACCCCAGCCAAAATGGTTATATGTCAATTTTTGGGGCATCCCGCAAAGGACGCTCCTGTCTGTATTCCAAGATTAGATTTCACTGGTGCACTGTGTACCCCCCCCCCATATTGTATCCTGCCTGTGGTCTGGGGAGCAGTGGACTATTTACATTGTTTGCAGGTTTGCGTGTATGTTACCTTTGTCCAGCTGGGGGGGGGGGGTCATGCTACATGTTTCATGTTTCTTGCTTGGGCCCCTCACTTCCATTGGCATAGCCTGTGAACATATGTCATTCTTGCATGCTGTTTCCTATCATAAGCTGCATATCTGTGTATATCTACACACACACACACACACACACACACACACACACACACACACACACACACACATATATATATATATATATATATATATATATATATATATATATATATATATATATATAGATATATATACATACATATATGTATATGTCTGCAACCGTATATATATATATATATATATATATATATATATATATATATATATATATATATATATATATATATATATATATATATATATATATATATATATATATATATATAGATATGTGTGTGTGTGTGTGTGTGTGTAATGCACTTACACACGCTCACTGGTGTTTATATATGCTTAAACCTGTTTACTAGTGCCTTATTCATTATGACACTGACATTTCGCTCCAGTTCACTTTTAATTGTTATTATGCAGGTTATACAGCAGACAGATGTCAAAATATGTTCATATACAGATTACTGATGGAAAATGGTATGTGCTGCAGTGGGATTCAGAACGGGAATGTCTGTTTGTTAGGCGGATGCTCTAACCAATACACTATTGCTGTGCTGTTTCATTTGCATATATACTCAAATATCCATGACTCTTACTTCCCCAAATACCCATCCCAACACTTCACTAACACAGCAGTCATCCATTCTCCAGTTGGATACGCGGTGTATCCACACTACTACACATTGGCCACTCCCTACTCTTGCAGACCCATTCCATGGGTTGACTCACTCCACGTATCCTCAGAAATCCCAAACTTTTAGTCCACAAACATTGGTGACATGAGCGACCAATAGGACACTATTCACAATTTTTGGGTTGTCCCACATGGGACACACATGGCTTTATTTCAAGATTAGACTCTATACTTCATTACATCCTTACTCCCGTTAACATGATACTACAATAAATTGATAAGTATGACTATGTGGTAATTATATACGAGTTTGGCGTAATTATTTTACAAATAGACCGGTTTAGTGATTGGCGTTGCTGTAGCAGCAGATCACAGGAATGATTCCATGTGTGAGAAAGTCCTCACATTTGAATTTATGAGCACAGCACTGACTTCGGACATGTACACACTTCTGCATTTTAGCAGTTTTGTCCCTTCCCTCTTATACAAAACCTATTATTCTATCTACTGTTGAGGTTTGTAAGGGCACTTTCAAGTTATTATGTCTGCAAAAGGAATGAATGTGTTACAGGGAATGTACTTCTACATATAGAAGTATACATGTGTGTATGCATATATACTTATAACAATCTCGCTGACCTCCACGAGGCGGTCCAATTAGAACCAGCCCATCCAATCCTGACATGCTTGGATCCATAATTTCATACCCATAGTTCCTCCACTCCACCCGAGTTTGACATACATGCATATCATCCATTGTCCAGTTGCTATCGCAGCCATGACACACCCCCACACATTGCCCTCTCCCAAGCATTAAGGGCCCTACACGTATGTTGTCCCAACCCATGTATTATCAGGCTCTCCCACCATTTAGTCCTTGAACATACCTGCCCTTGCTTGTGTAATGGTCGGAGGTCCAATCATGCTATCAATTTTTGGGTAATCTCACCATGGACTACCCTCTGACTGTTTGTAAAGTAGACTTAGCAGATCAACAATGTTACTCCCACTGGTAGTATCCTGCCTGTGGTGTGAGTAGTAATGCTTTGCTCACTTCTGCCCAGCTTGATATGACATAAGCTGACAGCACTATATAATACTGGAGTTGCTGTTGATTCCCTTCTCATCCCTTGTCTATGCTTTATTGTTATGACATTCATTCTTCATATATATATATATATATATATATATATATATATATATATATATATATATATATATATATATATATATATATATATATGTACATACTTATATACATTTCCTATGCTGGGCACTGCTTACACCCGCGCAAGCGCACTCATACTTGCTTACTGGTACTTATATATGTTTACTACTGCTTATTTGTGCTTACACCTGCTTGCTAGTGCCTTATTCATTATGACAGTGCCACTTTGAATGAAATTTCGTTAAACATTTCATGGGGTACTCCAGTTCACATTTACATGTTATTATGTAGGTTTTACAGCAAAACGACATTCATTCCTCATGGAAAATGATATGTGCTATAGTTAGACTTGAACTGTGAATGCCTGTTGGTTAGGCGGATGCTCTAACCACTACATTATTGACGTTAACGTTTTCTCTATTTGAATGATTTTGATGTGTCAGCGTTGCTCAGCAGGGGGCAGCGACATGCAAACACGCTGCGCTTTGCTTACACTTTCGATATTGCAGCAATACAAATGTAAAATAGGGTCACAGAGAATCTAACTGTGAAAGTTCTAGGGACGGGGCTCAACAATCCACTATGTGCTTGTGTGTTTACTACTTCGATTTTATTTCAGTGTTCGTGGGCACTCTTGTATGTTTAGCATACATTTCGGTATCCACGGACACTGAATTACTGGCTTACTATTAGAGGTGGGCTCTAATAGTAAGCATAGTAGGCTGTGCAACTGTAGGGGCATGTTTACGCCTCCGTAGAGCACTTGTACATGCCCCCTGCACTTGCACACATTTCCTGTGCACGTCGAGGGTGCGGCTTCATGCCCTCATAAATATTCATATGGTGCTGCTGCACCATCTATAATGAGGATGCTCGGCGCAAGGCTAAAACCGTCCTTGCTCCGAGCTTCATGAATCCCGGGGAATTCCATTGCAGGGAATAAGGCGACAGCAAGTTATATGTGTTGTACTTGTCCAGCTTGCAACCTGGTATGCTAGCAATTTGTGCCCCCATTCTTTGTGCAACCCCTGCATTAGAAGGGCTACAGGGGCAGTTGTTATGCCTCTGTCTCCTCTGCCATCTTGTTAAATGTGTAGATTCGGTAAATAAATACTTACCGAGGGAAAGATTATTACATTCTTACATGTGCATACACACACACACACACACACACACACACACACACACACACACACACACAAAATACATATACAAATATACTTGTATGAAAGGTGAGTAATGAAATTAAAGAAGCCATAAAAAGCATAAATTATTTTAACTTCTTGAGTCTTTTTTTCATTTTTGATTTCTAGAATCCAAAAATGATGTAAGAAAAACACATTTGACAGCTGATGCAAATCATCTGCAGTTTCTTATCTTCAATTAACATGGGTGAGAGTAGGGAGTGTCAGGTATAAACAGTATAGTGAAGCTCTCTTGTGACTAACTTCTCTTTTCATGTGAAAAATGTCTTTCAGTATATTAATTAATGGGGCTGGGAGCACAGAGTCAGTTGGCGCAGGTGTCTGCCAAATTAAATCAAGTGGATGCTCAGATTCCTGTTATCCCTGTGATAGCTGACCCACTAGCAAAGCACTGAAGCTTCTCTAAGCTGTACGTGTGACAGTGCCAGCAAGATGTTAACCCTTGTCAACCTTACTGTATCAAGCTTTGTGGGGCATAGCAGAATTGATGCTGAGACAAAAAAAAACATACAGCATTTACTTGATGTATTATAAGTAATATATATAAATAAAGCTGTAAAGTCCAAAGAGCAGTATGTGTATTTAAGAATTGAGTGTACTTACATACATAAACATAGACATATGCATACATGCATACATACACACACACATATGCATTTATATATATATATATATATATATATATATATATATATATATATATATATATAGATATATATATATATATACATATACACACACACACAATATATATATATATATATATATATATATATATATATATATATATATATTTATAATTATATATATAGCTCCCCCTTCTGATCAATGTTCCAGTTGCAGGACTGTAAAATTAGGTTTGGCTGACAAGCAGGTACATTGATTATTGGCACTTGTACACACATAAACGTGGATAAGCCTGAAAATTCTGAAGAAGAGCTGAGCCAAGCTAAGGCTGTTTGAGCCCACTGAGAGCCAAGCTAGAGCAGGCTATCAGAACAGTAGTTTGGTTAAAAATTACAAAGTCTGAAAATATTCAGGAGATTAATTAAGCAAAAAATAAATGCTGGCATTGCCAACATTCACTTGAATGAATACTAACAGTATAATAATCACAGTTCCTAACAACCCAAGCTAAAGGTCTGCTGACAATAAATAATGGGAAAAAAGTTAACCACAGCATATAAGTGCACAGAAATGTTGCCTTGGCTGGTGTAAAAAATGCATTTGTTTTTTTCCCTATTGGTCTAATGACGATTTAATGCACAGTAGTTTTACCACAATTTGCAAGAAACGGTCTAACAACTCCAAGGTAAATCAAGATACACTGCCAAACTGGGACAAAAAAAAAGCCCTGTGAAATGTTGGGTTTTGTTAGCTATATGTAAGAAGCCATATTTCCCTTTCCTTGAGGCAGCCCACTGTAATAATAATAATATTAATAAAATTACAGCCTGGTATACTAGCACTCTGTGCCCCCATTCTTTGTGCAACCCCTGCATTACAAGGGCTGCAGTTGTTATGTCTCTGTCTCTTCTGCCTTCTTGTTAAATGTGCAAATTCAGTAAATAATTGCTTCCCTAATTGCATAGAACCATAACCTTAATAACCTGTTTTGGCGCAAAATACACACACTACCTTGCTCTTTGATAAATACTCCCCCTCCATTTCAGCTATAACTGGCCTTTGCCATTATGCATTGCATGCCCTTTTCTGTACACTAATTTCTTACTGATAAAAGAATGAAAAATGTACGAACTATAGTAATAGTTTGCTATTCCTATTTGTGGTTGGTAATCTGATACCCTGCCCAAAGTCATGAAACGTATTTACCAGAAATGATTAAGTGATGACCTGGAGCTTTTGTGTACAATATGCCCCCACACCCCTTCCCCAGAAAGGTAACTACTATCTGTCCACATTTCCATGCTTGATGGTGAGGAAAGAGAAAAAAAAAATAAGAATTGTCTACTGCTCCATCCACGAAAGTGTTGGGGAATTGCGATCAGCCGATCCAGATCTCTAATGCAGCACTGGCTTTTAAAAGCCAGTATTACTTTTGCAGTCAAACCTGAACATTATAGCAGTCTAAACTTACACTGTAGCAAGCAGTTTGCTACAGTTTAAAAGTAAAATCTCTCCTTTTTTTTAAAATAAAACCTGAGCACTGTAGCACTCCTTGCAGGTAGGCAGGATATAAACTGTATCATGAGCACCGTAGAGCTTCGTGCAGTCATGGTATAAATTGTAGCAACTGTTTGTTGCAGGTTAAAAGAAGAAAAAATTTTTTTAATAAAGCTACAATACGTGAAACTTTATCTAATCATCTCCCATGGTTTACTTTAGAACACTTGTTTTTCAACACTTGAGCACTGTCAGTTAATGGAATGGCAGACATTTCTCACAATAAGTAGAATACATAGGGTCAAAATTCTAACAGCATTTCTTTTCCTTAAAACAGGACACTTATGCCTGCAATCACACATGGGTCTACTTTGGAAGCTTAAAGTTTCAAAACTTTGAACTTCATATGGTCGAGACCATAAGATCGAAGTTTTGAAACTTTGAATGGTTTAAATGGAGATTGCCATACAATGAGCAATAGGAAATTTAATGTTTTCTTAACTGCAGTGTGATCTCGGAGTTGGTATATTTAATTGAAGTTTCAAACTTTCAAAACTCCGATGTTATGGTCTCAATCATACGAAGTTCTAAGTTTTCAGAGTTCAAGATTCCAAAGTAGATCCTACAACACACACACGCACACACACACACACACACACACACACACACACACACACACACACACACACACACACACACACACACACACACACACACACACACACACACAAAGGTAAACAAATAATGGTGCCCCTTGAATGTAAGGCATTCTGCTTCCCTAATTGCATAGAACCATAATCGCCTTGAGATGCAGATCACTAATAAAATGAAAGTTAACCCTTAGTGGCATTATCAGATAGATATGTATAACTGTAGAAGATTTCACTTTTTAAGTACTTATTGGTCTGAGTATTTAAGTGATTGCATGCATGATCCTGTTGTGGCTGACATCCTTGGCCAGTTACCACTGTTAGGTTACTAAATACGTAGCCAGTGCTTTTAAAGCCACAACAAAAAATATGCTGTTGTAATTTACACTCATTTTGTTTTCCTTTTTTAGGGTCTAGTATCATATACTAATGTCTGTATAAGACTAACCTGTCTATATACTACATGCCAGTAAACAGCAAGCTTAGAGTTACAAAGGCAAACAGGTAAGTGCAAAGCATATACCTTCACAGCACCATACACTGATATGAATTTTATCAGGAATATGTTTTCCAAAATGTGTCTACAGATCCATGGAGCTGAATGTATTTGTACAATACAGTATAGGTGTCATTGGAGCAACAGGAAGCACACTCTCATTTGGAGGTGAAGGCTGTCAGCTCTATTCCTACATCAAATCAATTGAATATAGAGAGTGCAGTGCAGTAGAATGGGGGGGGTTGCTGCACTCCTGAGTCAATCAGACAAGATGTTAACCACAGTCCCATCTGCCTGAGTTAGTGGTACCTCAGGTGGATGTAAAATGTCCCACAGCACCTTTTGAAAAAAGGAGTCCTTTATTTGTAAACAAAAATAACTGTTATATACAAAATATTTACATATTTACAAATATTTACATATGTACAAATATATCTGTTTACATATATTCATAATCTCCTTTATAATCATGTTACATTTTCATCCTTATTAGACTCCCACTCATTTTTCCATAACCACCATCTGATTTTACTTAATATTGTTGCTAAAATCCATTTACCATTAAACATAATTTAATTTATTCTTTCATTCCATATAACCCATAAAACATAAAATAACTTTTAATCTACGTTTTTAACATATTCTTTACTTCAGTTCTTATAATATCCATATTTAATCATATCAGGGCTTATTTTATCCACTTCTTTTATATTTTCTAAAAATCTTCTTTACATAGTTTTCCCCTTAACTTTTTTACTCTTTTACATTTCAAAAATACATGTTCCATAGTTTCTTCTTCTTCTTGACAATGTAAACATATTACTTTCCTTTTTATATGGCATATTTCCTTTTACTAGCAATTTATCTATTATTAGTCTCCACAAAACATCTTGACATTCTACTTTCTGCTTATACCATTTGCTTCTTATTTTAATAGCTTTAATTTTTCATCTGTTAGATTTTCTCATGGTTTTACATACTGTTTTATCATTATATTCTTATACCATACGTTTCTATCTTTTTCTATATCATCAATTTTTATTTTCCACAAAAATATTTTTCCTTTGTAGCACTTTATTTCTTTATTTATACACTCTTTCTTTTTCTTTTACTCTTTTTTACTATACCCCAAAATTTATCATACTTACATTTATATAGTTTTACTACTAATCGTTCTTTTTCATTTATCCACTTTAACACCATAAAAATTTAATGAAGCAGGATATACCACTGGGTTAATTAACCTTAAAACTCCTTCTACTTTATTTACGTACAAAACTCCTCATTTTACTGGCTTTAATCTAGAACCCCATAAAAAAAATGAAAAAAAATGTTTGCAATAGTTCCTTTTCAAATGCTGTTGGCAACATAAATACTTTTGCTAAGTATGCTATTATTTCCTATCGGAATTGAATTTATCAAATAAGCCTTTTTTTCTGAATGATTATTTATATGTTCTCCAGAAAAAACGTTTGCTTTTTTCTTCTATATTATTTTCCTATTGAATTCTACTTACATCTTTATTACCAAGTTTTATACCTAACACAGAAATGTCATTCATCTGAAAATATATACCCACAATCTTTACTACATTACCTAAACCTTTGCATTTTTCTTTATTTAAAGCAATACCTATCATCTCTAGACACTCATTTGTATAAATTATTACTTATTTTATCCAAATTTTGTTTTCTGCAATTATTATGTCACCTGCATATGTTAGCAGAACTGGAATTCTTAACCCTTCAGGTGTTACGTACCCCACCTCCTTCATTTTGCAATTTATTTTACATGCTATCACATTCATAACTAATGCAAAGAGTATAAAACTCATTCAAAATTCATGTCTTACACCACTGTTCATATGTAACTCTTGGCTGTGTGATTGGTCCCTACCCTGAGCCAGCAATCAAGGACCTTGAGTCAAACCTCACCACTGACTCCAATGAGGGACGATCACTGAGAGCAAAGATGGAGTCATCCAGGATTTTCAGTTGCAGCTCCCTGCACCAAGCATTATTTCCCTTAAGAGCACACAGGGACCATGCTCTAGACCTGGGGCTGGACCCTCTTTCTCTCTCCAGGCCCACACAAAACTCCACACTGACCACTTTGGAGCTCTGTGTCTCTGTTCCCAGTAGCTGACACACACACACACACACACACACACACACACACACACACACACACACACACACACACACACACACTTGGATATTTGAGATTCACACATACACATGCACACACATATACATACACACCTGGGAAAAGTTGGCACAGATTTATTAGATGTGACCCCTTTCTGCCCAGACTCTGAGATAATCACTCTGCCACCAATCAGCTACCCTAAAGCTCTTACAAAGGGTCTCCAATTATACTGTGTAAAATTAATACTAATACAAATAGTAGAGTGTGACCAAAGCAGTAAGGCTTCAGGAGCAGCCACAGTGTCACTAAAACATGCACAAGTACTTTATAGATGTTAAAAGTATTCCCTAAAGTTCCAGTCACAATGAAAGGTATTAAAATATTTAATAATAAATAATAAAACAGAAAACAGGAGAATACTGAATACAATAAACAACAGTGTTATAAAAATAATACAGTTGGGTAGTTTCTCACAGATGCAGAAAACAATGCTTAACTTTTCTCACTGAATGTCCCTAACTAGCTAAAGAATTACTGTTCCCTGACTACTTACTAAAGCAAAGCAAACTGATGTGAGCTGAGTGTCTTACCACAGCAAAAGCCAGATGATGTCTCTCTTTGTCTGTGTGGATGTGTGAGAGATACATCCTGTCAGAAATCTTTCCTGTCAGATTCTGTGTTGCGAGGTTTCCAAGGAAACCAGATGCTGGTTAGAGGATGGCATTATCCCTGGTCACCTGACATTGGTGCAGTGCACACACAGAGCTTTGCTAAGATCTGTGGCAGCATCTGAAAGCTATAAACTCAAACTTTCCACCCTTACAAAGTTCTCTGATAAACATACACATTTGAGCAGTTACGTTACAACAATTCAATCTAATATACTTCCATACATTCTTTCTGTCCAGCAGGACCTACTGTTGATGCATTTTTTAACAGAAGTAACTTTACAAATATGTTTTTAACTCAAACATCTGTACAAATTAGTGTGATAGTCAAATAACATAAAATTCTTTACAAAACTCCATCTAGCTATGCTAGCATGTGTACACGTGTACTGCCCTGCTCTCCTGGCACAGATGGCACTACCTCATAACATCACATTCCCCTCCACTTTGAAAACTCAAGCTAGTTTTTCAAGTGACCCTTAAAAAAAAGCATTGCTTGAGAAAATGGGCCTGTCTGGGAACATTTTAACACATAACCTGTTTCAATAGCCCATCTGCATTGACATTTCTGACCCCACTATAGTGCCACATTGTCATGTCATATGCCTGCAACCCTGGGCTCCACCTTAATATCTTGGCATTTTCTTGGCTGGCTTGATGTAGCCACGTTAAGGGATTGTGGTCTGTAACCACAGTGAATTTCCATCCATAGAGATAGGACTGAAGTTTCCGTAGTGCCCATACTATGGCTAGACATTATTTTTCTACAGCTGCATAGCATTACCCCCTAGGTTGGAGTCCATGGTTGAGGTATACAACTGGGTGCTCTGCTCCCTCTGAGGAAATCTGGCTGAGTAGACCCCCCATCCCATGGTTCAAAGCACCCACCTGCACAACAAATTCTTTGCTGTAATCAAAACTGGCTAACACAGGAGGCCCTTCCAAAGCCCCTTTAAACTTGGGGGTCCTCCCAAAGCCCCTTTAAGCTTTTGGAATGCTTGCTTGCAGGCTGGGGTCCACATTACCCTATCGGGCCTATTTTTCCTCATCAGGCCTGAGAGGGGAGCAGCTATTGTCCTATAATTAGGAACAAACTTTCTATAGTACCCCGCTGTCCCCAAGAATGCCCTCACCTGCCTTTTGGTAACAGGGACAGGCCATGCCTGAATAGCTTCCACTTTGGCATAGTCTGGCCTGATCTTACCACTCACCACACTGTGTTCCAAGTAGGAGACCCCTGCCATTCCTACCTGACATTTACTGGGCTTAATGGTCAACACTGCATTTTCCAGTCTACCCAGGACCTCCCTGACATGCTGAAGGTTCTGACCTGGAATGGCTGTAGATAGCAATATCATTCAGGTAAGCAAGGGCATAATCTCCTTCTCATGCTAAGATAGGATCAACCACCATCTGGAAGGTTGCTAGGGGCATTTTTCATCCCAAAGGGCATCTTCATGAACTTGTATAATCCAAAAGGAGTCACAAAGATTAACCATCCTCTAGTGGTGAGATTCAAGGGCACCTGCCAGTAGCCTTTGGTCAGATCAATAGTGGTTAGATACTTAGCCCCACCCAGCTGCTCTAAGGCTTCATCTGTCCTAAGCATAGGGTAAGCATCCGACTCTGTGTGATTATTAAGTTTTCTAAAATCCACACAGAATCAGGTGCTGACATCCTTCTTTGGTACCAGCACCACTGGGGAGGCCTAGGGACTGCTGGAATCCTAGATTACCCCTAGTTCCAACATTTTCTGTATCTGCTCCCGCAGAGTCTGTCCGACTCACCCAGGTACCTTGTAGGGGGCCTGACTGATACGCCTTTGGGGTCCTGTAGCCACATGGTGTTGCATCAGGTGGATGCACCCAGGTTTCCCAGTGAACATGCCCCAAACTCCTGCACCACTGTTGGATTTCTCAAAGCTGGGTAGTGGATAGCTGCTGGGACATTGCTACCCCTTCCACTGAAGTGTCCATCCAAGTCTCACTGATGAAATCAGTCACCAGATCCACCTCAGACTCCTCCAGCCACTCATTACAAATGTTCAGCACCATGGCCTCCCTATTATGATAAGGCTTCATCATGTTAACATGGTACAATTTGTGCCCCTGCCTCCCACCTAGCAGTTTTACCATGTAATTAACATCACCAATTTTCCTTACCACTTCGAAGGGTATTTTCCAAGCTGCCTGCAGCTTATTGTGTTTGTCAGGAATGAGCACCATAACCTGCTGTCCCACAGCATACTCTTGGGCTTGATCATTCCTGTCATACCAGACCTTTTTCTGCTGTTGGATTCCTGGCAGGTTCTCTGGGGCTAAGCCCATGAGCTCCCTAAGCCTTATCCTGAGATTTTAGGACATATGCCACAACATACTCCTTGTGGGATTTCTTTCAGGAAACCTACCATGCTGAAAATCACTAACAAAGCATTTGCCACCTTCTCTGCATCAGTGGAGGACAGAGCTACTGCCTCTCAGTATCTAGTAGCATAACCTGCTACCATCAGGAAATACATCTTCCCTGTGGAACTTGGAGTACTCCAAGGCCCCACAATATCCATAGCTACTCTCTGAAATATCTCTTCAATCAAAGACAAAGGCATCAAAGGAGCCTTGACCTTCTGTCCTGCCTTGCCTACCTTTTGGCAATCCTCACAAGTCCTGCAGTACCCTGTTACATCCCTTTTAATCCCATGCCAATACAATTTCTGCATAATACGTCTTTTGGTATGCTTTATGCCCATATGACCTGTAAAAGGAATGTCATGAGCTATGGTTAGAAGTGCCAGATGGTAGACTCTGAGCACTACCAAATGCTGTATTACCTCACCCTCTAGCCCTCCCTCAGAGGTCCACTATCTATACAGTAAATCTTTGTTCCAGTATACAGTCTCCCCTTTTCCTTGAGAATCAGGTTGTCTCCTTAGCTACCTCCCATCAAGCCTCATAATGTAGGGACCAAAAGCTGAGCCTGTCTCAATTCTACCTTTGTGACCCTTCCCAGCTCCTTTTCCAGTGGAAGCCCAGTATCTTCTGACAGCGGTACCTCACTGTCAGCCTGGGTACTACCACTAACCTCTGCCCTTACAGTCACCCTGTCCACAGGAACATCGGTACCTACCAGCATCTGTGTCTCACTTTCAGATTCACTGCTACAGGGTGGCACCCTCCCTGAAATAGCCACCTCACCAGTCCCAGCTTTAGGTGAGGGGTCTATCTGGGACTCCTCCAGGCTACCTGACCCACATGTCTGTCTCCAAGCCTGGCTGTATGTAACTGCATGCACAAAAGGTACTGCATTATCAAAATTATTCCCTATCAAGACATCTGCAGTGGATATCCTCAAACACACCTACCTGCTTGTTTCCTTTTCCACCCTCCCAGTCAAGGCGAACCTTGGTCAAAGGTATTTGGAATGAGGTCCTTCCTAAAGCTCAGACTGGTGTGGACTGCCCAAGCAAATACTGCTCCTCTTTAACTACTGCAGGCTTCACAATGGTTATGTCCGAGGCTGTGTCTCTCTTAGTAGTGACCTGTCTTCCATACACTAAGATAGGATACAAACTTTGGTGATAATTTGGTACCCCTGTTGTCTCCAGAAGATTACCACTGGCATGCTGTTATTCCTAGTTGCTGGCTCCTTCACCTTCTGTTCCCTACCTTGCCTCAGTGGACATCCATATGCTACATGGCCCCTCTGGTTACATTTAAAACATCTAGCCTTTAGTCCTGACCATGTACCTGAACTAGTGGCTTCCACTCTTACTGGTGTACTCTGTTGGGGTGGTTTAGGCTGCCCACCATGGGTTCCCCTATAACCATGTGCAGGACTGGGTATTCCCTTCTTGTGCAGTGACGCTCATCTTGCTAAGTAGAGATCACCTTTTTTCCCTAGCTCATCTGCAGAGTTACACTCCCGTTCTGCCAACCATATTCTCATGTCCTCAGGCAGAGTGCTAAGGGCTTGTTTCCTTACAAAATATATGCCAGCCCTTCAAAAGTGGTGACCTGACACCCACTCATCCACCTATAAAATAAGTGCTTAACTCAGCAATATAACCCCATGCACTTTCATCTGCCTTGAGCCTATGCTCACGAAACTTTTTTTCTGTAAGGTTCAGGTGCTAACTTAAACATTCCAATAAACATTGTTTTACTTTATCATAGTTTAAACAATCAGTATCAGACAATTTAGAAACAACAATTGCAGCTTTATCATGGAGTAAGGGGGGCAGGGACTATACCCAAAGCCCTAAGTCAATATTATACTGTTTACATACTCTTTCATATATATGAATAAAACTATCAAAATTATCACCCTCTGTAAACTGTGAAAAATTTACTAACCTTTATTGCTTTTGGGGTTCAGTTATTCCCTTTCCCATGACCCTGCCAAAGAGTCAGCATCTCCCTCATGTTGATACTGTTTCTCCTTTTCTTCAGCCTCCAAATGCAGCACTCTCTCTGCTGATTCCAATTCCATCTGCTTCTCCAGTCGTTTGGCCTCTAGTTCTAATTCCATCTGTTTTTCCGGTCATTTGGCCTCCAATTCAAGTGTCTTTAACTCCAAATGGATTTTTAAGTCCTATGAGGAAAAAGTGAACTGTCCTGTTTCTGAAAACTGCACATGCCCATCACCAGACTGGCTGTCTTCCAGGGTTGCTGGTCCATGTTGCAGTTGTGACCAAGACTGAAATAATTTCCTTTTCAGTCAGGTTGGCATGCACCAATCCTTTGGCTTCACACATCTTGGCCTAGTGCTTCTTTGTCAGTTTGATATAATCCTCTGCTGACATCCTTGCCTGCTTTCCCTGACTAAACTAAACTAACAAAAATAAATAAAACTGTTGTGAAAATGAAATTCTACATGTTTACCTTGTGGCTGCTGAGAGTACACCTCCATCATTGACAACTGCCCACCGGCTACTGAAGTTCAATTAATATCCCATCCAGCTGTCACTAATATGTGATGAGTCCCTACTCTGGGCCAGCAATCAAGGAGACTCAGACCTCACCACTGACTCTGGTGAGGGATAGTCACTAATAGCAAAGATGGACTCACACAGTATTTTTACATGCAGCTCCCTGCACCAGGCACTATTTCCCTTAAAGATACTCTGGGAGCATGGTCCAGACCTGGGGCTGGACTCTCTTTCTCTCTCCAGGCCCACACAAAACTCAACACCAACCACTTTGGAGCTCTGTGTCTCTGTTCCCAGTAGCTGATGCACACACAGCTGAATATTTGAGTTTCACTCACACACACACATACACACCTGGGAAAACCTGGCACAGGTTTACTAGCTGTGACCTTTCTGCCCAGACACTGAGGAAATCATGCTGCCACCAGTCAGCTATCCTAAGGATCATACAAAGGGTCCCCAATTATACTGTGTAAAATTAATACTAATACAAATAGGAGAGTGTGACCAAAGCAGTAAGGCTTCAGGAGTAGCCACAGTGTCACTAAAACAATTATAAGTAATCTCAAGATGTTAAAAGTATTCTCTAAAGGACCAGCCACAATGAAAGGTATTAAAATATTTAATGATAAATAAAACAGGAGAATACTGAATACAATAAACAACAGAGTTTCAACCACAGAGTTATAAAAATAATACAGTTGGATAGTTTCTCACAGATGCAGAAAACAATGCTAAACTATTCTCACTGAATGTCCCTGACTAACTAAAGAATTACTATTCCCTGAGTACTTACTAAAGCAAGGCAAGCCGAGGTATGCTGAGTATCTTACCACAGCAAAAGCCAGATGATGTCTCTCTTTGTCTGTGTGGATGTCTGAGAGATATATCCTGTCAGAAATCTTTCCTGTCAGATTCTGTGCTGCAAGGGTTCCAAGGAAACCAGATGTCGGTTAGAGGATGACATTATCTATGGTCAGCTGATACTGGTACAATGCAAACACAAAGCTTTGCTAAGATCCATGGCAGCATCTGAAAGCTGTGTCAGCATCTGAAAGCTATAACACAATTTTAAACTTTTCACCCTTCCAGGGTTCTCTGATAAACATGCACATTTGATCACTTACAACAATACAACCTAGTATGCATGCATACATTCTTTCTGTCAAGTAGGACCTACTGTTGATGCATTTTCACACAAGTAACTTTACAAATATATGTTTAACTCAAACATCTGTACAAATCAGTGCGGTAGTCAAATGACATAAACATTATTTACAAAACTCCAGCTAGCTATGCTGGCATATGTACACATGTACTGCCCTACTCTCCCTAGCACATATGGCACTACATCATAACATCACAGGTTTAACCAGACATTATCAAGTATTTTTACTTTATTATTACTGTATGCTGACATACATAATTACCTAACTTTCTCACATATATTCTTTCATTGTTACCCATAAGGTTTCACGTCCATTTGTGTCAAATGCCTTATTAAGCTCTCCTATCATAATTTTCACTTCTTCTTTTCTGTTCATGACATCAGCCACAATTTCTCTAACTATCATTAATAATTTTGACAACCTTTCCCCTTTATACTATATATATGCAATCTTCCATAATATTTTCTATTTTAATTTTTAAATATCTTTTGTATTATTTTCATAAAGATCTTATAATCATTATTATTCAATACTATGGCTCTCCAGTTTTTAATTCTCTTCTATCTTCCCTCTTCCATATGAATTTAAGTATTCCACTACATAATTCTTTATAAATAAAACCTTCATTTAACCACTCATTCAAAATCTTAAAAAAATATTTTTGCCAATCCCTTAAATTTTTATACATTTCATACTCTATTACATCTGAGCCTGCAGCTAAATTGATAGTTACTTGTCCTAATAATTTATCTAGCTCATTTAAAGAAACCTCCTTTTCCAATTCTGTATTCTCTTTTTCTTTTAACTGTTTTACTTTCCATGTTTTTTTACTACCTTCTTTTTTCTTTAAACATTTCTTGCACACATTGTACCACACTATTCATAATCTATTCCTGAGTCCTTTCTATTTCTCCTTTTACATTTTTTTATTTCTCTCATTATACTACCATTTTTCTTTACTAATTTGCTTAAGTAACTCAGTACATCTTCTCTTTTTCCTTGTAAAAACTATCTTTGCTTATATAACAATTCTTGTATTTTTTTTCTTGATTTCTTTCATATAATTACTTTTCTTTGTCAAAGTACTTTCTATCATTATATTATACATTTTCCAATGCATCATTGTATTTTCTTTTATATTTTTCTCTCTCTACTTTTCTCACATCATATTGCCATTGTAAAAAAAAGACACTTTTATATTTTTCCTTAAATATCATCCACCATTCAGACCAGTCTTTACAAAATGTTCTGATACTAATGTGATCTTTCCATGACTGCATTACTAATCTTTCCTTCTTCATTCCATGCTTTCCCATTTATCCTTGTTATTCCTTTGCCTGTTTTTACATAGTCATTGTTTTCTTTTATCTCTAGCCATATTGCAAGATGATCAGAAAATCCTGTTTTAACTACCTCCCCTTCTCCTATAACTAAACTTTCTGATGCTACAAAATAATATATTTCAGTTCTATACATACCCTTTTGCAAGTCCATGAAATTTTACCCCAAAGTTTTAACTTACCACATCTTATAACTTCTAACATTTTTTCTTACATAATTTCCTTTCTTTTTACATTTGCCACCTAAATCACTATTAAAGCCTCCTGTCATTAAAATATTCATATGTATCACTATATAGTCTAAAATCTGATTAAATAAGCTTTCCCTTTCCTTACAGTTAGTGTAAGCATATAATGTCACAATTCTATATCCATTTTAAATCCACAATGCTTAATCTTCCCATTTTTGCTAAAGTTACATCTAATAACATTACCATATTTCTACAGAATACTGCTAGTAGAGAACATCTCTCATTTCCCAAATTCTAAGTTATCTTTCCTCTACATAGTTTCTCTGTAATCTTTCTTAATTTGTTAAAACTCTTGTCTTCTAATATAATTATATCTACATCACATGTAACACTACTACAAAAATCCTATTATTCTTATTATATTCTTAATACTATTCACATTTACAGAAAGCACTATAAAATTTTCATTTTCAAGTTCATAGCTAATTACTAGGCTAGTTAAGCCTAATCAATTTCCTTCCCAAAGATGACAATCAAATACTGCACTCTGTGCTTGTGAGTCAAGCAATTTAACCATTGCACCAAGCCCCAAGCTTTATCTGCATGCATTCATTTTCATCCATTTCTTTTCTTTTTTCTTTTGGATGGATCTGTTGTAGGGAAAACATTATTTTCCCCAATGTTTTTTTTCCATATAGTATACAGTTTTAGTGATGATACATTTTTATGCATTGTGAACTCAAGTATTCATTAGGTGTTTTTTTTTTATATATTACAGGCTTATTTTTACAATTTTACAAATTGATTAATTAACAGCTTAATTAGTTAATGATGTTATTCATTTGGTATTTAATGTGGTTACTTTTGTTATTTTATTTGTCTGAGGACGTGCACATATTGAAGGTGCATGAAAGTGCTAAAAATAAATTTTTCGTGGACTTGGTGTTTTGATATCGTGGATTTCTCTTTTTTCTTTATTTTAGTGGCTTTTTTCTTTTGAACTTATCCCTTTAAATTTTGCCTGTATTTTTTAACTTTCTTTTTTTCCTTTTACTACCTCCCATTTATGTCTTCTTCATCACTTATTTCAGAACCTTCTTCTATAGCCTCTTTATTTTTTCTCATCTAATTTTTCTTCTATTTCTACTACTTCTAAAATTTCTTCTCTTTATTCATTTTATTCTTTCTTTTTCTTTTTCCTTACTATTATTTTCATTTTTGCAATCCATCCATAACTCACCAATTTTGTTACATTTATAACACAAGTCACATTTTTTGCATAATGTTCCATTTCCGCACAAATATAACATTTTACTTTCTCACAGTTATTTATCAAATGTCCTCTGTTTTGGACTTTTTTATAATTTCAAACATGTTTGTTGCGAGTACTTATGTACTTGAAAAACATGGACGAAAGTTATGATAACGACCGAGAAAAAGAATGAATGGAAAAAAATGCTGACAATTTGATTTTGAATTGTTGACATTTTTCAAACATATCACCACATCCAGTGGCATACAACACACCATTGCCCCCCCCCCACATCCCCTGCAACTTATATATACAAACTTTGAGATCGCACTACAGTGTGGGAAAGGGTACAATTCCCGATCCCTACTATAGTGCGATCTCCATCCAACATGCCGAACTCACAACAGCAAATGCACACTACCATTTGCTGTTGTGCATTCTGCATGTTTTTTTTTGTTTTTTTTTTTGCACATACAAAAATGTGGAGACTTACTTTTGACTATCAGTTGTCGCACACTACAGCTGCAACATCATGATGATACACACACTCACACACACACACACACACACACACACACACAGACACACACACACACATATATATATATATATATATATATATATATATATATATATATATATATATATATATACACACACACACACACACACACATATATATATATATATATATATATATATATATATATATATATATATATATATATATATATATATATAATACATATGTGAAATTTTATGTAATCTTTATGTATTACAGCACCTTCACTGTTTGTTTCACTAATGTTAGTATCATTTCTGTATTAATTTTCAGGGTTACTGGTTACTTTGAACCAAGAAGAAAAAGACAAAAGGGTGAAAAATGATTTGTAAATATCCAAAGAAGTACCCCAGAGACACCAGCAGCTCAGCACACTAAGTTTTAATAAAAATGTACTTTCCAACACTTCCAAAATAATATAAGTTTAGTGCATTTGTCCCTGACCTAGGGGCTTCATCAGAATCCTTAAACGAACTTCATTACCAGATTTAAAAAAACACATTAATATCACATGACCCATAACAGCCAATAATATCAAATTGAATCAAATTACATTAAAATATAACTAAAATTTATACCAAAAATATACAGATATAAATAAATAAATTCAATATGAACTTAATTCATCTTTAAACCCTAATTAAAAATATGAATGTAATTTTAGAATACAACAGATAGAGACCACATCACTCAAGTGCAGAAACCTGTAGGCAGGTTTCCTTTAAGGAAAAGGAATTTATATTCAATGCTATACTATTACTCTTATCTTTTTGAACATTTTGTACGTAATACTTATGAACTTACTATTCATAATGACTCCCTGTTAAAACAATGACACTCAAAATGCTGAGTGCCAATAACCTGAAAAAAGACTGAAAACCTGGAGAAGAATGAATCTCAAAAACCACTCTTCTACTTAAAAGTTCTTTTCATATGGAGACAGGCCCCACACATACCCCACTCACCTCAAACTTATATATATACCAACTCTGAGATTGCTATACCTCAGAGAAAAGGTAATATTCCATGAAATGACATCTCGGACTTATAAGTCCAATCTATCAGCCATTCAGTCTCTGTGACATTTCAAATGGTTACCATTCATAACATATTACATGCATCAGGAAAAAAAAGCTTTGCTCTTCATCAGAAAGTCTCCAAATTATTTCCATTTTTATTTACCTGTAAGGTCAGTGGGAAGTATATCATTTATGCCCTGTTCTTAAGTATTTCATCTGTCAAAAGTATTGTTGGATCCTTTTTTCCTTTGTAATAACATATGCTCTAAATCCCTTATATCACCAATAAACAATTACCTTAGCATTATATTCATCTAACAAATTTTTATAATATTGCATTCCAGTAACTTTCCCTTGTATATATCTGCCATTTATATTTAAGTATTTTCTGCTTCAGAGAAAACTACCACACTATCCATGAAGAATAATCAAAATGAAGGTCATGATGATCTTCCAGACCCTATCTACATAAGTTAAGATATTATATTTATCTAGAAGATCTTCCCTTACTTTAAATAATACTGGTCCTTTTTATTACAAATAATATCAATATCTAAATCTATTAATAGCACTTTATGGTCAGGAAAATAATATTCAACAACAATTGACTGGAGTCTTCAAAAACTGTGCACTAGTAAAAATAAAATTAATCCTTATAGCTAATATTCCTCTACTTTAAGAGTAGCCAGGGCCCATAGAACATAAACTACATTTTCTGAATCTTGTTTTTTTATACATTCTTATTTCAATATCCTCTAGCTGCTTACCATTTTGTCTCTTTGTGTCAATTAGGCTGTTGTTGAAATTATCCACTTAAATGACAAAAAGTGGTATCTATCCAAATTGAAACTTTTTCAACAATAATTTCCTATCTGACTGTGTAGTGTAATCACAAATATTAAAGATCCATATTCTGTCTTTAAAGTTAACATCCACTGCCAATGCCTTGTGAGATATAACAATCCATATGTACAGTACTGTAAGTAATACCATTATTACAAATAAATGTTAGTACACTAAAACACATCTAATCCAAAAAAAAAGTATGCATCAATACACCCCCCCCAGACACACCTAATCTGCATGTCTAATATCTTTAAATAAACAAATACTTCCTCGAATGGTTTAAAGCTATTTCAAAATGGGTGAAAATTTTCATGCCTTATATATATTCCTTTCCTTAAACTCTTTCTTTTAGGATTTCCCTTTCTACTACAACCTCTTCTTCTTCAATAAAATTATTTTTACTATTATATTTTTCTAATTCAACTTGTAACACTGTAAACTTATTAGACACACTCACCTAGGTCGCAGAAGCACTCTCCTCATCAGTATGTTAAGCAGTGCCCTTCTAAGAAAACTCCTCATGTTCTGGATTTTTAAACTGAAGTAGACATTTTGTTGTTCAACCTACTTTTCCTTCTCACTTGCTTGAGTATTTCTTGGTAAATCAACTCAAAAGGATTTGCTTTTTCATAGCTGGTATATTTCTTATTGCAATTCAGTTTGCAGTGTTTTGCATGCAGACAATCTTCACAAAAGAACACAGGACAATTCCTTTTTAAATGCCCCAGCTCCTCACATACAAATCATTTTCAGCTTGCCAGCATATGTCAGACCTAATGACTAATTTTAATAGCATTTGATTCTCTATATGTTTCAATTGACAGTGCACAACAGAGGGTTCGGTAAACCCTTCTGGTCCTCCTATCCATATTCCTAATTTATCCTTTATTTTACATAAAGTCTGAACATTCTAACAGTACTTTATTTAACATTTGTTAACCAGGAAAGTCTGATTTGGAATGAGCCAATTTTCATCAGAGGCCTGGAGAGAAACACTCCAGACACATGTCTTTGTAATGTGGGAGGAAACAGGAGCACATCCACACAAACAGGACATGCAGACTCCACACAGAAGGAACCTCAGCCGAGTATGAGACCGGAGGAGTATCTCTTGCTGTGAGGTGACAACACTACCTCTGCACCAGTGTGCCATCCAGTTTAGACATCATGTTCAGATAAATAAGTGACCTGAGGCCAAATTTGCACTTTCAGCTGATTGCTAAGATGTAAATAATAAAGGGAAAACAAAGAAAAAGAAATAATTTCTTCTGTTTCTTTTTTTTTTTTCAGAAATGTGCACAATAGTCTGTAAAACAACTTCCAATTCAAGACATAAGTCATATATCATTTTGGAAGCAAAATTAACTAAAGCTCTTACCTGTGGAATAGGAACTTCTAATGGAGAAATTATTTCCTTCCAGAAGGCAATGGAGTAATTATCTCCTTCCAGAAGGCAAGCCTGTCCATGGGGTCCCCCATTTGTAAATAGCAAAAATATAGTAGAAATCTCTGATATTAGAAAGTAACTGATGTGGAAAACATTCTTCCAGCTGCTGCACTTTCAATAACACTCCAAACTACATTAACAAAGGAAGGACACTGCTCTTAACTACATATAATAACCTCTGTTTGCCAGTGGCTGGCAGGCCAACCTTTTTGAAGTTCAAACTCAACATTCAACAGACAAACTGCTAAGTTGCAAAGTATGATCCAAATCAGACATAAATTCATTAGCTTCAGCCAAGCATACATTTTTCTCAATTGTATTAACTACATTTGACTGTAATGTATCTTTCATATTATCATTTGCAGGCTGAGTATCCAAATAAAACAACTGCTGGGTATGTATGCCACAAGATCCCAACTCACTATGCATAATTCCTTCAGTCTACTACCTTCACAAAATGAATGACTTACCTCTGACATAGTAGACAACACCCATTTAGTATCCTAGTAAAGAAAACAGTAGGGGAAGTTCCCCATTTTCCTGGCTGAATTCCCTCTAGGCAATATGAATGCCACCTCAAGTCTCCCCTGAAAAGAAGATGCTGGCCTAGTAGAACTAACCCATTCCACAAAGAGTTGTTGTTGTCTTTCGGCTTTTCCCGGTTAGGGGTCACCACAGCGGAACTCCGGTCCGCTAATGATTGGCAGTAGATTTTCACAGTGCCGAGTTGCCAGCTCGACGCCCAACCTTCAACAAAGGCATGCCCATTCACACATGTCTTTTGGAATGCCACTCGACCCACGGGGAGGACATGCAGACTTCACACAGAAGGCTCTCCCCACACACTAGCTGAGAATCGAACGGGAGAACCTCTTGCTGTGAGGCAACAATGCTACCGCTGCACCACTGCTGATGTATCCATTCCACAAAGAGTAATTAAATAAAATATGTCTTTCCTAGAGTACTGTGCATATGAAAGTGCCTTTGATTCTCAAATTAGATTAAGCAATAATCCCAGTCAGGGTGGTCATTATCAAGGAAATAACATATCACCCAGGGGTAAACAATACAAAATGGAATATAAACCATAATGAAAAATAAATACTAGATGAAACAGCTTAAAAACACATAAAGTTAAGACACCAGAGACTTATTCTTAGAATGACTTACTGTTTGTACAAGTAGAACACATTTATCTTATTTTCAGCAAAGCATTAGCAGTCCCTTCTGCTGACTGTATACTTGACTGGATCTAATTTTGGTGACTGAATTTATAAAATGTTTAAATTCATAAGGTCGAAATCTGATGACCGACATTTTAAAAAATCAAAACAACGCAAACACCATTTGCTCCACAGTACCCCCACACACCCTGCTAATTATATACCAACTCTAAGTTGCACTACAGTGCGGAAAAAGGAAATTTCCCCATTTCCCACTGTAACATGATCTCAGTACATTCTGTTTGACATTTTAAAATGTTGGTGAGATACTCTCAGCCATATGAATTTTAATATTTTAAAAATTTGCCCATCTAACAAAACCCACTTGATTATATAGACTGGGCCTTGTGAACAGCCAGCCAGACATTTCTGATATGAATTCCAAACAGAGAGGTCACCACAACACCCAGACATCCACAGAAGCACACTTTATTAAATAAAATAACAAAAGACTTACCCCAGGATTCAGCAAGCTCTGCACGACATGTAGGAATAGTGCAAGAGCTGCTGCAGGCAATATGGCTGCCGAGCAATCCAGGAATAAGCTCCCGGGATGTGCATGAGCTCTCCTGCACTATTCCTGCACAGACACAGCCCCTGTATACTACTTACCTCATTTGCTGGTGAAAACCATGCAAATGAGGTGAATTAGTGATCCAGGAAGCAGGCAGACGTCCATGCAGGAATACTGTAGACTGCAGAATGTATTCAACCAGTAGCTGAATACATTTCTGCAAACTACAAAACAAAGGCATGACAGCTCATAAAAATGCATGTATTAGAAGGGTTAGGCATGCCAAAGGCCAAATATATGGTCATAGGCATGAAAATGAGTTTCAAAATTATAAAAATTAACTTTTGTTTTTGTTGGCCGATTTCGGCGGTTTAATCGCAGGGCAGTGGTGCGCAAACGGGATCGGCCTGAAAAGAAAAAGAAAAAGCTGGAAATAAGCTTTTAGACCAAAATCATAATTCTGCCATAATAGTCAATGGCATGCATAACACAACAAGGCCATGGAATAGTGGTTGCTAAGGGGGAAGGCTAAGTGTCAGATTTGTAACCATGCATTAGCAGTCAATCCTATGCAAATGAGGGCAATGATACTGAATCACAGATTTCCCTTCAGTGCTAGCTTGCACCCAACCGTGTAGGTGCATTAAGACCACAGTGTAAGCCTAAGAGCTAGATGACTTCATAAGGGGGTGTATCATGCATGCTGTAAGCTTATTAGAGCCCTGTGGCCCATGTTTGTGCTTAGCTAAGCACAGCTAAGGCAGGGTGTGTGTCTAAGGCTGTATTGTCTTCCACTAAGAAATGCAGAGTGTGATCATGACCAGGGAGGGCCAGTTTCTGCTAAATGGTGTTTACATTGCCTAAATGGGTATGCGCAGCACGCTCCGGGTTTTAAAAAAAAAACAGAAAATAGCAGCTCTGTTCACATCTGAGCACTGGGTTTGTGCGGTGTGCCTCAAGACTTAAACAGGAAGGCAATGGGAAGAGAAAATAGCAGTAAGAAGGTAATCAAGGAAAACTAGCATAGCTGTCAGATGAAATGTATCAGAACCAGCCAATTACACAGGCAGCAGCCCAGCTCAGCACACTACTATAAACTATGCAAACATCTTTCCCTCTGTTTTTTCCCACAAACTCTACACCACCGGTATACACAAATGGAAGGGCTGCTTTTGCTCTCATAAATCAACATATTTAAGAGACTGAGGGTGGTGAGGATGACAATGCTGATGACCAACCCACAGTGAGGAGAAGAAGAGTGTACAGACCCTGGGTAACCTACCAGGGGCAACATGAGCTGGAGATAGTGGAGCGTTATAGGGTGTACAGGGACCTCCTACAGCAAGTTGTTGAGCTGTGCCAGCCATGCCTCACACACAGAACCAACAAAGGGGAACCCATCCCAGTGGATACCAATGTACGTGTAGTCTTAAGAATACTAGCCACAGGTACCTTCCAAAGGCCAACTGGGGATATCATGGAGATCTCACAGGCATCAGCATCCAGGGTATTCCACCAGTTCCTAGATGCCATGTCAGCACATGCCAGTGAGCACATATATTTCCACAACACCCGTGAGGCATTGACCAGCAATATGCATCTCTTCCACCAAATAGCAGAATACACTGAGCTAGTGTGTGCTATAGACTGCATGCACATACACAGCAAAGCACCACCCAGTGAGCGGGATAGAGTCTACATAAACCGCAAGGGCTTCCCCTCCATCAACTGCCAGGTCATATATGATGCCCAGGGTATTTTAATGAATGTGTGTGCTGGCAGCCCTGGAAGCTATCACGACTCCCACATCTGGCATATACCCAGCTGCACCAGAGACTTGCCAATGGGGACATCGCATATGGCCACCTAGTGGGGGATGCTGGTTATGCACTGGAGCTGTGGATGATGACACCCATCAGAAATGCACACACACCCAAACAAGAACTCGATAATGAGGCACGTGCACAGTCCAGAATCATAATAGAGCGTGTGTTTGGGATGCTCAAGTCACGGTTCCGGTGCCTGGACACATCCGGTGGAGCCTTGCCATACTCACCAGCTACATGTACCCAAATTGTCATTGTATGTGCCATGCTACATAATATGATCCTGCAGAAACAGCTGCAGCAGGAACAGCGTGGGGCAGGGCCACACAGCCCCCCACCATTGCCAAGGCCAGCACAGGCATAGAGTGACTTGGGGGAAGAACAATCTGAGCCTGTCCCTGTAGTCCGAAGGAGGCATGCCAGTATGCCCAGGCCTTGGCAAAGAGGCAACACATAGCACATACACTGACATGGTAGGAACCCAGGGAATGACACCTCCTTCTGACTCGCACATACAGTAAAAGGGATGCCAAGCATGACACTACCTGTGCTTAACCATGTATAGGGAGTGTACTATGTGCATCCAACATAGTCAGCCCTCCAGCACCCTCCTCAATACTGGCACAGCCACAAGGTAAGTCACTCTCACTATCAATTGCTGAATGGAGTAGTATGTTCTGCTACTTGTATCTATGGTACGGATGTGAGCATGCATGGGAATCGGGTGGCTGAATGGGATGGCAGCAGATAGTAGACACCTATATCAGCAGCATGAAATCCATAACAAATACTGGTGTCAACATAGTAGGCAGAACTAGACAAGGTGACAAAACCCACTGCAGGACATGTGGTGGGCCAAATCTGTGTCCATAGGACACACACATGCATGTCAGTAAGGCTCACAAACCCAACAACATTCTCAGCCAGTAGGACAGGTGTAGACAAACACAAAGAAAAGCTGTGCTAAGGCCACCAATTGATGGCAATGGAGAACAGTCCTCCTACAGACCTACACAGACAGATTACAACAGGTCAGGCAGTGGGATGTTAGTTCTGAAGGGTAAGAAGTCCGAAACTGAAATGTAGGTCAATAAAACCTAAGAGCTGTACTACACTGATATGTCTCTAGTCTGCATGATAGGTCAGAATACAGAATGAAATGGAAGCCAACAGAGTACCTGAAATACCAGTACAGTCATAGCAAATGTTTACAGTTGTCAGGTGTGCCCCCCAATCCTATGTAGAAATGTAGTAACATGTATGTGTGGGTATAATAACAGTGGAGCACAGATTAACTGAGCTGGCCAAATTAGCAGGATAGATTGTTGCATGTGTACAATATGCAGGGCTCTCTGTGTTACGTTGTTGTGTGTTGTATATTGTGTGAAAGTGGTCAGCATGTAGGCATGGAAGGGTTGTGTTCCAGTGGCTAATGGCCAGTACTGTTGATGACAAGGCCAAGTTCTCACAGCTGCAGTGCCAAACAATGCATCCCAGCAAGACACAATCCAGCAGTAATCCATACTAATTGTTTGGATGTAATATCTGTCACCATCTGAAAGATGGACATGGCATGAATGTGGGCCCAGACATACAAACAGTACACAGGTGGAAGTACCCTAGACAGAGAGTGTATAAAATGTTACTGTCAAATGGACACACCGTTGGATTTGTACATACAGGTTAGCAGCAAATTAATTGTCTGTGTAGCATGGAATACTGATGTAGTCTGGCCAAACACTGGCAGACCACAAAAGGCACAGGTATGAAGTACTGAGAAACCGCTGATGTGCCCACAAAAGCCAACATAATGGGAATGCCCCACATATATCTGTGAGCCAGCTGAAAGTAGCTTCCATAGCACACATGCACTCAGCTCACCCCACCATTAGCCACAGGTACCTCACAGGTCATATCCCTGCTGTTGGGAATGAGTACAATATGACCCCACTTCTGTATGAAAATACCCACAGAATGCATCATGCTGAAGAGGCATCCTACACAGGGGTGTCCCTAGCTGTAAGCAGCACCTTGCCACCATCCACAACAATGGATTAATAAAGACAGAAACTATTGCCATTAACACCTTACACACCTATCCTCTCACCCCAGGGGAATACAGTGGCTTGCAGCCTGGGACTGTAGGAGTGGCAGAATGCACTGGCCTGCTACAGATGGCCTGCATCCCTACCAAATGCCCTACACTCCTCTGTCAAAGGCCTGTGTCTCACTCATACTGCCAATGTATGTTATATCATGGACTCCCAAATAACGGCATAACACAGTCCACAGAACACAAATGCAAGACCATGTTGACAAATCCCAGTAGCATGTCCACCATGTCCTACTGCATGAACTGTGTACCAACCCCTAAATACTGCTGGGATGAAGTGATAACTATAGGGATACTTATCAGATATTGTTTGCATAATCTTAGGAAGAAGATAGAATAACAGAGGAGGGGGTAGAAGCATGGATGCCATGGAGTATGTGAAGTCTGAAACTCTGATGTGTGCACATACTACCCTGCCTGCAAACACAGGAATGTGTGGCTACAAACCTGCTTGTAAACCAAAATGTGAAGGGGTAATGACCAGAAATATGAGCCCTGCCTCTGGGTAACCTGTGTGAATCTGTACAGCTGTGAGGTATAGCCACTGCAGGATATGGCCATTCTGTCACGTCAATAGATGTACAAGTATGGGATCCTCAGCCACCACAATACCAAGGTGCTGGACCATTCACACAGACCCATCAGCAAGTGACTGCAGCTCCCCCGCCATATATATGCTATAGTGTGATGTACTAGTTAGGCAGGAGTTCTCCTCCCAGAAATGGCAACTGTGAAACTGTGTGTATGTGTAGGGGTCAATGCTTTTGAAAGCATTCACAGTCACTACACTTTCCATTACCCTACTTTGGCAAGCCTGCTGATATCATTCACCTTGAAATACATCTTTGGAGAAGGAGTAGCCCTATAAGCTCCATGGTGCATGCAATAACTGTGTAATGCTATAGTGTAATGTACTAGTTAGGTAAGAGTTCTAATCCCAGAGATGGCAACTGTGACACTCTGTGTTTGTTTGTGTGTGTAGGGATCAATGCTTTTGAGGCCATTCACAGTCACTACACTTTCCATTGCCCTACTTTAGTAAGCCTGCTGATGTCATTCACCTTGAAATACACAGCTGGATTAGGGCAGCCCTATAAGCTCTGTGGCATGTGCAATAACTGTGGTATACTGTAGTAGCAATACATAGCTAGGTAGGGGTTTGAATCTCAGTACTGGCAAGTGTGTGTTTGTGTGTGTGTGTCATCAGTATCCTGTGTGGAGGTAGCTGTGATTGCATAATAACAGGACTCATTGTGGGGTGGGGTTTGCAAAATTCTTATATTAAGGACCTACTATATGCAACATGTCCACCTTACAAGGACAACAGATGTCAAACAGCAGAGAGGCTGGTGTAGACAATCCATGCCCCCACATGTGACATTATGGATCAGTGAACAATATAGGCTACCCTTGTATTACCGAGAGAACACTCTCCACCCATGTCTCATACACAAGCACACTTAGCTAAGCAATGACCAATGTATTGGTAGTTCCCTGCATATTGCCCACAGATAGTAACCATGGTGTGATTGCAGTGGACTACAGAGGACATGGCACCCTGTTCCATCCCTACAATAGGCAAATAATTGCTTACAGTGGTCCTTTGCTATGTTCCCCACTGGACGCCTGCAACAACTGTCGAGTCTGCAAATGTAACCCACAAAGGGAATATCATGCCTTATATACATGCCTTGTATGGACAGATGCCACTAACACCAGTAAATACCTGGCTGTAAACATCCACTTTGTCAGGCTTGGTCCACACATCTTGCACTACTGGGTGCTGTGTATACCTCTGGACTGACCAGAATGTGTCAGACTGTCCATATTATTTATTGGTTATATCTCTTCATGTATTCCACAGGATCATTACTTTGATTTGTGTGGTACTGTACTATCATGATCTTATAATGTCTGTCAGTAACTGATGGTGTACATGTCAACATCAGATGTGACTTCCCACACAAAATTTCTGTTAAGACAACCCTATTACAGTAGCAAGAGTCTACATGTATACCTGCAATACTTGCATGACATCCCCTTGCACTAAGAGGTTGTGACTCTTGGTGCTGAGGTATGACTCCACTACATGTTATGGACATAGCATATGCTATACATATATGTATATATATAGATATATATCTATATATCTATACAGATATTTACACATATACATATATATATATATATATATATATATATATATATATATATATATATATACATGTATGTATATATATATATATATATATATATATATATATATATATATATATATATATATATATATATATATATATATATATATATATATATATATATATATATATACATACATATACACATATGTATATGTTTGCATATATACGGATATATATGTATATATTTTCATATATATATATATATATATATATATATATATATATATATATATATATGTATACACACACACACACACACACACGCACACACACACACACACACACACACACACACACACACACACACACACACACACACACACACATATATATATATATATATATATATACTTAAATATATAGAATTCAAAGCAGCCGTTCACTACTATTCAGTATGTGTAGTGACAGATATATTGAAAAAAAACATCAAATGTCTTCACAGCTGTGATGGCTTAGTGGTAAGTGGTGTGACTGTAGTGTATAGGGTCCCAAGTTCAAGACCTGCAAGTGCTATTTATTCTGTTGCTAGGTAGAACAAGGGTTGTTGGATACAGAGTGGTTAAGGCAATTATGAGCAGCCTGATCACATTCCAGTCTGATAAAATAGCAGGGTAATGCCATAAGTGTATTTAATTCCATGTATATAACATGCGTCTATGTGCTGTCATTACAGTAGCAAGGGGTGTGAGTCAACTGTCTGGGACCCCTGAGTATATATGGCTTGTACAAGACTCTTTTCCATTTGAATGTGTTACATACATGGGTAGTATCCCAGGTTATATGCAGTCACACTGGCATGTAGTGTATCATTATGTTACTAATGTTGACAGTGCTTTCACAAGTAAGAGTAGATTGCAGACTGTAGTACTGGAACCAAACACCCCTGCATGCAAAGATGGACTCTGAATCCTCACTGCCATGTTCGTGGTGTGTCAGCTGTGTGTCATTAAGTATTTCCTACTGGATATTGATTTGACATGTGGATATTAACTATAGACTACTGTGTGTATAGGACATGTCATTGAGGGCTGGTGTCATGTAGTAATGGCATACCTACCAGTGTCAGACATCTGTCAACACAGTCATCCTACTGCATAACCAGTTGGCTACCTGATGTCTGTCTGTCCTCTGTACAGATGGGCAGATGTCGGGACTCCATCTTTGCTGGTTACAGGCAATCTATGCTTGAGTGACACTGATATGTCTGCCCAGATATGTTATGAATGCCACAGCTAGGAATCCACACCCTGTACACACCACATGCCATGGATACCTCAACTACACTACCACAGTCAACAGAACATGCTTGGGTACAGGTCACCAAGACAGACACTGACCATGTTATGTAATATATGCTGCATACATGTCAACTGGAACACCTCACTGGCCCTCTCAAGAGGCAACCAGATGATTGGATGTTGCATGTACCTCTCACCCTGAGGATCACCCCCATGGCATCTGTTGATAGATGGCCTGCTGGCAAATGTTAGGTGGCATGATACCACTGTACACACATCCCCTGCTCTTCCCATCTCTCCATGGACAATATCCTGGTACACACTTATGAACACCTGCACCTATGGACCCCAGTACTGACAAATGTGTATGTGTGCATTACTGAGAATAACAGTGTCTGTGTGTTTGCAGACCTGTAGTTGATAATACCCTGAGGCCCTTCACACCCACCGTACCCCCATTGCCATAGTTAGATATGTCTGCTGCTGTAATGGACATTACAAGTACCTTGTTACACTCTTCACCCTATGGGCTACCTGGAGCTTGCAGTACCAGCATAACACTGTTGTATAAATGGGTTGATAGGCATGGGATACCCTCTGAGTTCTGGCAAAAGTGTGTATGTGTGTAAGTGTGTATATTTGCAGGATACAGCAGTCTGAGGCCACATTCTCCTAATACAATACACCTTGACACACAGTATTAGGGATAGTGATGTTGCTGACCATAGGAGAGCTATGACAATGCATCATCCTACTATCCCCGTGGCATGTACAATAGATGCATATCCCTGTAGTAGCAGTCTTGAGATAGACAAGGGGTTGTATTGCAGTCCTTGTCCATGTGTGATGGTGGGTATGTCAGATTATTATCATAGGTTTCAGTGAGTACAATATCCAATATGGGTGTGGGTGCTGGGTATACAGTTTTTACACCATGGTACCCCCAGTACATGTCCCATGTTCCACTGTATGGGGACCACTGTCACCATCACCCATATAGGTAACTGATAACACTATCCAACCCAGTGATGCATGTGCTGTGTGCAACTTATCTGTAACAGAATGGACACACTGACAAGGTAGTTAGCACTGATAAGCCCAGGTCTCTCAGATGTGTGTATGACTGTTATGTGTTTGTCAGTGTGTATATGACAGTATGTCACACTATGTATTTTTCATAAACAACTAGTACATCCCCCATTCCCATACTGTACAGGCCCTGGTGATGTTCTTCACTTAACATGTAACCTGGAACACACCTCATCCTAAAAGCTGTGTGGTGTGTGCAATTAAGGCTGCACACATCAGTAGCACTACATACTAGTCCCACTGTTGCCAAGTATGAGTGTGTGTATGTGAAGGGATCTACTTCAGTTTGCAAAATATATATGTCCCAGGAGGTCATCTGTCTGAGAACTGCCTGGCAAATGCTAACATTTGACAGGTATCATCTTGTGGAAATTCTTTCTATCACAACTAGTAGTAGATGTGTAAATGCCCTCTTCCCCACTGGATAGCTGTACAGTGATACTGGGGTTGGTATATATAGCTAGGTGTGGATCTTGTGGACACAGCCACCATCATTGCAGTTATTGTTGAGTGTATCCCCCCACTTAGTTGGCTGTAATACTGTACAGTTCATGTTAGCAGGTTAAGTAGTTGTCAATCACACTATCTGTGGTTCTACACCACCTCACACCTTCCAAAGGTTAGGGCTGTGCCACCCACACCAGCACACCTATGTTTACCGAGTTGAGGATTGCACTACAGTGGGTAAGAGGACATATACCCTGCCAGTACCATCGTCAATGACATTAAACTAGCAGACTGCTTATTTCCCAATGTGTTGTTGTGCCTATTCTGCTTAGTGGAATTACATAGGCTAAATGGGTTCCTTGCAAACGTACATACATCCATGTGTACAGTACTCTCTGTGTATTGCATCAACACCAAAGCCTGTGTGTGTGTTATACACAAACATGTGGTGTGTACCACCCAGTACACTAACCATTGTCCACTGTAGAAGGGCTGCTGACATCAGCCACCATGCACTCACCTGTATACACCCCCAGACCTATCAGGCATGTGGCACATGCAGTAACTGTTATACAGACCTGTGACGTGTTCAGCTGTACTCAGGATATGGCACAGTCAAGGTGTCACCACAGTGCCATACCCCTTGTAGGAAACAACAGCAGACCAATATCCTGCTGACACATGGACACCTACAACACAAACGGAATACATTATGGGGACCACAATCACTATAACAGCTATAATGCATCATGGCTGGACAGCTACACTTTCTGACATGTAAACATTAAACTTTAGTGCTGAAAACATGTTACACAGCATTACACTGGTACACCATAGTACAGTCACCCTGTGCATCAGAACCATATTAGCCTGTCCCTGCATTGATGTTAATGATGACAGGGATGTGGCACAGGTATCATCATATGCACAGGGTGTGTTGTTGGTTTGCCAGAGACCTAGGCTGAGCCATATGTTTGACATTATGTGTGTGTTAGGGGGTTTCATTATTAATTGGGCTATTGCGATGGTGTGTGTGTATATGGGGTTGCCCTATCTGTGTTGGTGATGTGTGTGTGTGCATGCATGCACACAGTTCTGCCATGTGGCTGCCCCATACAGGGGTTTGTTGGACAGCTGCAGACTGTGCCTGGCAGGGTGTGCAGTTCACCATTTCCAGCCAAGGACATGAGAACTGTGCTTGCCAGGGGTTCCATGAGCACCACCAGGTACAAGCCACGATATGGTACTCTCCCCTGATGATGACATATGTCCGCTGAATCCAGGTCCTTCTTGGGACTGGTCAGGGCCATGTGCATGTGGCCTGTTGTGGTGTGGTGTGGACAGTGCCCCCCCTGCAGTGCTGGCATTGGTACTGCCACTACGGGAGTGGCTCTGACTTCTTGCACCTCCACGTCGACCTCCAGCTGTTGGTGTTGCTCACCCACATCCACATGACCGTTGCACTATTCCCACCATATGCTCAAGCACAGACATTCCATGGTCAAGGATTCACACCATCTCATCCAATCATCTATCCATGACCTCTGCAAAATAATGGTGGGAACCTGCAAGATCACGGATGTTGTCAAAAACTGCGGAATGAGTAGCCCTCTGCTGCATCAGACACTGCCTCATATACCGTTCCATATGTGCCTGCGCCTCCATGATGGCCTGAAACAGGTATCTTGTGACACCAGATGTGGCACTTCTGCCAGGGACATGATGACCAGGTGCCCTTCTACCAGTACCCCTGTACATCTGCCTGTGTGGTACTCCGCCAGGCATTCAGCTATGGCTGCTGTGTCCAGATAAACATGCCATAGACACCACACTGTCCTGTCCCATGCCACCACCCGCCAACTGTCCCTCATCTATGGCCACTGGTGATGGGGTATGTAGAGGCAATGTGACTGTTTGCGGGGAGGGGTGGATAACAGTGGCATGTCAAATGATGATGCAGCTTCAGCACCTGACAACCCTGCCTGTACCTCAACACACCTATCATCATTTCAGTGTCTGTATGGACACTAACATCGGTTTGCCTGCAGGAGGGACCCTGACCCACCTCGCCACCTGTGAGGGAAAAACAAGAAACACACTTTAAGACCTGTACATCATTGCTTAACAGTATATACACACACACACACACACACACACACACACACACACACACACACACACACACACACACACACACACACTTACAGGTGAGGTTGCACAAAGATATTACACACAGACCTCTCATTACCCCATCTGTCAGCATGCATGACGTATGGCACTCAACAGCATGCAGTGCAGCTATAGTTAATCCCTGTTACCATCATGAATGCAGGCAAGAGGGCTTGAGGCAGGCACACAGTAGTAGTTTCCAAATTTTATTCTTCAGACTTTACTTCAAACAAACAATAAAAACAATAAAAAACAGTAACCATAAAGCACTTTTCGTCTCACCCCTTAGTGAGACTTCATCAGACAGTTGCAACTAGAATGTTTCAAACAGTAAATACAAATTCAAACCACATCAACTTCCTCCAAGCAAAAGACAAGCCCACCTCCAAGGTAAGCAGGAAATAATTAACTTCTTTAAAAATCTGGCTTTTGTAAAACAAATATGTGTGCAGTAAATATATTTGTATATGTGTAAATATAAATATAGCTCATCAGTTCAAAAACACTCTTAAAAGACCTTTTAAAAGTAGTGCAGCGGTTAGCGTTGTCACCTCACAGCAAGAGGTTCTCTGGTTTGATCCTTGGCTGGGGTGCCTTCTGTGCGGAGTCTGCATGTCCTCCCTGTGGTTGCGTGGGTTTCCTCCAGGTGCTCCGGTTTCCTCCCACATCCCAAAGACATGCTGTAGGTGGATTGGACACTCTAAATTGGCCCTAGGTGTGAGTGTGTGTGTACCTTCCGTGGAGGGTTAGACGCCAGGCTGGCAACTCGACACCGTGAAACTCTACTGCCAATCATGAGCGGACAGGTGATCTGCTGTGGCGACCCCTAACCGGGAAAAGCCGAAAGAAGAAGATACAGAAATATATAAAAACCATGCTAACATTAAAACCAATAGTTAAGATAACAGTAAAAAGTGAGAAGTCAATAATGAAGTGTAACATTGAAAACAATATAAAATAACATACATTACCACTGTGTGAAAAAGTATTAAAATCTTAAATAACTTTCAGTAGTAGTTAATAATGAAAGTTCTAAAATGTAGGACGAAAAATATAATAAAACACTTATATTAGCCCCATGTTGCCTGAATTTAAAACCATCAAGCTGAAAAGCTATAAAGACTGGAGCAAAGAAAACAATCCTGTAAAGGATGTCCGGTGAATATGATAAAAGGTGGAGTAATAGTGTACACATTCACATAAATAACTCTAAATGCAGATACATTCATGTATAGATAACAACTAAGTGAATGTGAAGAAACATGTGTATGTATAAACATGTATATACATAACTAAGCAAATAAATTTTTGACTATTTAGATAAATATTTAACATACCCTGTTTAAGCAAAAATGTGAAACCTTTCTTGCAGGCTGAAGTGAATAAGGTATATATTTACCTTATTAAACTCTTTAGTTTAAGGGTGCAAGATATGGAATAAACTTCATTTAGTCCTGGCGGGTAGCAGGCCCTGGTACAAAGTTGCCATATTAATTCCAGTTTTTCTAGGAATAATGAACTAGGGCCACCCCTTCCATCACTCGTAACCTGGTCAATCTCTCTAAATTTAAAAGAGTGTAATGGGAAAGCACTCACATGTCTAGCCAGAGCATTTTCCTGCTTTGATGTTCTAATGCTGTAAAGGTGTTCGTAAACCCTTTATTTTAGTTTCCTGTACGACTTCCCAATATAAAAAGCTAGGCAGGCTTGGCATTGGACCAAATTTAAATTTAGAATGATTGACCAGGTTACGAGTGATGGAAGGGGTGGCCCTAGTTCATTATTCCTAGAAAAACTGGAATTAATATGGCAACTTCGTACCAGGGCCTGCTACCCACCAGGACTGAATGAAGTTTATTCCATATCTTACATCCTTAAACTAAAGAGTTTAATAAGGTGAATATATACCATATTCACTTCAGCCTGCAAGAAAGTTTTCACATTTTTGCTTAAACAGGGTATGTTAAATATTTATCTAAATAGTCAAAAATGTATTTATTTGTTTAGTTATGTATATACATGTTTATATATACACATGTTTTTTCACATTCTCTTAGTTGTTATCTATACATGAATGTATCTGCACTTAGAGTTGTTTATGTGAATGTGTACACTCTTACTCCATCTTTTATCATATTCACCGGATGTCCTTTACAGGATTGTTTTCTTTGCTCCAGTCTTTATAGCTTTTCAGCTTGATGGTTTTAAATTCAGACAACATGGGGCTAATATAAGTGTTTTATTATATTTTTCATCCTACTTTTTAGAACTTTCATTATTAATTACTACTGAAAGTTATTTAAGATTTTAATACTTTTTCACACAGTGGTAAAGTATTTTATTTTATACTGTTTTCAATTTTACACTCCATTCTTGACTTCTCACTTTTTACTGTTATCTTAACTATTGGTTTTAATGTCAGCATGGTTTTTATATATTTCTGAATATACTTTTAATTTGATGAGCTATATTTATATTTACACATATACAAATATATTTACTGCACACATATTTGTTTTACAAGAAGCCAGATTTTTAAAGAAGCATATAATGGGTTAATTGTTATTTCCTGCTTACCTTGGGGGCGGGCTTGTCTTTTGCTTGGAGGAAGTTGATGTCTGAAGAATAAACTTTGGAAACTACTACTGTGTGCATGCCTCAAGCCCTCTTGCCTGCATTCCTGTTTTTGCAGTTACCTGTTTCGGTATCCCAAGCCTGTTACCAACATTATACATTTCTGTGATGCATGGGTTGTGTTAGTAGGTGATGCCCCTTCTCATAGCCGGCCTTAAGCATAGGCCAACTAGGCGACCGCCTAGGATGCCGTTCTAGCAGGGGCACTTTTCTAGTATTTATTTGGTGTAGGAAGACAAGGATGGGGGCAACAGGTAGTGTGGTGGGGGGCGCCGTAGAGCCCTTTTGCCTAGGGCACCAGTTGACCTAAGGCCGGTCCTGCCCCTTCTCATGGAACACACTGCACCCATGTACACAGTATTGCTGTGCACCTGTTCAGCACCCTGGCATGTACTGTGCACCATACCTCACAGGTGTACATGCCATTGCTGAATGTGTATATGTGTGTCAGTTATGTTTGCTCTGCTGCTCACAGCCCCTATGTGTTTGTTCGACACATACTTGGGATGATATGTGGACAGATGTCATTAGTGAATACCTGATGTCTGATTTACAGATCTCATCAGCAGCGGTGCATGTATGGCCAATAAAATACAATTACACTGACAACCTTCAAACTTTACTGTGGCTATGAACCCTTGTTGACATGGCACCCTCTTCACTGATATGCCATGGGGCCACATTACTGCATATGTTAACATTACACGAAAGTGATATGTGACATATGACCTGTGCAATCAAATACAGTATCAAACAAATGTGTTAGTTGTGCAATGCTGATTGAGATGCATACAATTTGTGGGTGCATAAGTGTGTACTCCCTTATCATGATGGTTTGTTGCACCAACTGTTAAGTGTACTACAGCAGTCACTATTCCTGGAAGGAGTATACTAGCATGGGTCATCTACATTTGCCAGTATTTGGTCATTCTGCCCTACAAATGTCCCCAACTCTGCATGATTGCAAGGTCAACTCATGTGCAGAGCCCTTGGAGGTCACACAGTGCCATCACTATTGCTGTGGAGTCAGGGTTATGTCTGCCACAATTCATGACCTTGACTGTGTGCAGATACAGCCATTCTTAGCAAGCTTTGGCTGTCTGCTTCAGTTCACTGTTGTGTTTCAGAATGACACCCCTCCCCATCCTCAGCCTTTTTGCAGATGCTTGACAACTATGAGCTACACATGTGTGTCATTTTGCAGGGTCCCAAATTCAGAACACCATGTGTACTGGCCTAGTACCTGCTAATGAATGGCAAACATACAGATGTACACTGGCACCAGCAAGGTACAGATGGGGATGGAGGGCTTAAGGTGGGGTGAGGTATTGCTTGTTCAGCACATGTATCTTAATTGATACTGCCTGTAGGTTTCCAACTTGGTCTTGGTACACCATTACGCATTGCAATGCATGCCTTTGGGGGACTTTTGATGTTATGCATACGCTACCTGTAGAGAGCCCTGGCTGATGTTTTCTGTGGAACAACTGTCCCATCTGATTATCCTAACCCATGGGCCACACTGATGCAGAGTCCAGGCGATTGTCAACACAGGTACCGTACAGTCAGTACTTGCTAGATATTCCTGCAACTCCCTCAGTGTTGCAGCATGTTACTAGGCAACCTGCATGACCAGTTTGCAACACGTGTTGTCATCTGTCTTGGATGGCCATCTGTTTATTTTCTACATTAATCTTGTCCCATACATCCTCACCACATATGTTTGCCATGGTATATGCAATGGTGAGGTAAGGCTACATATCCCACTCCTGTGTGCTACCTGTTGGGTATGGGATCCATTCCATGGCTTGTAAGATGTGTGCAAGCCGCAGCTGCCTCTGTTGCAGGTAAGTGGGCACATTTGATGGACAAACATCTTGGACAGCAGACCATTTCTTGGTGTGACGTTGAGGACCTGTACTTGCTGGAATGTTCATACTCATGAGAAGTGAATGCTCTCAGTACCTCAAAAGCTGCTTACACAATATGATATTTGGAGTTTATGCACACATATGCTTCCAGTGTTTGTTAAAGAATGTATTCCCCATATTTGCTGTCCTAACATAGGATTCCATATTACACATTCATTGCTCATGTTACGACCACATAACAGGTTGTAAGGGTTGTGGAATGCAGTATTGTGATATGCCATTGTGTAGATCTGTAACAGTTGCCATTGTAATAGTGGTATATACACTGTTGTAGCACTGCATAAGGGTGATGTGTCAGACATGTTCCTACTGTAGGCCATTTGTCCCACCATTATATTCATCTCTGCACACACATCTTGCAATGACAGGTTGTTAGTTTTATTGCAGGACTCTTACATACCCTTCAGATATGCCACCATGGTGACCACTGTGATGCAGTGCAGTTAACAGCAACAATAAGTGAACATGTACAGCATGCATTATGGGTAGGTGTGTTAAATGTGTGCATGACAAATACCATGGCCATAACATGGCCGGTGTATTGGCAAACCTGAACAAACAACATCATACTCACCAGCTACAGGCTGCTGCCCCAGATGTATACCAGTGGGACCTACATAGTTGTGTGAGAGATGTGATGTCAGTAGCCACACCTGTGGCATTGGTACAGGGTGGGAGCAGCATTACAGTACATCAACAGTACAAACCCAAAATACTACAGATTATGCACATCTGTTTATTACTACAATGCAGCAACAGACCATACATATTTTATCTCACATATGCATAATTAAACTCTACAGATGCAGATGGATAAGCAACAGTGGTCTACAGATGTGCCCTGTGGCCTTACCTGCATGCTCCTCATCCATTGTGCGGGTAGCACCCACCTCCACAATGCTCTCCGCAAGGGTCTTGTGTTTGCAGGTGGGTAGATGCCCCGAGGTTGGTGAGGAGCTCTCAGCATGTGTCAGGGAGGCTGGATGGCATGACCCCCCCCAAGGCTAGCTGGTCCCTCCTAACCGCAGCAGTACACTGATGGGAATGGCAGAGTAGGTCAGTGCACTGATGTCAGACATGCTCATAACTGTGGTTATGCAGGCCGGCATCATTTACCCTGTGGACGAGCTCATTCTACAGGGCAGTTCTCTCCTACAGATCATGGGCTGTTTGTCCAAACAGGGTGTGGTAGTGCTGCACCAGGTGGTGTATAATAACCTCATTCTCCTGGGAGGAGTAAACCAGCAAGCAGTCCCATGGCATGGTGACCGAAAGACATAAAGAGGAAAAAAGGTCTGAGGACCTCATACTGCAAGGATATAATAGTTGTCAATACACGTCTCAGTCACTCCCCACCATATCTGCAACAATAATCTGAACACACAACTCAACGGGTATGTTTACAGCAAACCTACTGTTGGGACATATATCGTATTGTACATCAATTTGTGCAATATGTTTCTAGTCATGTTCTATGTTGAAAGACTATCATTGGTTGCCTATTGCGAACAATGTCACCTGCATGCCATTGTAAGGGCCGCTATGGTTCCATATATGCATGTGTTCCATTTGCTATGTGACTGCTCCAAATCTGGTGTTTTGTGTTAATGAGGATATCTATGCATGCTGTTAGACATAATCCTGGAATGTGTGGACTATTACTACCCACATATGTTCTATAACTGTGACATAATAGCATGTTTTGGAAGACAGTTCCCAGCAGAACCACCTCTTCCACCTCATCTGGCCATATTACCAGGCTACAGCACATCTGGGACCCACCCTGGGATCTGAACATCTGCTGGTCCTGCACTACCTTCAGGTAGAACCACTTCAGGGGATGGTGTTCGTCCCCCACCGGGAGCACACACAGACAGGATCCTGTCACCCGAAGTCAGGTTCAGGGTCTGGTGAATACGGAGCTTCACAGAGACTTGGGGGATGTGCTACACCGCCTTGAGGCCCTCGGTACACAATCACAGGGTCCACATGCTCCTCCTGCTCAACCCCCAGCCCAGGCACCTTCAGGGCTGTGAAAGTGCAGTTGTGACTGCCCATGGGTGGGGACCTTAGCCCCAGTGTTTCCATATGGAGGCTCATGGGCTTCTACATTCCAAACATCACTCCCCATCCAAGGTGTTTACCCACCACATGTGTCATATTCCACCCCTGTATGCTGTCGTGTCTGTCTTCCAAACCAACCTACCTCCCCAAATATACCTACTATCCCTCCCCAACATGCCAATCTCACCTTCACCAACAAGGGCAATGTGTTCCTAACATGGATTTCATACCAGACATAATTGTCCATTTTGCACCCGCTTACTACTGTACTGTCATTCAACAGTAGGGGAAATGTATTTATATATATGTAATGTGTCTGTATATCTGTAGACATACATGTGTGTGTATATATATATATATATATATATATATATATATATATATATATATATATATACACACACACACACACACACACACACACACACACACACATATATATATATATATATATATATATATATGGGGTGCATTCAAACATCAGGTCCACACTCTCTAACTCTCCTTCCTCCACAGCTGCACTGTTCTTCCTTGTTACAAAACAGACGTGTCACATGTGGACACAGCCTAATATTAGGGGGGTATATATAGAGACAGATTGCAGGTAAGCCTATTACACACCTATGGCATTTGTGAATGCAACATTTCATGTTAACATGACTGTCCTGCAGGTGGTTGGGTCTGACAGTCATGCATCTATCATAACGGCATTACTTCCACCACCAGCTATTTGCCTCACTAATATACGTCTTGAGGTATAGAACACACACTATGATGGCTTACATCCTGTCATTCAGTGTTGACCTGCACAGATGACAGGTATGGCCCAATGCCCACAGGGCCAGATGCTATGTCCATAGCAGTTGTTCAGCAGGACATCATTACAACAACTCCTGATGGCGCATATAATTCCTTCCATATCATCTATCCCATTATTGTAGACCAAGTACTACATTCAGTTACATGCATACATGTTTCACATACCTGTTGTAGCATTGTCCACTCTTCGAAGTACACTTTTATGTGTCCCCTGTGTTATATAGGTTTGGTTTGTAGTTTTAATTGTTTTAGATATTTTATATATTTTTTTTATTTTCCTGTTTGTTTTTCCCTCTCTCGCTCTCTCCCACCGCTACATGGATTGAGCTGCTTTGAATAGCTTGCAGCATGTATTTTGTAGGTGATGCACATGATCAGGTGATGACCTCTACACCACTCAGTGATCATCACTTGCTAATTGCATGCAGCCAACTGTGTAGTACTTCCAATTACCACTGTCATGGCAACCCACTACTATAAATGACTACATCATGTGGCATTGTCCCTTTACCTTTCCTGTATGGAAGACAT
This sequence comes from Protopterus annectens, assembly GCF_019279795.1. Lineage (NCBI taxonomy): Eukaryota > Metazoa > Chordata > Ceratodontiformes > Protopteridae > Protopterus > Protopterus annectens. Next base: position 1,674,255,823 of record NC_056739.1, read on the forward strand.
CCTTCATGTGTGTGGGCAGCAGTGTTACAGACAGCAGGTAGCAATACCTCTTACAACAGGGCTTGCAGACATAGGCCAACTATATATTTGTATAGGGTTCCAGACCTATGGACAGTGTGAGTAGTATTGTTATATGCATTGTATACTGCTAGTTTTACAGGGTTTGTGTGCACATGCTAGTTTAGCATGGAATGCAGTCTGTCTGCATAGCTCTCAAATGTGGGCCTGTCCACATGATGGCCAGAGGACTGGCTGTTGTGTTTTGTCTGTTCACCACACAGGTCTTGTCTCTGATATATCAGTGGCATTCTGTCTGTTGAGTGTTATCAGTATATGGCTACATCCATTTGTGTTTCTGACTTCATATTCTTGAGTAAGGGTATGTTGCAACCAATCCTGTAACACCAGCAACTTTCACAGTGTATAACAACAATATTGCAAATATGGCCCTGTGTTCTAGCCTCTGTCCTCCACCTATATACCAGACTTTGTCCATATGTCATGCAGTAAGAGGTTAAGTAGTGGCCTATCATTATGTAGTGCTGGCATTCCTGCCATCATTCCAGTGATGTTGTGGACTCCCACACATATTGTGGGGTAGGGTCCATATATATGTGGGCTACAGCTGGACAAAACATGTGTGACCTTGTACAGTCCAGAGGTCAGTGTATGTAACAATGTTATATGCCCTTGTAAGTCATTCTATGAGGAAGTGGTATGCACCATTTATAACCTAGGCTGTTACAACATGTGAGGGATATCAGTAGTAAGACACATTAAGGTATATGGCTGTACATTTTCATACATTTCACCATGGGAACAGTGGTGGGCTAGTGCTTACTGTCTTACATGCAGTTCTGTTTGTCAGTGTGATAGTGATGTTTTAAGTTAAGCATTGTTATGTAACAGATACATTTTCATTGTGACAACTTAATTCTTTTCCCCTTAGGGGTTGAGTACAGAGTGTAATTGGAGGCTGCTGAACTACATCTGTAATAATTAGTGTTGATTTATTCTTATCTTCCAGGCCAGTGTTTCTTTACTGTTGCACTACTTGAAGACAGCAACATATGTTATCATGTCAGATTATGGTATACAATGTTTTGCTTGAGAGTTGCATTACTCAGTTATTATGTATTTCAAACACCTAACTGCTATATGAAATGGCATATACAACTGAAATAGTACACAAATAAACGTATCTATGTATGCAAATCTGTGTGTGGTGTCATATCCTTTGACTTCTCTGTGGGTATATGTTTCATGCAATAAATGTCTTTTGTATGAGAGAATCAAACACTGTCCATTTTAAAAGGTGGCAACTGTAGGAATACCGGCTGCTTAATATGCTGTGCACCCTCTAAATATGTATCTTCCTATACATATCTATACGTAGTAATATATGTATATGTGTATGTATGTGTATATGCATATATATATATATATATATATATATATATATATATATATATATATATATATATATACATATGTGTGTGTGTATATGTATCATTGGAATGTTTACTGCTTTCACATTGCACATTCCCTGTGGTAGACACACTGTTCTGTATGATATGTTATTGATATCCTGACATCACACAGCTGAGATAGATTACTGTTAACTTCTTGTGGCTATGTTGTGTAGGGTCCTGGGTATGAGACTTGCAAGTGTTGGTACTGTGTTGCAAGGCAGATCTGTTCGACTGTGGAGGAGGGGATGATATCAAGAATTACAAGAGGTACTTAATTTGGGCTCCCTCACCCCCATTAATGATGCCTTTGGTCATATATTTATTTGTTGTGTTCTTATATATATATATATATATATATATATATATATATATATATATATATATATATATATATATATATATATATATATATATATATATATATATATATATATATATATATATATATATATATATATATATATATATATATATATATATATATATATATATATATATATAAACCTTGTGGTGGTGTTGTGGTATCGTTGTCACCTCACAATAAGACATTGTCCTGTTCGATTCTCAGCTAGAGCGTCTTCTGTGTGGAGACATGCATGAATGGGCGTACCTTCTTTGAAGGTTGTGCATCAGGGCTGGCAACTCGGCACGTAAAAATCTGCTGCCAATCATTAGCGGACCGGAGTTCCGCTGTGAGAAACCCCTAACTGGGAAAAGCCAAAAGACACAACAACAAATATATATATATATATATATATAGATATATGTATATATATATATATATATATATATATATATATATATATATATATATATATATATATATATATATATATATATACATACACATCTTTTACACACACACACACACACACACACACACACACACACACACACACACACATATATATATATATATATATATATATATATATATATATATATATATATATATACTTACATACAGACATGTACATATATAAATACATTTCCCCTACTGTTGAATGACTGTGCTGGATGATATGTTTGAGAAAACATCAGATTTTTTTTTTTGCATCTAACATGGCTTAGTGGTAAATCACTTTGACTATAGTGTGCAGGGTCCTGGGTTTGAGACTTGCAAGGGCTAGTTATTTTGTTGCTGGGCAGAACAGGGGCTGTAGGAGACAGAGAGATTAAGGCACTTTAAAGCAGTTGTAAGCGGGTTTGCATGGAACTAAGTGATGTTTACGTGAGCTTAGCTTTGCTTTCACCCGCTTAGGGCCATTTATGGCCACTTAAACCCACGCTAATTTCAAACAAAGAAAAGAAAAAAGGGAGATAGGAAAGTGGTGAAATTGGGGCAAGCAGGGGGGCAAACAAGAGGAGAAACAAGTAGGGATGTGCAGGACGGGTGTAGGAAAGGACCATAGCTCTGCATTTCTTTGGCTGCAACAGCTGCTTTCAATGTGGGCAATTTAGAATTTGGAGCCTCACACCCTGCAGGGAGGTGTGTGGGTATCATACAATATGGATGACTGGTAGGGTTAGATTGTGTGCTGAGTACATGTCTCTGGGCCAAATGCAGAGCTATGCAGGGGATGTGTTTTTTTGTGGGACAGATGCCCTATTTTTTAAAGGTGAGAGTGGGATGTTAAGGAAGGATTATTGGTAAGTGTGGTGAGGGAAGTTTGGTAGGAGAGGTTGCATTTTCAGACAGACAAGACAGACAAGATAGCAGACAGGGGAGGCGAATGACACATGGGGGGGTAAACACCTTGACGGGGAGGGTGATTGGGAATCTGAGGCTCATGAGCCCGCCAGATGGTAGTAGTGGCACTGATGTTCCCACCTGATGGCAGTCACCCCTACTCCTTCACAGACCCAAAGGTGGCTGTGCTGGGGGCTGAGATGGAGGGGCCACCTGCCCCTCTAGCTGTGACAGCCTGCACTAAACCTGGTGCAGGTGGTCATCCAGCTCCATCTGAAGGACACTGTGCACCATGCCACAGAACTCGTCCCAGGTGACAATGTCCTCACCGTGCCCACTTGCCAGGGGGGGCAAGCTCCATCCCCCACAGTGGTTCCACCTGAGGGTGGTGCAGGACCAGCAGATGAGGGAGTTCTGGGTTGAGTCCCAGACATGCTGGGACTTGGTGCCTTGGCCAGGTGGGGCGGGAGATGCAGATCTGCTGGGATCTGCCTTCCCATATGTGCTATGGTGTGGAAATTAACAATGAATATTGGTTAGTCATGCACAACACATTACAACATTAGTCAAAGTAGCATACATGGATATTCTCATTAACCCAAAACAGTGCAATTATAACAGTGCCGTAGTAAACAGAACCCATGCATATATGGAATGGCATTCAGGTTGCAACAGCATGCCAGTTAGTGGTATGTAAGGCAGGCAATAAGATGATTATTCAACAGGGGTTTTAAACAATGATAAACAAAATGGAACAATGGTCCCAACAGTAGAGGTTTGTTTAGAAACATACCCATGTTAGTTTCATTGTGATGGTTGGATCAATTGAGTAGTGGGGGAAGGGAACAGATTCAATTGACAACTGCTATCAAGTATATTTGTTAGTACACTACTATTCACTACTCTACATTCTGACCACACTTACACTCTACCTGGGCCATGGGCCTGCTACAGCACACCAACAGCTGTAGATATCAACAGAGCAATTGTACCCTTATTTTAGTTATATACATCAGACCTGTTGCTGTACCAATTTCTTTACCTGTGGGCCTGTCCAGATGAACTGTGTGTGCATTACATTGCTGTTCCTATACATATTTCAGATTCACATATTAGTTGCAGGCCCTAGAGTGTGTGGTGTGTCTTTCACATACATCTACTGGGACATTCTCTGTGTGCAGGTTTTTTGTCAACTGGGGAAACTATCCATGACAGTGTGACACTTGAGGGGCTTGTCTGGGCCAGACTGCAGAGTGTGGATGTCTAGTCTGCATCTATTTGTAGGACTGGGGCTGATCAACACATCAATTGTACACCTTTCATAGTTATACACATCATACTAGTATTTCTATTCAGATTGCTTTACCTGTGTGCCCTGTATGGAAAATGCATGTGTTGCAGTACATTCTTTTTTCTATTCAGATTGCAGTTTAAAACTGTAGAACCAGACTGAGATGTTAGTAGCAATCCCTGAATTTGAACCATGCTGTGTGTGCAATAGAACTACAGGCCTAGTTTTTATCAGACTGAGCTATTGGGGAAGTGTTGTGTTTTGCTTGTGACATTTCTATCTAGTACATATTTTTGTGCACAGTACTTTTATTATCATGTTCATAGGTTCATAGGTTCATAGGTAGGTACTAGGGTATTGGCCCTAGGGCCTATATAAGTGTAGCCAAACAGTACCCTGGCTTTTGCCACCCAAGAAAATTATTTTCCTGTGCCCCTGTCAAGCAGAGACACAGAAGTGATCCCCCGGGTGAATTTCCTATCTCCCATCCAATCATCAAGATTTTTCTTGAACAGTGCTAATGAGGACCTTTGTTTGATATAGATAGGTAGTTTGTTCCAGAGGATGGGAAGTCTCTGGGACAGGAATCTATCCTTCCAGCATGTTCTGTTTATTGTGGTGGCAAGGTTTAGGTCCCTAGAGCATGTAGCTCAGAGGGATTGGGATTTCTTTAAGTGGAGCATGTCCAACAGCTCTGGATTTGACATAGCTTTGTATTTTAGGCAGAGATTACCTCTGAGTAGGCAATATGCAACAGAGTAAAGCTGGAGTTTTTTGAGACGGTCTACATAGGGCATCTGTTTGAGGCTGGTAATCCTCTTTGTGAGATATTTCTGTGGCCTTTCCAGTTGTTGTAGATGTCTTGTGAGGTACATACCAAAAGGGGTGTTGTACTCTATAATGGGTCTAATGAGTGATGAGTAGAGGGGAACAATGACCTCTTTTTTCCTGGATGAGAAACCTTTTGTGATGAGATAGGCCACGTAGAAGGATTTCCTGACTACTGTGGCGATGTGATTATCAAAGGAGAGACTACTGTCTGAGTTTGGAGATTACCAATGTCATTGTTTATAAGTTCCATGATGATACATTCCATAGCCTTGCAGACCAGGCTCATTAGGCTAATGGGGCAGTAGTTCCCGGGGTCTGTGGTGGGTCCCCCTTTGTGGAGTGGGATAACCGTTGCTGTGCACCATTCAGTGGGCACAAAGCCTGCAGTGAGGCTATGATTGAGCATGGTACTGGGGGTGCCAGTTCGTTCTGTAGTTCATGTAGAACACAGCCTGGGGTGTTGTCAGGTCCCATGGATGCTGTGTTCTTGCCTTTGGAAAGTGTGTTTTTTACCTGTGCTGTGTTACCGTGATTACAGGAACTTTGCATTCTTCCAGTATAGAGAGGGGCCCTTTAGGGGATGAGAGAGGGGTAAAGTTAGCACTGAACCTATCTGCCAGGATGTTGGCAATATCAGTTGGTTCTGTATATTTAGTGCCATTGTGCTGTAACTCAGAGCAGATCTGAGTGTTGCCATTGAGATTCTTGGCATAGCTATAGAATGCTTTGTGGCTGTCTTTAGAATCAGTGGCGATTTTGTTTTCGTAACTAGCTTTGGAGGATTTTATAAGGGATCTCAGCTTCTTACTGAGGCTGACCATGGAGTTCTTCCAATCATGGGAATTTTACTCTTTTTTGCAACAGTTTCTTTCTTCTGTTGTAGAGTTTGTTTATGGCAGGGGACCACCAGATTGGCTTCCTTTTTTTGGAGGATAGTGTCTTGGTTCTGTTAGGGATTGCATGATCTATGCACTTGTGTAAGTGCTTATAAAGTGCAGTTGTTAGATTATTTGTTTCCCATTTCTAGTACAATTTATGCATACACAACAGATATTGGTATCACGGTGAAACATGTCCACATTAGCTGGATTGCCCATTTGACTGTTTTACAACTACATACTGCAGTTTAGATTCCTGAGTACACAGTGTAGGTTTTAGGTCTGCACCTGTTAGTTTTATACATTTCCCAGTACATTCACAGCTACATATGGCTAAAATTGAAAGGTTAACACAGGACAATGCTGGCAGACAAACAAATAAAACACATTCTGATGGGAATATGTACTGTTGCTTTTTTCCAGTTATTTGACATGCCCATTTTAAAGTATGCAGACAAGCAGTGCTAAATCAGTTCACCTCAGTTAATGCATTCTGCAAGACATACATATTTCTATTTATCAGGTACAAGTGAGATGACACACACCAGTGTTTGGGATCACCTTTATTAGTTTTGACATACATATCTGTGTATGACTCAGAACTCCACAATTACTATTCCTGCATGATCTGTACAAGGGAACGCTTTTCATTTCTGTTACAGTAGCCCTGACATGGCACTTTCTTGGCAGGTCCACTCAGACACACTCATACATATTCTAATATTTCTCTCCTGCATATTGTACCTTGTTTGCTATTGATATCTGTCTTACACAACAGCTGGAAATACTCCATTGTAACACTGGCAGCCTGACACAGGCATTTGTTCCTGACTTTTACAGCACAATTATATATACAGGCAGTACTACCATTACTATAATTTTGATTTCTTATTGCTAATAGTAGGGGGTATTCTGTACTCACCATACTTCCGATGCAGCCAGGCCAGTGGCTGTGCATGAGCCAGCACATTCTGGGACCTCTCCACAGCAGCTGTATGGGGAGACATCACACATTAATCACACCTGCACAGTCACAAGTTGAACTTTTTCCATACTTAGAAATACATAAGACTGCATACTTACAGACAGGTGGGACATCCTGTGATCAGGCTTCTTGGATCCACTGGTTCAAGAGTGCATCCCTCCTCCACTTCAGGTCATTATAGTGATGACTTACCTGCTCACCAGTTCAGGGTATGCCAGTGGCACTGGTGAAATCATATGCAAGCTGGTCCTAGGCTACCACTTTGTACTGTGAGCCCTGGAACTAGTCCAGCAGCAGCCTGCTGTCATGGTTTATAACTAGGAGCCCACATTGTGCTCGGAAGCACACACCTTCTCCAATGCCAGCCATTTTGGTTCTGCTGTGTGCAATCCCAAATGGTTATGGCTGTATTCCCGCCTGTGCGTTTTAAATAGGGCAGTTTTTCCGCACTTTTTCATGATTGGCCAGTTTTAATGTGCTGCACTATGCTTAGCTCCACACAAATCTGCATAGCAATTCTTACACCAGAGCTGAATGCAGGTAAGCAATGCTTACACTAGCAAAGCATTGCTTAAACCTATTTTTTTCATTAAAGTTATAAATTGTTTTCTACACTTATATTTTACATATTCCCACCACTACTGTGCTATACGTGAGCCATATGATTGACATCTATCATTCAAATTTAGTAGAGGGGGGATTCGAACTGAGCATGTTCTACATGGCACACCATGGCAATACCACTATGCTACAGCAGCTTGATGATGTTTTTTATCACAGTAGCACTTGTCTATCCTTTTCAGGATTTCAGCCAGGATAAGCATAGCGGAGCACCATGCAAAAAAGCTGCATGGCACTTAAACTTCGGAGTTATTTCACGAAAAAAATATTATTACATTTTTTTATGTTTTATTCCTTTCCTCTTGCCCTACTGCTTCCATGCATGTAGGGCAAGAGTACATACATTTGGGGGTGTGCACTTGAAGGCTGCTGCCTTCTATAAGTGTTTACGGTATTTTTTTTTCAGTGTCCATGGACACTGAAATGTTAGCTATTTACATTTCAGTGTCTGCAGACACTCATTTGCTATATAATATTAGAGCCAGGCCCCAATATTATATAGTTTGATACTCATCCATGTCAGAAAGTGCCATACGGCACTTTCAGAGTGAATGGGGTGTGTTTCAGGTGCCGAGACTGCTGACACACGCCCCCTGTGCTCATTCCTGGTTCGTGCCTGTTTAGTTTAGATAGCAGCATGCCTTCATGCATATGCAAGGTGTGCTGCTATCCTAAATGGACATGAACCACTCCATGCAAGAATAGCCTTATTCTTGCACGGAGCTTCGTGAATCCAGGGGTTAGCGCTTTCACCTGCTTACATTTAGGCATCATCAGAGTCAACTTCATATTTCCATTAGTTCCCATATATAGCATTGTTTAATTGAGTGTCATAGTTAATTAAACAAGTGTCAATCTCCTTCTTAAAAGTATAGCATCAGGCTTCATATATTAAATATGGTTAAAAAAGCTTAAATAATGTAAAACCAATAAAAAAAACTTGTTAAAATACATCACCAATGTAGTATATCAAACTTGCATCGACCTTAATTTCAGTAAGCTAATGACAGAGCAATTGTCATTTATACCTGGGGATACTGTGGCATTAAGTCTCCACTGCCACATAGTCTCCCTGAATTCCAGTAATGGTTTAAAATCATTTCCCCTCATTGTACACCACTCTATCTACAATAAAAAATAAAAACTTTTTAAAACCCTCACACACGTCACTGTGGCAAAAAAGTGCATTAGTGGTCTTTTTGTTCTTAATATCCCTCAAATGTACTGCCATCCTGTCATGTAACCTTCGTGTGGTTTTCCCTACATAACACTAAAATGGTGGTATACATTACCCTATGTGGGAGTTGTCCTGCGTTTTATGTAGAGAAACCACACGAAGGTTACGTGGCAAGATGGCAGAGTGGTGTACAATGAGAGGGGGGGGGTGATTTTAAAATGTTAGTGGAATTCAGGGAGACTACACAGCAAATGAGACTTAATGCCACAGTATCCCCAGGTATAAATGACAGTTGCTCTATTACTAGCCTACTGAAATTAAGATCAAAGCAGGTTTGATATACTGCATTGGTGATGTATTTAACAATTTTTTTTATTGGTTTTATATTATTTAAGCATTTTTAACCATATTTAATATATGCAGCCTAATGCTATACCTTTAAGAAGGGGATTGACACTTGTTGTTTAATTAACTATGTCATTCAGTTAAGCAATGTTATATAATGAAATGAATGGAAATGTGAATTTGATTCTGATGATGCCTAAATGTAAGTAGGCGAAAGCGCTAAGTCTTTTGTTTTGTTTTTTTATTTAATAAAGTGTACTTCCGTGGATGTCTAGGCATTGTGGTGACTTCTCTGTTTGGAACTTGTGTTTTACTAATCACCTAGTGTAATTTTTGCTGGTTATTTCTGATATGAAATGTTATTTTTATAGGTTATTACCAACAGTATCCTTGGTATATATTTGCATATATGTCTGCTGTTCATTTTGATAAAGAAAATAACTTAATCAGTAATGACTGTAAATAAATATTAAAGTCTGAACTCCAAGAATTAGATTTACTGTAGCCCTATAAAGTGAGAACTGGGGCAGTCTTTAGTTATTGTAATGTACTGAAATCTAATTGTAAATAATAAGTAATCATTAAATTTATTAAAATTTTAGCTTGTATTTCACATATTTTATGCATTATTTCTTCCACATTTATGTTTCTAATTGCATATTTACATAAAAAAACAAGATATATTGCAGTCCAACTTAAGCAAAGCTTTTTTTACTCAAATCATACAAATATACCCTTAAAGACTTTGTGGTGATTCCCTAGATCAAATATGTACTAACACAAACCCCCGGATTTTGCAAGCCCTGCACAGCATGCAGGACTAGTGCAGGAGCTCCAGCAGGCAATATGTCTCCCGTGCGATCCAGGAATAACCTGTAGGGGCGTGCACGAGCGCTCCTGCACTAGTCCTGCATGGACTCAGCCCCTGTATGCAAATTACCCCATTTGCAGGAGAAATCCATGCAAATGAGGTGAATTTGCAATCCAGGAAGCAGGAAACCGGCTGTGCAGGACTAGTATAATCTGCAGAAATGTACTCCGCCAGTAACGGAGTGCATTTCTGCAAATTACAAAACGGAGCCATGACAGCTCCAAATAAAGGATGGATATCATGTAGAAAGCATGCCAATGGCCAACTATAAGGCCATTGGCATGGAAAACACTTGCAAAAATAAAAAAAATCAACTTTTATTTTTTTTTTAGCCGATCTTAGCTGTTTAAGGGTAGGGCAGCAGCCTGCAAATGGGATCAGGGGGAAAATAATAATAAAAAAAAAAAAAACATAAAATAAGTATTCTAACCAAAATCACTATTTTGCCATTATACTCAATAGCAGGCAGAAGACAATATGGCCAGTGAATAGTGGTTGCTAAGGGGGGAGGCTCAGTGTGGGACATGTAACTATGCATTAGTAGGCAATCCTATGCAAATGAGGGGAATGATACTGAATCCCAGATTTCCCCTGCATGCCAGTCAGCACCCAACAGTGTAAAAGCAGGAATAGCTTGGTGCAAGCCTAGGAGTTAGCTGACATCATGGGGGGGGGGGGGTGTCAGGCATACTGTAAGTGGATTGGAGCCCTGTGGCTCGGGCTTGCTCCTAGCTTAGCAGAGTTAAGCAAGGGGGTGTGTCTGAGGATGCCTAGCTTTACATTGCCTAAGTGGGTGTGTACGCCGCGCACTGGGTTTTAAAGGAAAAAAAAAGTAAACCAGGAAATAGCAGCTCTGTGCACATTTTAGCACTCTGTTTGCATGGCGCACCCCCAGGCTCAAATAGGAAGGCAATGGGAAGGGAAAAGAGCAGTAGGAAGGTAATCTAGGAGAACTAGCATAGCTGGCAGGTGAAATGTATCAGAATCAGCCAATTACACAGGCAGCAAACCAGCCCAGCCCAGAACACCACTATAAACTATGCAAACACCTTTCCCTCTGGTTTTTTCCATACTCTACACCACCGGTGTATACAAGCAGTGAACTTTTAACAAACAAAACAACAAAATGATAGGAGCTGCAGCAGCTATCATACAACAACATGTGGAAGAGGCTGAGGGTGTTGAGGATGAGAATGCTGTTGACCAACCCACAGTGACAAGATGGAGAAGAGTGTACAGACTCAGGGTAACCTACCAGGGGCTACATGAGCTGGAGATGGGGTGCTATAGGGTGGACAGGGACCTCCTACAGAAAATTGTTGAGCTGTGCCGCCCACGACTGACACGCTGAACTAACAGAGGGGAACCCATCCCAGTGGATACCAAGGTATGTGTAGGCCTAGGAATACTAGCCACAGGTATCTCCCAAAGCCCAGCTGGGAATATCATGGGGATCTCACAGGCATCAGCATCCAGAGTATTCCACCAGTTCCTGGATGCCGTGTCAGCACATGCCAGTGAGCACATATATTTCCTCAACACCCATAAGGTGTTGGCCAGCAGTATGCGTCTCTTCCACCAAATAGCAGAATACCCTGAGGTGGTGGGTGCTATAGACTGCACGCACATATGCATCAAAGCACCACTCAGTGAGAAGGGTAGGGTCTACATCAACCGCAAGGGCTTTCCCTCCAACTGCATTGTCGTGTGCGATGCCCACGGCATTATAATAAATGTGTGTGCTGGCTGCCCTGGAAGCTATCATGATTCCCACATCTGGCATCTGATGCAGCTGTACCAGAGATTTGCCAGTGGGAACAGCTGTCATGGTTACCTAGTGGGGAATGCTGGTTATACACTGGTGCCATGGCTGATGACATCCATCAGAAATGCACACACACACACACGAACAAGAATGCTATAATGAGGCACACGCACAGACCAGAATCATAATAGAGCATGTGTTTGGGATGCTGAAGTCATGGTTCCACTTCCTGGACACATCAGGTGGAGCCTTGCAGTACTCACCAGCTACATGTAACCAAATTGTCATCATATGTGCCATGCTACACAATATGATCCTGTGGGAACAGCTGCAGCAGGAACAGCATGGGGCAAGGCCACACAGCCCCCCCATCGATGCCAAGGCCTGCACAGGCATAGAGTGATTCAGAGGAGGAACAACCTGAGCCTGCCCGAGTAGCAAGATGGAGGCGTGCCCAGTATACCATGGCCTTGGCAAAGAGGCAATGCATAGCACATACACTGTCACAGTAGGGACCCAGGGAATGACACCTCTCTTTGACTCACACATACAGTAAAAGGAATGCCAAACATGACACTACCTGTGCTCAACCATGTATAGGGAGTGTACTATGCGCATCTGACATAGGCAGCCCTCAGCAACATCCTCAATACTGGCACACCCACAAGGTAAGTCACTCCCCTTACCGATTGCTGATCGGAGTAGTATGTGTAGTCACTTGTATCTATGGTAAGTGTGTGAGTTTGCAAGGGAATTGGGTGGCTGAATAGGATGCCAGCAGATAGTAGACACCTATAGTGGCACCATGTGATCTGTAACAAATACAGGTGTCACCATAGTAGCCAGTACTACACAGGGTGACAAAACCCACTGTAGGAAATGTGCTGGGCCACATGTGTGTCCATATGACTCACACATGCCAGTCAGGTAGGTTCACATACCCAACAACAGTCTCAGACAGCAGGACAGGTGTAGACAAACACAAGCAATATGGCCTCTGAATGATGCCTATGGGTAACCACCCCCCCCTCAGGCCTACACAGACAGACTACATCAGGTCAGGCAGTGGGATGTTAGTTCTGAAAGGTAGGAAGTCAGAAACTAATATGTAGGTCAATCAAACCTAAGACATGTAGTACACTGATATGCCTCTAGTCAGCATGATAGGTTAGAATTCAGAATGAAATAGAGTACCCGACATACCCGTAGAGTCATAGCAAATGTATGCAAGTGTCAGGTATGCCCCCCATCGTATGTAGAAATGTAGAAACAGTCAGGTATCCCCCCATTCCTGTGTAGAGATGTAGAAATAGTAAGGTGTGCCCCCCCAATTCTGTGTAGAAATGTAGAAACAGTCAGGTGTGCCCCCCCCACAACCCTATGTAGACATGTAGTAACATGTATGTGTAGGTATAATACCAGTGGAGCACAGATGCCCAGAGGTGGCCAAGGTAGCAGGATAGATTGTAGCATTTGCACAATATGCAGGTATGTGTGTGTTAGGTTGGTGTATGTTTCATATTGTGTGAGAGCTGTCAGCATGTATGCATGTTGAGGTATGACTTGGTGGCCATTGCCCACTACTGCTGATGACAGGGCCAAGTCATCACAACTGCAGTGCCAAAGACAATTCCCACCAGTATAACACATGCTAGCAGTAAGCCATTGTAAATGTATGGTAGTAATATGTGTCACCATCTGAAAGATTGACATGGCATGGCTGTTGGGCTAGATATACAAGCAGTACACAGGGGAAAGTACCCCAGACATACAGTATATATTGTGTAACTGTGAAATGGACACACCCTTGGAATTGTACAAACAGGTATGCATCACATTATCTGGTCTTGTAGTTGGGGATACCAGTGTTGTCTGTCCGAACACTTTGCGATCACAAAGGCGGTAGGACTGATGTATTGGGAAACAGCTGATGTACTAGGACATGCCAGCATAACTGGAATGCCCCATGCATATCTGTGTGTCAAATGCAAGTAGTGTCCATAGCACACATGCACCCAGCTCACCCAAACACCACCCACAGATACCTCTCTGGTTGTATCCCTGCTGTGGGGAATGGGTACAATATGACCCCACCAGTACATGGAAATAGCAAAAGAATGCAGCATGCAGTGCAGGTGTCCCATGCAGGTGTATCCCTAGTCATAGGTAGCACCATGCCAGCATCTACACCACCTGATCACGACTGATAGAAGGTATTGGCATGAACACCTAGCACACCTACCCTGTCACCCCAGGGGAATATACTGTATGGCGGTCTGAGACAGTAGGACTGACAGAATGTAACGGCCTGCCACATCTGGCCCCCAACAACTCCAAATTACCCACAGGCCTCTGTCAAAGGCCTGTGTCTCACATGTACTGCCAATGCATGTTATGTCACGGACACCCAAATATCAACATAACACACTCCACATAAGTCATATGCAAGGCCATGTGGACAAACCACAGTAACATGTCCACCATGTCCCACTGCATGAACTGTGAACCAACACCAAAAGACAGCTGTGATGGGGTGATAACCTTAAGGAAAGTATCAGAGAATGTATGCATAATGTATGGAAGAGGATAGAATAACAGAGGGGAGTGTGGGAGTATGGGCAGCATGGAATGTGCAAGGTCCAACACAAATCTGTGTGCACACACTATCCCTGGCTGAAAACACATATATGGGTGGCTACATACCTGGCCGTACACCACAATAAGGGTAATATCCTGACTCATGGCCCCTGCCTCAGGATAACTTGTGCAAATCTGTACAGCTGTGAGGTATTGCCACAGCAAGATAAGACCATACTGTCATGTCGATGGCTGTATAAGTATGGAATCCTCTACCAGCACTGTACCAAAGTGCTGAACCAGATATACAGACCCATCAGCAAGTGTCTGCAGCTCCCCCTCCAGAATGGCATAACTTACCATGAATATGTAGGTGTCTGCCCACAATACCAGACACAGCTGCAGTCACCCTTGTCCCCCAAGACATCACTGTGAGCAAGAATGTCCACCTGACAGTACATGAGGACAGAAAACATCACAGTGTATAACAGTACACGTGTCTGAATATCTCTGCTGACAGCGGTACCATGTAGCTGAAGCTGCACAGACACAATCACCTACAGTACACACTATCCCCTGCACAGTTTGTCCCCATATTGCCAAATGATCGACGGATACCCTGCAGAAACAGTTTGCTACCTGTAGGTGTACAACACAAAGGTCTGCACTGGAGTACTTACTACCTGGAATCGATCCACACATTCAATACAGAAGGGCATACTAGGCATGCTCACATACTTAAACAAATGAAACCCATGTCTGCAAACAACAGTGGACCATACATATCTGGCAGTTGCAGATGTTAGCGCATACACTCCTCAGTATGCACCAGTCATACTTTGTACACACAGTGGATAGGAATACAGACATATATCCAAGGACAACACACTATAATAAGTCAAAAGTAGACATGCATAGATGTGTGGAAGAGAGTGACTGTGACAAGGAGCCATCCATTATGAGGCCTGTCCCACCCAGTACACAGCCAAATGGCTACAACCACATGAGGTGTAAATGTCACTCACTGTAGACATTAGCCACCGGTATCCGTCAGCATTACAGACTATGTGGTGCAAGTGCTAGCTGTGCAACATGAATGTACAAGGAAGTAGTCATCTAGCAGCTGTATACATGTACCTGCAGAATATAACCCAGCGTGTGCCTGCATGTGGTGTGTCAACCTTTAGATGAATGGGTTATGGCCCATGCACACACACTGCCCTCCCCATAGCCCTACTATGACAAGCCTGCTGAGGTCATCCACTTTGAAATACACCATTGGGAAAGGTGTAGCCAATAATCTCCATGGCGTGTCATAACTGTGTACTGCTGTAGTGTGATAAACTAGTTAGGTAGGAGTTCTAATCCCAGACATTGCAACTGTGTGTGTGTGTGTGTGTGTGTGTGTGTGTGTGTGTGTGTGTGTGTGTGTGTGTGTGCCTGTGTGTGTCTGTCTAGAGAGCAATGCTTTTTAGGCTAGTCACACTCACTACAAATCAAATGCCCTACTTTGGCAAGGCTGCTGATGCCAGTCACTGTGAAATACACCTTTGGGGAAGATGTAGCCCAGTAACCTCTGTGGTGTGTCCTATAACTGTGTAGTGCTGTAGTGTGATAAACTAGTTAGGTAAGAGTTCTAATCCCAGACATGGCAACTGAATGTGTGTGTCTGTGTAGAGAGCAATGTCTTTTTAGGCTAGTCACACTCACTACAATTCAAATGCCTTACTTTGGCAAGGCTGCTGCTGTTATTCACTGTGAAATACACCTTTGGGAAATGTGTAGCCCAATAATCTCTGTGGCATGTCCTATAACTGTGTACTGCTGTAGTGTGATAAACTACTTAGGTAGGAGTTCTAATCCTAGACATGACAATTGTGTGTGTTTGTCTCTGTGTATGGAGCATTGCTTTTTCGGCTACTCACGCTCACTACAAATCAAATGTCCTACTTTGGCAAGCCTGCTGATGTCAATCACTGTGAAATACACCTTTGGGAAAGGAATACTCCAGTATTCCCTGTAAATGTCCTATAACAGCATAATGCTGTAGTGTGATATAGAACTCTAGTAGGGGTTCTATTTCCACACATGGCAGGTGTGGATATTTGTGTTTATATGTCTGTGTAGGGAACAATGATTTTTAGGCTAGTCACACTCACTACAATTTAAGTGCCCTACTTTGGTAAGCCTGCTGATGTCATTCACTGTGAAATACACCTTTGGGGAAGATGTAGCCCAATCTCCGTGGTGTGTCCTATAACTACGTACTGCTGTCATGTGATAAACTCATCAGGTATGAGTTCTAATCCCAGACATGGCAGGTGTGTGTGTGTGTGTGTGTGTGTGTGTGTGTGTGTGTGTGTGTGTGTGTGTGTGTGTGTGTGTGTGTTTGTCATTGTTATCCTGTGTGGAGGTGGCTGTGAGTGTGTAACAACTGGACTCATGGAGCGGGTTTTGCAAATTTCTGATATGGTGGCCCTTGTATATGTCACAATGTCCACCTTACAGGGATAACAGATGTGAAATAGCCAAGAGGCAGGGGTGCAAATCCATACCCCTACACGTGACATCAAAGCCTGGTTAAAGTTAGCAACCCTTTTATTACCCAGAGAACACTCTCAACCCATGTCTCATACACACACACACACACACACACACACACACACACACACACACACACACACACACACACACACACACACACACACACACACACACACACACACACACACATACTTGCCTAGACAACAACCGCAATGTTGGTAGTACCCTGCATATTCCCCACTGATAGTAACCATGGTTTGATTGCAGTGGGCTACAGAGGGCATGGCATCCTGTCCATCAGTCCAATAGGTATGTACATGCAGACAGTGCACCTTCCCTATGTTCCCCACTGGACACCTGCAACACCTGTGGTGCCATCAAATGTGACCCACAAAGGACATACCATGCCTTAAACACATGCCCTGTATGGACAGATGCCACTAACACTAGGGAATACCTGTATCATGCTATCAAAGTAGGTGCAGGGTCAACCTGCTGTCCATTAACAGTTCCCGCCACATGAGGCCAGGACTGGCACATCTGATGATAACAATCTGTGTACACAACATGGGCCAGACACCCCAGGTACAGTTCCACATGTCACTGTACATGCATGTGGGATGTGTGCACATCCCAGACACTGTCAGTGTCATGGATTAAGGAACACATATATGGCAAGCAATGCACAGCAATGGCCACACACAATAGCTACTCAGGTGACTGGATGGTGAATGCAATACCCACCAATGTGGGCCAATCCAGACACTACACCCCTGAGCCACACTGCAGACCATTGTCATGTGGCCTGATGCCAAGGTATACCCATCACCTAGCCTTGTATAGCCATCTGGCACAGTCGACCACTACACACCCGTGAAGCAATGCACCCATGCATGACAGTACTGGCACTCTGTGGCTGTGTGTGTGGTGTATGATGCCTATGACCACATTCACACTCACTACAACCCCCATTGGCATACTGAAGCATGTTGTCTGATGTCAGACACCTCCACATACCCTTTGCCCATTTAACCTCCAGATAACCCCTGTGGTGCATGTGATACCTACACAGTACTGTATTGTTGCAATCTAACTAGTGATGAGTTGTATTCCTGACGCTGTGAAGTGTGTAAATGTGTGTGGGTCCCTGAGAGAGTGAGGCTGTGTTGATGCTGACACGTGTTCATGTGGACAGGCACGTGTACTACACCTACCGTATAGCTAACATATCACTGTTGCAGATGTCACTCACCATCACATATACATTTAGAGGGCTCCTCAACATATAACCTATGTGGCGCATCCAATAACTGCATAGACATGTGATAGCAATATATAGTCAGTCAGGGGTTTGATACCCTGTACTGGTAGGTGTGTGACACAAACATGCTTAAGTTTTACTCTCCCACCCCTCCCTGACTTATCTTTGCCTCTATCTGACTCTCTCACTCCCTCTCAGGTGGAGATGGAGACTTACACCAGCTTTGCTTAGGCAGCAGCATGTGTATTGTAAGTGATACTCATGATCAGCTGATGGCCTCTGCACAAATTGCAGCCCTGCTCTAGCTGATTGCATCTAGAACAGCCGTGGTAACATTCCCATAGCCAATTGCATGGAAGCACACTCCAATATCTAGGAGCATCATGTTGGTGTTGGACCTTTTCATTGACTGTGAGCAGGACCTAGATCTGTTGTTTGGCAAACAGCATCACAGATGGATTGGGGATTTACCTCTAACAACATACACTGTGGAAACAGGCCAACACACTGGAGGGGGGATGTGCCTGACTTGACTACAGACTGTAAGTGCTGCTATACTGTGAAAAAAGAAGTAAGGTGGGAAAGCAGCAACCACAACAAAATAAAAAACAGCCACTTCCAAGCCAATAACTAGTCCCCGAAAAACAGGAAATACCACCTAACCACACTGAAGTGGAAAGGTAGAAGATAGAATCCACACAAGCCGAATGATTGCCACACTTTATTGTAAAATCCACATAGATCTTGTTGTAAAATCCACACAGGTCAAGCGCTTTCGTCAGAATGACTTCTTCAGAACAATTTCAAATTAAACAGACATTCCTTATATACCCCAAATTAGTTAATCAATCCAATTAGCACTAAACATTTAAAAAGACAGTAACCCAGTAATGTAAAACAATTAAAACAAACCAGTGTTGTTTATATATAGAAACATATAAAATTTACTTTATTTTGTTAGCTCTAAATCAGAGCTCTGGTTTAATACTGATGGCCTCATTGATGCCAGGAAACTCATAGGCATTAACCTTAAGTTGCCATCTAGTTTCAGCCCTAAGTAACTTGTTGGTCCAATCCCCCCATCTGAATCTTTATTCACTATTTCTAAAATACCAAATTTAAAACTATGGGTGGGGTTGATTTTGATATGTTTGTATAAAGCATTTTTAAACCTCTTTTTACCTACAGAGTCCATAAAAACTTGAAAAATATTTTGGAACAAGTTCCATCAGGTAGAAGGAGAAGGGAGGGTACCCACAGATGTGGGGCGTGTGAATACTGGAAATATATTTTGGAGACTCCCAAGGTAAAGCTAGGCCCTTTTGGTTTTGAGGTAACCTTTGTTACAGGTACTTGTAATACAACAGTTATTGTCTATTTAGCTCTGTGTAATGTATGCCAATGTTTTTACATTGGAAAAACAGAGAGAAGATTAAGCCATAGAATTTACGAACACTGTTACAGTATTTCTAGAATGGATGGAAAAAATGCTTTATACAAACATATCAAAATCAACCCCACCCATAGTTTTAAATTTGGTATTTTAGAAATAGTGAATAAAGATTTTAGAGGGGGGGATTGGACCAACAAGTTACTTAGGGCTGAAACTAGATGGCAACTTAAGGTTAATGCCTGTGAGTTTCCTGGAATCAATGAGGCCATCAGTATTAAACCAGAGCTCCGATTTAGAGCTAACAAAATAAAGTACATTTTATATGTTTCTATATATATAAACAACACTGGTTTGTTTTAATTGCTGCTATACTGTATTTGGAGTAATGTTGGTTTAATAGGGTGTGTGTGAATATGACTATCCTACATGTTCCAATACCTGTCATGTCAGTGCTATGTTTATGAAGAACCCCCCATCTGTATGGTCATCTACAGACTGGGCAGTGTGTGGTGCCTTATGTTTCTTGTGTTACCCAAAGAGCACCTATCTGTGAACTGCGGAAGCATAGTGTGAGGATTGCAGTCAGTACATGGTGACAGCCATGAGAGTTACTGGCTTTATATCCCTCATAGGACATATGTTGCAAGAAACCCAACAGTAAATGTATGAGGTTATCACAGCAACATGTCAATACTGGCCCTGTGTTTGTGCCTCCAGCCACAACTCTATCAACCTTTGTACATATGTCATGCAGTAAGAGATGCATATGTTCTGCACACCATATTTCTTGACATCATATCTGATAACAAGCCAGTGAAATGTCAGACTGCTACACATGTTAAGTATAGTAGAGGTTATATTTGAGGACATAACCTGGGCATTCTGTGGTTGTGTATACAGTACTGAGGTCTGTGTACTTATGGTGATTGTCGACAGTGTGTGTGTTGTGAATATGTACCTTAGCCTGTGTACAGACTGTGGTAGATGTCATTGTTCTTGGTCCTATTCTATCTGATGTTACATGCTGCTCCACTGTATGTTACCCTATTGGCTTACATGTTTGTAGGGCCAAACACACATGTCCCATACCACAGATAGGCATCAGACCACACTGAGTAGCAGCCCAGTATATGTAGGGTTAGTGTGTGTGTGTGTGGCACATATGAGGATGGTGTTGATCTTATAGTCCATATATTGTAATATCTCACTAGCTTACCATGTGTGGCTGTGCTGTGTTCACATTGGTGGTGGTTATGCACTTTCACACAGGTGTCTGTTACTCTGTGCTGTGACATGCCTGTTGAGCCTGCTATATGCAGGTACATGTGTATTCCCCCATAGGAATTGTAGGGGAGTGTTGTGGCAGTCTGCCTGTAGCCTGCACAGTGCTTTGTCACATGCCTAGTAGCTTAGTGTACTTACCCAGTGAGATGTTATGTCCAGATATTTGCCAGATGTACTACTGCTGGGCCACCATAACAGTCATGTATGTCAAACAAAGCAGTGGGATGCTGTACAGATGTATGTCACAAACTAGTGGGTAGTATGTGGCCATGGCACCTCTGTACCAGCATTTATTATGTGTCAGGACAGACAGGGGTGTGTGAATGCATAACCTATGGGGGCAAATGTATACCAGTACTTACGTGATATACCTATCTACATGGCTGTTAACATCCACATCGTCAGGCTTGGTCCACATGTCTTGCACTAAGGGGTCCTGTGTATACCTCTGGACTGACTAGAGTGTGTCAGACTGTCCACATATATTGGCCATATCTCTGATGTAGTCCACAGGACCATTACTGTGCTAGCTCTGGTGCTGTACTACGATGTCCTTTGGATGTCTGTCAGTAGTCAATGGCGCACATGTTAAAAGCAGATGTGACCTCCCACACACGTCTGTGAAGACAATCCCCATTACAGTAGCGATAGTCTACATATATACCTGCAAAACATACCTGACATCCCCTTGCACTAAAAGGTTGGGAATATTGGGGCTGAGGTAGGCCTCCACTCCATGTTCAGGACATATGGTGAACATATATGTATATATAATTATCCATATATCTATATAGATATATACACATATACATATCGACATACATAGATGGATATGTATATGTACATATATATATATATATATATATATACATATAAACTCAGATATATACAGATACAGAGCAATATATGTCTACACATATACATATAGAGATACATATGCACATATACGTATGGATATCTATATATATATTGACAGTAATAGGTATATCAGAATAGATATGTATACACATATAGTTGAAGATATCTACATATATACCCACATAAATAGGCATATCTGTACACATGTCATGTGACACCTGTAATAGTTGGATACACTCCCTGATGTTGACTAGTTCTTCCCCAATGCATCTGTAGTGCTGCATACATGGGTTGTAGGTAACCTCTCTGCTGAATGTGATATTAAGGGTGTACCTAGTGTCTACCTTCCCTCTCAATGCCTGTTCCATGCTACAGGCCATATTATACTATCAGCTGTCCTGTGATTATACACATGACAAGTATTCCTGGTATGTAATGTGTCAGTCCATGTCCATGTACTGCATGATCCCAGAGGGAGGTACTGCTGTATGAACACCCCATAATCACACATATGCATACATGGCCAGCCACACAAACACACACACATGCACACACGCATCCTACATGCATCAACCTCCCTCCACTTCACCAGAGTGACCCTACAGACAAACTAACTACCCACCAGGATGCACACACACACATACAGGTGAGGTTGCACAATGATAGTACACACAGTCCTCTTATTACCCCTCTGTCAACATGCATAACATATGGTACCCAACAGCATGCAGTGCAGCTATAGTCAATCCATGCTAGCAACAGTATACATGTGTGTGACGCATGTGCTGTGTCACTAGGTTAAGCCCCTTCCCCTGGATACCACTGCACCCATGTACACAGTATTGCTGTGCACCTGTTCTGCACCCTGCCATGTACTGTGCACCACACCTCACAGGTGTACAGCCCATTGCTGAATGTGTACTACTGTGTCGGTTATATCAGCTTTAATGCTCACAGCCCCGATGTTTTCCAGCAACACATACCTGGGATGATATGTGAACAGATGTCATTTGTGAATGCCTGATGTCTGATTCAAAGCCCTCAACATCAGCGGACCATGTATGTCCAATCCAATACTCTTACACTGACAACCATCAGAGCATACCATGGCTATGGGGGTGTATGCACCCTTATTGATATGACGCACCCATCCTTGATCTGCCATGGGACCACATCACCGCATATCTTAACATTACATGAGCTCGATATGTGACCTATGTCCTGTACTTTCACATGCAGTGTCTACGGAATGTGTTAGGTGTGCGGATGCTGACCGCGATGCATAGACACCATGTGGGCATATGTGTGCACACCCTTATCATGACAGTTTGTCACACCTCTTGTGTGTACTACAGCAGTCACTACTCCTGGCAGGGGTATACCAGCATGGGCAATCTGCATTTGCCCATGTATATTCAGTCTGCCCTACACATGTCCCCCTAATCTGCATGATTGCAAGGTCTACTCATGTGCACATCCCTTGGTGTTCACACACTGACGTCACTATTGCTGTGGGGGTAGGGTTATGGCTGCCACAGGTCCTGAACCTGACTATGTGTAGATACAGCCATTTTTAGCATCCTTAGGATCCCTGCTGCAGTGCATTGGTGTGTCATGCTGACACCCCTCCCCCTCCTTCTGCCTTTTTGCAGATGCATGACAAGTAAGCCCTACACATGTGTGTCACTTTGCAGTGTCCCATACACTGAACACCACATGTTATAGACTAGTCCCAGCTGATAATTTGGACCACTGTAATGCCTTATGCCATAGTGTATCTCTGCAGCAGTTGCCATTGTCCTACAGGTATATACACTGGTGTTGCACTGTATATGGTGTTGTTCCGAACATGCCCTACTGTAGGCCATGTCTTCCACCATTATGTTACCCCCTGTGGACACATTCTGCAATGACAGGATGTTAGTTATCATGTAGGTGTCTGACATACCCTTCCAATACCCCATCATTGTCACTCCTGTGATGCCGTGCATTTCACAGCAACAATATATGCACAAGTACAGCATGCATTCTGGGTAGGTGTGTTAGATGTGTGCATGAAATATACCATCCCCATTACATGCCCAGTGTATTGGCAAGCATCTACATAAACCATACTCCCCACCTACAGGCTGCTGCCTTGGTGGTATCCCGGAGAGACCTACATAAGAGGTTGAGAGTTGCAAAGTCAGTGGCCACAACTGTGGCATTGCTACAGGGTGGGTGCAGTATTACAATACATCAGCATTACATTTCTACAATACTACCACATATGGACATCTGTTTATCATTACTAAGCAGCAACAAAATATATCTATGACATGTCAGATATGCAGACCTCTCAACCATACCGAATTCCTCAGTATTTACCGGTTTTGAGGGCAAAAAAAGGAGTGCCACGAATTTCAGAGTGGCTCCTTTAATTCACGATTTTTTTTTATTTTATTTTCAAGTTTTAAAATTATGGCTGATGTCATCATGCATTGCCAGCATGTCCCGCAATGTCATTAATGTGCAGGGGCGACATGCATGAAAACATCAGAAGCTTCTTGAGGCAGACTGCCTGTTAGAGACTCGGACAGTACTGTTTGTTTTAAATTGTGGACCTACAAACTGAATAAACCTCAGAACTCTCACTCAACACTGAAAGGAAATGCTAGGTATTACTACAAAAGGAAACACTAGACTTTATTTGTGTCCTTTCTGAGCTGCAATCTCAGTAATCAATAATCAGCGAGCCTCTCACCAATCAAGTCTGAAACAAAAATAGTCCTGTCTGCCAGAATAAACAATATAGAGTTATAAACAGTTTTCTTCCGAGTACAGTCTTTAGAAGTTATTTGCACTTTATCAAATCGTACTGATATGCCAGTTTGACGCAAAACAAGCTACAGATTTCCCTTTCCTTAAATGTCTGTAACAGATGGCAGCAAAATGCATCATTTGTTTATAGTATAACACATAATGTAAACTAAATTGTCAAAGATAGTTGAAACTTGCTACTCACATATAAAATAGAATTAGACCAACAATAACTAAAGTCCAGGTTTCCCAAAAAACAAAAAATATCTCGTTGCTTGAAAATGTCTGTATGTTTCAGCTCGGTAACTGCCTGTAACCTGAATGCTGACTATCGTTTTTGTTTACGAAACATATGCATAGATTGGGTAAAGATAAATAAAACCTGGAAGACCCATAAGAGATCGTAAGGAAGCAGCAAGATGAATAAAACACAAACTCCAATATTTAGCCCATTCATTCACTTTACTTATGGAACTCTTTCAGAATAAACATGTATGTTTATTCAGAAGAAATTCCATAAGTAAAGTGAATGAAAACGCTACATATTGGAGTTTGTGTTTTATTCTTCTTGCTGCTTCCTTACAATCTCTTGTGAGTGTTCCAGGTGTTATTGTTCTTGTTTACTTTGCCACATGATCCTGTACAAAGCTGTTTTGTAGATAGTACTCTTAGATGAGGTGGGTGGGGTCATGCTGAAGCTTAATTTTGTTCTTGAAGTCATCAGAAATTTCCAAGAGAAACTCAGCTGTGAGTATATGGAGAATAGAAGCAGAATGACTGGGAAACAGGCTCGTTTTCTGCAAACCCAAGTGTGTGTGGTTGTGATCTGTGCTACAGTGAAGTACTAAGAGATAAAAAGCCTCCATATAAGAAGATTTTTATTATTACATGGAGCAAACTATTGTCCTCTCTAGCTGGAGTAACGAGAGGAGCTAGCCTGCCCTGTGCATGCAATTTAAGTTCTTCTTTCGCGCCCAGCATCTGCAGGAATATGAAGCATGAGAAAATGTAATTGCTTTGGCGGCTCAACCTGGCCTCCTTCGGGTAAGTAAAAGTAAAATGAACAAAAACGCAAGACAATTCTGTTTTTGTTCTTAAAAGTAAAAAAGGAAAGATTCTGCTGCATCTGCACACTTCTCCTGAGTCCTGTTTGTTAAAATTAGTTAGCTTGATGATTATTAGCTGTTTACTAGAAACTGTGGTCCCAACTCCCGAGTTTATATGGCCTGTCTTTAGAGTTAAAAATATACAAAAAAAATGTATTTTACCTTCATTTTCCACTTAACTTCAGAATGCTTTATGTGGGTTAGTAGAATTTAGATACCACTGTTACACTTGTTTTCAAACGTCCTTTACATGTCTAGCGAATTTTAAGTTGTTCAAATGAGATGAAGGAAAGCAGCAAACCTTTAATTTATTTACTTTACGTGACATGAGCTTTGTATGTGCAAAAACAGACTGAAATAGAAGTGAAACTAATTTTAGATGGCAGTCGACTATTCTTTGGTAGCTTTCCATTTATTACTGATTTATGTGCAGTATATATTATCCTTAAATATTTTAATGGTTGTGTGCATATGCACCTTGCTTTTTTCAATGACTCTTCTGTGTGTCACAGTACACACAAAACCAGTTAGTGGTGTATTCACAACAACTCCTTTTATCTACAGAAGATTCCTTGAATCCTGGTTTGTTAACATAGCCTTTTTTCCATAGCCAGAGGTAGTGACTAACTAACTACAGAATGTCTTTTTTTCTTGAAGTGCAGTGATTAAATATAGACCTGTGTAGTTTGTACTGGAGAGATGTGTTCTTCCTATTGTTATGTATTTTTATCATGCCATGGCTTAGTAATTAGTGGTACCAAGCACATCTTGGTTCATAACAGCAGCTCTTGACATGTCAGAGTTTTATTTACTTATTTGTAGTTTCTTAAACAGGTAGATGGGCTACTCATCCAACCCTTTTCAGCCAAAAACCTGGGCTCTGTAAGGACGCAAGAGAAATGCTGATTATATTTTGTGTTTAATATTTTGTCTATTCTTTAATTTGCATTTAAAAGTTGACATTCCACAACTCCACTGGAGTGGGTGGGGTTACATAATTATGTATGCAAATGGTATGTTAACTAGCGTACAGATTTGTACCTATTTTTCATGGCCTTTGTCCAGATTTTTGATGTTTCCAGGTTGAGAGGTATGCAGATATGCATGATCTACCTGTACTGATGCGGATGTATACACAACAGTGGTTTACAGATGTGCCCTCTGGCCTTACCCGCACACTCCTCAGCCAGTGTGTGGGTGGCACCCACTTCAACAAAGGTGTCCGGTGGTTGGTGGCTGGCCGGACGGGCAGATGCCACAAGGCTGGCCAGGAGCTCCTCCACACATGTCATGGGGGGATGGATGGCATGGCACCCCTCATGGTGAGGTGATCCCGCAGACTGCAGCAGCATGCTGATGGGCATTGCGAAGCAGGTCAGAACAATGATGCCAGATCTGCTCATAACTTCGGTTGTGCAGTCCGACATCATTGACCCTGTGGTCTAGGTAATTCCATAGGGAAGTCCTCTCCTGCTGATCATGGGCAGTCCCACCAAACAAAGTTGCATAGTGCTGTATGAGTCCATTCAGCAAGATTTCATTTTCCGCTGCTGTGTAGGCTGGCAGCCTTCCATGAGACATCATGCCTAAAAGACATAAAGATGGACACAGGTGTGAGCAAGTCATGCAGCAAGGTTATCACAGTTCTTAATACACATCATTGTCACCCCTCACCATATCAGTGACAACAAACTGTACACACAACTCAATAGGTATGGCTACAGCATACCTACCAGTGGGGCAGATATTGTACTGTACCACACTTTGTGCAATGTGTTTGTAGCCATGTTCCCTGTGTGGACACTATCATTGCTGGCCTGTTACAAACTATTTACCTGCATGTCATTGTCAGGGCCACAATGGTTCAATATATGCCTGTGGTATGCTTGCTATGTGTGTGCTGCACATCTGACATTTTGTGTTATTGTGGTTATCTATGCATGCTGTTGGACATGTTCCGGGATTGTGTAGACTATTACTACCCACATATGTTCTATAACATTGACACAATAGCATGTA